>NW_024420586.1:2673562-2675700 GCF_014898765.1 Herpailurus yagouaroundi
TATAACCGTGTATGTTAATTATACTGGAATTAAAATTTTTTAAACACTGTATTTCTTTTAGTGAGAGTCTGTGAGAGGTAAACTACTTCTCTTTCTGTAAATGTCTCTATTTTGTTTTTACTGTAGAGTGATAATTTAACCTAAGTATAAAATCCTATGTTGCTAATAATTTCTCTTTGGAAATATTATTCCAGGGGCGCCTGGGTGGCACAGTCGGTTAAGTGTCCAACTTCGGCTCAGGTCGTGATCTCGCGGTCCATGAGCTCGAGCCCCGCGACAGGCTCCGTGCTGACAGCTCAGAACCTGGAGCCTGTTTCAGATTCTGTGTCTCCCTCTCTCTCTGACCCTCCCCTGTTAATGCTGTATCTCTCTCTGTCCCAAAAATAAATAAACATTAAAAAAAATTGAAAATATTATTCCACTGTCTTCTGGTATCAGTTGTTAAGTGGTGTAAAGTATAGTGACAGTCTAATTTTCATTTCTTAGTGATAATGCCTTTTTTCTCTTGTGGCTTTTAAGAATCCCTTTATCATTGATGTTTTGCAGGTTTCACTCAAGTTGTGTCCAAAAAAGTACCCACAAGCTTCCAAAATGTTCCCTAGAGGGCAGTATTGTCCCTGTTACTTCAGTCTATTTTGACTGAGGTTGCTGTTTGGCCAAAGGCTGGCTGGATTGTGAGATCTGGCATGTAGAGTGCTCCCCTTTTTATAGATAAAGTGAGATGGAGTCCAAAATTTAAATAGGAGTTGTACCTACAGTCCACATAATCCTCATTCTGGGTTTATAGCCCATTAATATCTATTGCATTGAAGTTTTAAAAATAATTACTGGCGTGCCTGGGTGGCTCAGTTGGTTAAGCATCTCACGGTCATGATCTCCATCAGGCTCGCTCCTGTCAGTGCAGAGCCTGCTACAAATCCTTTGTCCCCCTCTCTCTCTGCCCCTTCCCCACTGGTTCTCTGTCTCTCAAAATAAATAAATAAACTTAAAAAATTATTATCACTATTATTTTTTATTTTTAATAGAAGTACAGTTGACATACAGTATTATATAAATGTTTCAAGTGTACAACATCCTGATTTGACAATTACAAACATTATTCAATGCTCACCACAATAAGTATAGTTGCCACCTGTTGCCATACTAAGTTATTACACTATTATTGACCGTATTTCCCATGATATACTTTTCATCTCCATGACTTATTTATTTGATAATTGGAAGTTTGTGCCTCTTAATCCCCTTCACTATTTCATCCTCCCACACCCTCCCCTTTGGCAATCAACAGTTTGTATTTATGAAGCTGTTTTTGGTTTTGTTTGTTCATTCGCTTTGGTTTTTAGATTTCAGATATAGGTGAAGTCATACTATTTGTCTTTCTGTCTGACTGGCTTCACTTAGCATAATACCTTCTAGGTCATCCATGTTGTGGTGAATGGCAAGTTTTCATTCCCTTTTATGGCTAGGTAATATTCCATTGCATATATATACTACATCTTCTTTATTCATCTATTGATGGACACTAAAGTTGCTTCCATATCTTGGCTATTATAAATAATGCTGCAATAAACACAAGGGTACATTTTCTTTGTTAGTGTTTTCTTTGGGTAAACACCCAGAAGTGGAATTACTGAATTGTATGGTATTTCTATTTCTTTTTTTTTATGTTTTTATTTATTTTTGAGAGAGAGGGAGAGACAGAGAGAGAGGGAGAGACAAAGCAGGCTCCAGGCCCTGAGCTGTCAGCACAGAGCCTGACGCAGAGCTCGAACTAACGGACCGTGAGATCATGACCTGAGCCAAAGTTGGACGCTTAACCGACTGAGCCACCCAGGTGCCCCTGGTATTTCTGTTTTTAATTTTTTTTTTTTTAATTTTTTTTTCAACGTTTATTTATTTTTGGGACAGAGAGAGACAGAGCATGAACGGGGGAGGACCAGAGAGAGAGGGAGACACAGAATCAGAAACAGGCTCCAGGCTCTGAGCCATCAGCCCAGAGCCCGACGCGGGGCTCGAACTCGCGGACCGCGAGATCGTGACCTGGCTGAAGTCGGACGCTTAACCGACTGCGCCACCCAGGCGCCCCTATTTTCTAAGTAGTTGTATGTGAATAATGAAGGTTTTGTTTCTTCTTTTCC
>NW_024420586.1:2675800-2696781 GCF_014898765.1 Herpailurus yagouaroundi
TCATGTGTTTGTTGGCTCTCGGGCTCCAGGCTCTGAGCCATCAGCCCAGAGCCCGACGCGGGGCTCGAACTCACAGACCGCGAGATCGTGACCTGGCTGAAGTCGGACACTTAACTGACTGCGCCACCCAGGCGCCCCCGTTTTTAATTTTTTAAGGAAACTCCACACTGTTTGTCACAGTGGTTGCACCAATTTACATTCCCACCAAGAGTGGACGGAAGTTCCTTTTCTCCACGTTTTCACAACACTTATTATTTCTTTTCTTTTTGATTCTAGCCATTCTGAGTGGTGTGAGGTGATATCTCATTTTGGTTTTGATTTGCACTTCCCTGATGATTGGTGATGTTGACCATCTTTTCATGTGTTTGTTGGCTCTCTGTATGTCTTCTTTGGGAAAGTATCTATCCATGTGTTCTGCCCATTTTTTGTGTTTTTGGTATTAAAATTCTTTATATATTTTGGATATTAACCCCTTATCAGATACATCATTTATAAATATCTTCTCCCATTCAGTTGGTTGCCTTTTCATTTTGTTCATGGTTTCATTCACTGTGCCATAGTTTTTTAGTTTGGAGTGCCTGGCTGGTTCAGTCAGTACAGCATGCAACTCTTTTTTGTTGTTTGTTATTTAAGAGAGAGGGAGAGTATGTGTGAGTAGGGTACAGGAGCAAAGGGAGAGAGATCTTAAGCAGGCTCCATGCTCAGTGTGGAGCCCAACACAGGGCTCAATCTCACAACTACAAGATCATGACCTGAACTAAAATCAACAGTTGGGTGCTCAACCAACTGAGCCACCCAGGTGCCCCAAGCATGCAAGTCTTGATTCTGGTGTGGTTAGTTTGAGCCCCATGTTGAGTGTAGATATTACTTTAAAAAGTGTTTTAAAATCCTTTTTAAAAAGTTTTTTAGTTTGGGGACACCTGGGTGGCTCAGTCGGTTGAATGCCCGACTTCAGCTCAGGTCATGATCTCGCAGTTCGTGAGTTCGAGCCTTGTGTCGGGCTCTGTGCTGACGGCTAGGAGCCTGGAGCCTGCTTCGGATTCTGTGTCTCCCTCTGTCTGCTCCTCTGCCGTTTGCACTCTGTCTCTTGCATTGTCTCAAAAATAAGTAAACATTAAAAAAAAGTTTTTTGGTTTGATGTAGTCACAGTGGTTTATTTTTCCTTTTTTTTTTTTTAATGTTTATTTTTGAAAGAGAGAGTGCGAGAGGGGAAGGGGCAGAAAGAGAGGGAAGACACAGAATTAAGAGCAGGCTCCAGGCTCTGGGCTGACAGCACAGAGGCCCAATGTGGGGCTTGAACCCCCAAACTGTGAGATCATGAACTGAGCTGAAGTCGAACACTAAACTGACTGAGCCACCCAGGCACTCCTTATTTTTGTTTTTATTCCCCTTGCTTGCGGAGACAGATTCAGAAAAGTATTGCTAAGGCTGATACACAAGAGTTTACTGCCTTTTAAGAGTTTTTGTGGTTTCAGATCTCACATTTAGGTCTTTAATACGTTTTGAGTTTATTTCTGTGTATGGTGTAAAAGAGTGGCCCAGTTTTATTCTTTTGCACATAGCTGTACAGTTTTCTACATCATTTATTAAAGATTGTCTTTTCCCCATTTTATGTTTGCCTCCTTTGTTGCAAATTAATTAACCTTGTAAGTATGGGTTTATTTCTGGGCTCTCCTGTTCTATTGATCTATGTGTCTGTTTTTGTGCCAGTACCCATACCATTTTGATTACTATAGCTTTGTAGTATAGTTTGATCCTGAGATTGTGATACTTCCAGCTTTGTTCTTCTTTCCCAAGATTTCTTTGGCTATCCACAGTCTTTTGTGGTTTCATACAAATTTTAGGATTATTTGTTCTAGTTCTATGAAAAATACTATGGTATTTTGGTAGGGATTGCCTTTAGTTTGTAGATTGCTTTGAGTAATATGGAAATTTTAACAATATTAATTCTTCTAATCCATCAGCATGGTTTATCTTTCCATTTTTGTCATCTTCAATTTCTTTCATTAGCATCTTACAGCTTTCACTGTACAAATCTTTCACCTCTTTGGTTAACTTCATTCCTAGGTATTTTATTCTTTTTGATGCAATTGTAAATGGAATTGTTTTCTTAATTTCTCTTCTTCTAGTTTGTTATCAGTGTATAGAAATGCAACAAATTTTTTTTTCTTTTTTTTGAGATAGAGAGTGGGGGAGGGGGGTAAAGGGAGAGACAGAGAATCTTAAGCAGGCTCCACACTCAGCATGGAGCCCAGCAGATGGCTCGATCCCACAACCCTGGGATCATGACTTGAGCCAAAATTAAGAGTCAGATGCTCAATCAACTGAACCACCCAGGCACCCCTGCAACAGATTGCTGTATGTTAATTTTGTATCCTGCACCTCCACTGAATTCATTTAATTAGTTCTCGTATTTTTTTTTTAGTGGAGTCTTTAGGGTTTTCTATAGATAGTATCGTGTCATTTTCAAATAGTGATAGTTTTACTTTACCATTTTGGATGCCTTTCCAATAGTGATAGTTTTACTTTACCATTTTGGATGCCTTTCTTTTCTTTTTCTTGTCTGATTTCTGTGGCTAGGATTTCTAGTACTCTGTTAAATCAAAGTGAGGACAGTGGGCAGCCTTGTCTTCTTCCTGATTTTAGAAGTAAAGCTTTTTGCTTTTCATCATTGAGTATGATGTTAGCTGTGAGTTTGTCATATATGGCCTTTATTTTGTTTAGGCATGTTCCTTCTAAACCTACTTTGTTGAGAGTTTTTATCATGAATGGATGTTCCATTTTGTCAAATGCTTTTTCTTCATCTATTGTGATGATAATATGATTTTTATACTTCATTTTGTTAATGTGGTATATCAGGTTGATTGATTTGTGGATATTGAGCCATCCTTGCATCCTGGAATAAACTCCACTTGATCATAATGAATGATTCCTTTAATGTATTGTTGAATTTGGTTTGCTAATAATTTGTTGAGGATATTTGCATTTATGTTTATTAGATGTATTCATCTATATTTTTCTTTTTCTTTTTCTTTTTTTGTATTGTCTTTGTCTGGTTTGGCTATCAGGGTAATGGTGGCCTCATAGAATGAATTTGGAAGCATTCCTCCTCCTTCTGTTTTTAGAAATTTTGAGAAGGATAGGTATTAACTCTTCTTTAAATATTTGGTAGAATTAACCTGTGAATCCATCTGGTCCTGAACTTTTATTTGTTGGGAGTTTTCTGATTATTGGTTCAATTTTGTTACTAGTAATCAGTCTGTTCAGATTTTCTATGTCTTCCTGATTCAGTCTTGGAAGATTGTATGTTTGTAGAGATTCATCCCTTTCTTCTAGGCTGTTCAATTTGTTAGCATATACTTTTTCATAATAGTCTGCTATAATCCTTTGTACTTCTATGGAATCAGTTGTAACTTCTCTTTCTTTTCTGATTTTATTTATTTAGCCCTATATCTTTTTTCTTGAGGAGTTTGGCTGATGGTTTATCTATTTTGTTTATCTTTTCAAAGAACCAGGTGTTAATTTCATGGATCTTTTCTATTGTTTTTTAAACAATTGTTTTCTATTTCATTTTATTTCTTTTTTTTAACTTTTATTTATTTTTGAGAGACAGGGTGTGAGCAGGGGAGGGGCAGAGAGAAAGGGAGACAAAGCATCTGAAGCAGGCACCACGTTCTGAGCTGTCAGCACAGAGCCTGTCATGGGGCTCGAACCCATGAACCATGAAATCATGACCTGAGCCAAAGTCAGACGCCTAACCAACTGAGCCACCCAGTGCCCCTATTTCATTTATTTTCACTCTGATCTTTATTATTTTCTTCCTTCTACTAACTTTGGGTTTTGTTTGTTCTTTTTCTAGATCCCTTAAGTGTAAAGTTAGATTGTTTATTTGAGATTTTTCTTATTTCTTGAGGTAGGCCTTTATGGCTATAAACTTCTCTCTTAGAACGGCTTTTGCTATGTCCCAAAGATTTTGAACCATTGTGTTTTTATTTCACTTGTCTCCAGATATTTTTTTATTTCTTCATTGACCCATTGGTTGTTTAACACCATGTTGTTTAGCCTCCATGTGTTTGTGTTTTTTTCCAGTTTTCTTCTTGTAATTGATTTCTAGTTTCATAGCGTTGTAGTTGAAAAAGATGCTTGATATGATTTCAATTTTCTTAAATTTATTTAAACTTGTTTTATGGCCTAACATGTGATCTATCCTGGAAAATGTTCCATGTGCACTTGAAAAGAACATGGATTCTGTTGTTTTTGGATGGAATATTCTGTATATATCTGTTAAGTCCATCTGGTCTAATGTGTCATGCAAAGCCACAGTTTCATTATTGATTTTCTCCCTGATGATGTATCCATTGGTGTAAGTGGGGTGTTAAAGTCCCCACTATTATTATATTACTCTCAGTTTCTCCCTTTGTGTCTGTTGATATTTGCTTTATGTATATAGGTGGTCCTATGTTGGTACATAGATATTTATAATTGTTATATCCTCTTGTTGGATTGATCCCTTTATCATTATGTAATGCTCTTCTTTGTCTCTTGTTACAGTCTGTTTTAATGTCTGTCTTGCCTGATTTAAGTATCACTACTCCAGCCTTTTTTTTTTTTTTTTTTTTTTTTTTTGCTTCAACTTGCTTGGAATATTTTTTTCCATCCCTTCATTTTCAGTCTGTGTGTCTCTTTAGGTCTGAAGTGAGGTTCTTTTAGTCAGTATATAGATGGGTCTTGTTTGTTGTTGTTGCTGTTGTTTTTATCCATTCAGTCATCCTCTGTCTTTTGATTGCAGCATTTAGTCCATTGACATTTAAAAGTCATTATTGGTAAGTTTATACTTACTGCCCTTTGTTAATTGTTTCTGGTTGTTTTGTAGTTCTTCTCTATTTTTTTTCTTCTTCTCTTGTTCACTTCCCTTATGATTATGTGACTTTCTTTAGTGTTATACTTGGATTCCTTTCTCTTTATGTTTTGTGTACCTATTACAGGTTTTTGATTTGTGGTTACTATGAGGCTCATATATAACATCCTATGTATATAACAGTCTTTATTCAGTGAATGGCTGTTTAAGTTTGAACACATTCTAAAAGCACTACACTTTTACTCTCCCCTCCATGCTTTAAGTATATGATGTCATATTTTATATCTTTATATTTTATATCTTTATATTTTGTGTATCTCTTAACTAATTTTTGTAGATAGAATTGATCGTAGTTCTTTTGTATTTTAACCTTTATATTAGCTTTATAACTGGTTGATCTACTACCTTTACTATATATTTGCTTTTACCAGTTAAATTTGTTCTTTTATCAGTCTGTCACTTCTAGTTATGGACTCTTCTGCTTTAACGTTTCTTTTTTTTTTTTTAATTTTCTTTTGAATTTTTTAAAATTTACATCCAAATTAGTTAGCATATAGTGAAACAATGATTTCAGGAGTAGATTCCTTAATGCCCCTTACCCATTTAGCCCATCCCCCCTCCCATAACCTCTCCAGTAACCCTCAGTTTGTTCTCCATATTTATGAGTCTCTTCTGTTTTGTCCCCCTCTCCGTTTTTATATTATTTTTGTTTCCCTTCCCTTATGTTCATCTGTTTTGTCTCTTAAAGTCCTCCCATGAGTGAAGTCATATGATTTTTGTCTTGCTCTGACTAATTTCACTTAGCATAATACCCTCCAGTTCCATCCACGTAGTTGCAAATGGCAAGATTTCATTCTTTTTGATTGCCAAGTAATACTCCATTGTATACATATATACCACATCTTCTTTATCCATTCATCCATTGATGGACCCTTGGGCTCTTTCCATACTTTGGCTATTGTAGATAGTGCTGCTAAAACATGGGGGTGCATGTGTCCCTTCGAATCAGCACACCTGTATCTTGTGGATAAATGCCTAGTAGTGCCATTGCTGGGTCATAGGATAGTTCTATTTTTAGTTTCTTGAGGAACCTCCATACTGTTTTCCTAACATTTCTTATAAGGCCGGTTTAGTGGTGATAAACTCCTTTAACTTTTGTTTATCTAAGAAACTCTATCTTTCCTTCAATTCTGAATGATAACCATGCTGGTTGTATGTTTTTTTCCTTTTAGGACTTTGAATATATCATGCCCCTCCCTCTTAGCCTGAAAATTTTTTGCTGAAAAATCAGCTGATAACCCTATAGGGTTTTTCTTATACATAACTATTTGCTTTTCCCTTGCTGCTTTTGAAATTCTTTATCTTTAATTTTTGATATTTTATTTTTGTTTTATTTATTTTTTTTAAATTTTTTTTTCAACGTTTTTTATTTATTTTTGGGACAGAGAGAGACAGAGCATGAACGGGGGTGGGGCAGAGAGAGAGGGAGGCACAGATCGGAAACAGGCTCCAGGCTCCGAGCCATCAGCCCAGAGCCTGACGCGGGGCTCAAACTCACGGACCGCGAGATCGTGACCTGGCTGAAGTCGGACGCCCAACCGACTGCGCCACCCAGGCGCCCCTAATTTTTGATATTTTAATTATTATGTGTCTTGGTGTGGACCTCCTTGGGTTCATCTTGTTTGGGGTTTTCTGTGCTTTGTGGACCTGGATGTCTGATTTGTTTCCCAGGTTAGGGAAGTTTTCAGCTATTGTTTCTTCATATAAGTTTTATGCCCCTTTCTCTGTCTTCTTCTTCTGGGGCCCGTATAATGTGAATGTTAGTACAACTGATGGTGTTGTAGAGATCCCTTCATTTCTCATGATGTTTAGAAATTACTTTTTCTTTTTGCTATTCAGCTTGGATGCTCTCCATTACCTTGTCTTCCAGTTCACTGATTTGTTCCTTTGCATACTCTAATAAGCTGTTGATTCCTCGTAGTGTATTTTTCATTTCAGTTATTGTATCCTTCAGCTTTGGTTGGTTCTGTTTTATATTTTCTGTCTCTTTGTTGAAGTTGTCAGTCTTCTGTCAAGTCCAGCGAGTATCTTTATGACCATTACTTGGAACTCTTTATCAGGTAGATTGCTTATCTCCATTTTGTTTTGTTCTTTTTCTGAGATTTTGTCTTGTTCTTTTGTTTGGAACATATTCTCTGTCTCCTCATTTTGTCTGACTCTCTGTGTTTATTTCTATGTATTAAGTAGATCAGCTACATCTCCTATTCTTGAAAGTAGTGGCCTTATTTAGAAGGTATCCTGTGGTGCCGAGTAGTGCAGTCTCCCCTGGTTTCCAGAACCAGGCCACACCTGCTATGGTTGCACTGGCAGACAGGGCTGGCTCCCCCCACCCCCACCCCCGCTCACTTCCTGGGGCAGGAGTCACTTTGGAGGGATGCAATACCACTGGGGCTGCCTGCCAGGTGTAGCAGGGAGGTAGTTGCTTTGGGGGGAAGCCAGTCCCAACTGAAGCTGCCCACCGGGTGTGGTGGGGTAGGAGTTGCTTTGGAGAGGCACCTGCCATGGCAGGTCTATAGGTGAATGCCAGAGTGGGGTAATAGGTGCTAGCAAGGTAGGTAGAGACTGTCAGAACTGACCCCCACAAGCATCTGGCTAGCTAGGCTGAAGGAGGATAAGATAAATGGTGCCTGCCAAAACTTCCATTTCCAGAGAAAGCTCCTAAAGATCTTTGCCCCTCCAGCACATGCCCTAAAGTTAGTCAACAAATCACCTTCACGTGTAACCCACGTGCTTTTCAAACTGCTGCCTCTGTGTTGGGGCTCGACCAAGTGTTGTAGTGTTCCTGTGTGGCTCAGTCACTTAAGTGTCTGACTGTTGATCTCAGCTCAGAGCATGATCTCACGATTTGTGGGTTTGAGCTCCGCATCAGGCTCTGTGCTAGTGGCCCAGAGCCTGCTTGGGATTCTCTCTCTCCCTCTCTCTGTCCCTCCCCTGCTCACGTGTGCACTCTTTCTCTCTCTCTCAAAAATGAATAAACTTAAAAAAAAGAAAAAAGTTAAAAAAAAATGAGCCAGGTTTTGTACTAGACCCAAGGACAGAAAAATAAATAAAACCCAGTCCCATTTTTCAAGATTCCTTCAGCCTCTTCAGTGCATTACTAATACAGAAAAAAGTTTCATGACATAGAACAGAGGTTTTTTTTTTTTTTAATTTTTTTTAATGTTTATTTATTTTTGAGAGAGAGAGAGACAGAGCATGAACGGGGGAGCGGCAGAGAGAGGAGACACAGAATGGGAAGCAGGCTCCAGGCTCTGAGCCATCAGCCCAGAGCCCGACGCGGGCTCGAACTCATGGACTGCAAGATTGCGACCTGAGCTGAAGTTGGACACTTAACCAACTGAGCCACCCAGGCACCCCAGAACAGAGTTTTAAAGAACATGTGAAGCTGTACCAGAAAAGTCTTTGACTTAAATAACTTAATTTCTTTTTTAGTGGGTATGATATTTTTGGTCAAAGAACCTACCCATTATTCCTCAAGCTTCTGTAAGGCCAGCCCTGCTACCTTCTAGAAGATACATTATAGTTATACTTACTGATTCATGTGCAGAGTGGTTGTGAGAAAGTTCACAATATTTACTGTTAAGTCTCATTCAATAGAGAAATTATGACTGGAAGTAGTACTTTTGGGAAATGGCTTTTGTCAGGCTGAATTATCTGTTCTACAACATCTTATGCTAAACCTGAGAGTAATAGACAAGTATTCAAAATAAATCTGAGTGGGGTGCCTGGATGGCTCAGTTGGTTGAGCATCTGACTCTTGATTTTGGCTCAGGTCGTGATCCCACCAGGTTTGTGGGATCGAGCCACACTCAGCGTGGAGCCTGCTTGGAATTCTCCCTCTCTTTGCCCCTCTCCCCCACTTGCACGCTCTCTCTCTCAAAAACAAACAACAAAACAAAACAAATCAAAAAAAAAAAATCCCCCAAAACCAAAATGAACTTGAGTACTTTTTCTTTTATCAATATTCATAACATTACTTCCAGTGGACATTTAACAGCATTTAACTTTTTACCAGAAATAAAAGAAATACAGATTTACTTGTATAATTTTAAAAATTAAATATATGTTACTAGATATTAAAGACGAGAGTGATTGGCTTAGATTAGGGACATATTTGTTCATCATAAGTGGTTGTCCAGAGCTTGGACTTTGAATTCTATTTCACACGTTTCTTGAAAATATGAATAATCAGGGGCACCTGGGTGGCTCAGTCGGTTAAGCATCCGACTTTGGCTCAGGTCATGATCTCGCGGTTTGTGAGTTTGAGCCCCACCTTGGGCTCTGTGCTGACAGCTCAGAACTGCTTCGAATTCTCTGTGTGTCTCTCTCTCTGTCCCTCCACTGCTCATACGTGCGCGCACAGGCTCACCGCCTTCTCTTTCTCATAAATAAATAAACATTTAAAAAATATGAAGAATCAAACTGCATTGTTTTCAAAAAACATTCTAAAAGCATAGATGTGCCTTGTTTGGGTAAATAAACATTGTTAGTAAGAAACAAATAATTCGTATGGTAATTTTGCCTAAGCTTCTGTTAATTGACCGCCATTCCAAAATTTATTAGAGAAACTTTGACACAAAAAAAATTAGTTTTAAACCATGAAGTACTATGGGGCGCCTGGGTGACTCAGTGGGTTAAGCGTCCGACTTCGGCTCAGGTCATGATCTCACGGTCCGTGAGTTTGAGCCCTGCGTCGGGCTCTGTGCTGACAGCTCAGAGCCTGCAGCCTTTTCAGATTCTGTGTCTCCCTGTCTCTCTACCCCTTCCCCACTTGTGCTCTGTCTCTCTCTCTCTCTCAAAAATAAGTAAAACATTTAAAAAAATTTACAAAGTGAGTTATAAAATAGCATGTGACCCGACTGTGATCCGATTTTGTGAGAAGTACACACACACACATACACACACACATATAATGGTACAGGAAAAGATCTGGAAGTAGTCCAGGTACCAAGGTGCTAACAAGGTGGGGGGTGGGGGTGGTGAACGTTTATGAGTTTCCCATTGTTGTAACAAATTACCACAAAGCTAGTGCCTAAACGAACACAAATTTCTTCTTTTACAGTTTTGGAGGTCAGAAGTATAAAGAGGCTTATGAGACTAAAACCAAGGTGTCTGCAGGGCTGGTTCCTTTTGGAAGCTCTAGGAATGAATCCATTGCTTACATCTTTCTGTTTCTTGAGGCTGCTTGCATTCCTTGGTTCTGGTTGCATCACTCCAATATATGCTCTTATTATCACGTCACCTTCTCTGTCCTCTGACCCTCCTCTGACCTTCCTGCTTCCCTTTTATAAGGACACTCGTGGTTACATTGGGCCCACTTGGATAATCCAGGACAATCTGCCCATCTCAAGATCCTTAATTTAGTCACATCTGCAAAGTCTCTTTTACCATAACATTCACAGTTTCCGGGGATTAGGTCATGGACATCTTTTTTTTAATTTTTTTTTCAACGTTTATTTATTTTTGGGACAGAGAGAGACAGAGCATGAACGGGCGAGGGGCAGAGAGAGAGGGAGACACAGAATCAGAAACAGGCTCCAGGCTCTGAGCCATCAGCCCAGAGCCCAACGCGGGGCTCGAACTCACGGACCGCGAGATCGTGACCTGGCTGAAGTCGGACGCTTAACCGACTGCGCCACCCAGGCGCCCCTAGGTCATGGACATCTTTGAGGGGGCAATTATTCTGTCTACCACAGAATGTGATGTTTTTATTTGTAATTTTTGTTTATATATTTTGTATTTTTTTAAGTTTATTTATTCTGAGAGAGAGAGAGAAAGAGAGCATTCACATGAATTCCTGTGAGGGTGGGGGGGCACAGAGAGAGAGAGAGAGAGAGAGAGAGAGAGAGAGAAAATACCAAGCAGGCTCCATACCATCAGCAAAGAACCCGACACTGGGCTCGTGTCATGAACCATGAGATCAGGTGCCCCTATATATTTTTGTATTTTTATATAATGTGGATGTATTACTTAAAATATATTAGTTAAAAGTAGAAAAATGTGGGGCGCCTGGGTGGCTCAGTCAGTCTGACCCTTGGTTTCAGCTCAGGTCATGATCTCACAATTCACGAGATCAAGTCACACAAATGGCTCTGTGCTGATGGCACAGAGCCTGCTTGGGATTCTCTCTCTCTCTGCCCACCCCCCCCCGCCCCCGCTTGTGTTCTCTCTGTCTCTGTCTGTCTCTCTCTCTCTCTCTCAAAATAAAATAAAAAAAAGTAGAAAAATGTTATAGTTTGATATCAAATGACACGAAACGTGGTTATTTATAAACTTTTATCTGGCTCCATGTGAAGTTTGAGCTTCACATTCCGTTATCTTCTTACTTTGTATTTATACTAAATCAGAAAATTCAAATTCACAATTATACATCACCAGAAATGGCAGTAAGTGTTTGGTAACTGACCCACAAGTTTGGATCAGAGACTTGTGTATGTTGGATTGAGCAAGAATCCATAATTTGAGAAGTAATTTCTTCCATTGAGTGTTGCCTCCATATGCTAAGTGGATGAAGAATCAAACTCAAATTCTGCCAGGATGAATGTTTCACCTTAGGAGAGTGGGTCTCACTAGGGGCAGTACCACACAAGGGTCTACTTTGAAAACACGTGGGGCTCCTTTGGTTGTTGCAGTGACTCACACGAATCCCCTGGCTGGGATCTTCTGTTGGTTAGTTGGACAGAAGCCAAGAATGTCATATGTCATTCAGTGCGTGTGACTTTCTTACAAGGATGAATTTTCCTACATCTTACATAATTTTCAAATGTCCCCCTAGACATTCGTGTATATGAAAAACTTATTTGTCATTATCTGAACCTAAACCTGATCTCATTTTACATGTAAACTCAACATACTTTTTTTCTCTTTCTGAAACGTGTTTTTAAAAATATGGAAGGCTTTTACAAACCTGCATGTCATTCTAGTGCAGGGGCCATGCCTGTCTTCTGAAGTTTAGTATATTGCTGCTGAAGTGAGCATAACTCGAAGTATTTTTTGCATGGTTTTATACCCTGGAATTTTCCAGGAATGGAACTACTGTGTAAATTGAAAGGAGTGTCTGTTGTTTTGTTTGGAGCTTTACCAAGAATGGCTTAATGTTTTAGAAAATCACGCCAGTGACATCAATGCCATTTATGGGCTGTGCTAGGTACCTTACATTTTCCCTTCCAGATTCATTCCACCCTCTCTGCCTGCTCTGTGCCGTAGGAAGGGACCGTGTCAATAGGTTTCCTTGCCCTCCAGCTTCTGGGTAGGTTCACTCAATGGAAAGCATGGGCAGGAAATCTGGAAGGTGAAAGGAGAGTGAGGTGTGCCTCTTGTAATGACCATCAGAAAGTGAGTGTCATCTGATCCATGGAAACATAAAATTGGATGTGACAACAGTATTCCATTAGAAAATGGTAGCGTTAGGGGCGCCTGGGTGGCTCAGTCAGTTACGCGTCCGACTTGGGCTCAGGTCATGATCGCGCGGTTTGTGAGTTCGAGCCCCACATCAGGCTCTGTGCTGAGAGCTCAGAGCCCGGAGCCTGCTTTGGATTCTGTGTCTCCCTCTCTCTCTCTGCCCCTCTCCCACTTGCACTCTGTCTCTTTCTCAAAAATAAACATTAAAAAAAATAAAAATAAAGAAAATGGTAGCGCTATATAAACACAATTGAGTCCAAGCTGGTCAGGAAGCACAAGCAAACTGCATGTGTTTTAAACTCTCATGGCGCTTGCTCCTGATTTACTTCTCCCTTAACCCACATTTAGGACTTTCCAGAGAGTTCTCTATGACTGGTTATCAGGTAAAGCACAGGCCCGGTTTACACACGTTTGCTGGCACCAGCTGAAAAGTGGGTGCATTCTAGCCCCTGAAAGACAGGGGTGAAGGAAACTCTTCCTAGGAGCAAAACTTTGCTCGTACCTCCTATTGTCCACTTCCAGTGGAAGGATACACAGCCCTTTCTCTCTGGGCACACTATTTTTGCGACGTACTATCTGTCACAGCCCAGAGTGTCACTGCTTGTGCTCATTTTACATGCCTGGAATGCGAGACTCAGACCCTCTTGCAGGAGCCACTTCTCAGGGCTTCCTTTGTAGGGAACTGCCTTGAGGGAGGAGGTGATATCTCCTTCTGAACAAATAATGGGCTTGCTGTAAAAGATGTGAGCTCCCCAAGGCCAGTTTTCCTCAGCTGCAATGCCAAAGTACTAACAGTATGTACACAGTGGGTCTATCTGGGCTCCTCTGCCTGGCCCCTGCGGGATCTGGGGAGTGGGGAACCCACACAAATAAGCTAATGAGGCTCATACTGCTTACCATGCTGCTGGCATCCAGGAAATGGTAACAGGCTAATTTGTTCGCTTGTAAATAGGAGAAAAATCTCAACCCCCAATACTTATTATGCACTTTGCAGTTAGTTTTATAAGCCTTTTGGCTAGTATGTGACTTGTACCTGATTTTGCATTGAGGGCTACGACTTGCAATTATTCTTCTGTAGCTTTGGTACCTTAGGGAAAAATTTTGCTACTTTTATGTTTGGCAGAAGTCCACTGACAGAGGTGTCACTGCACATCTGTTGGAAAAAACAAGTAAGTTTTAATGACTTCATAAAATTAATTGAAAAAGTTTCGTGGCGACAGTGCTAAGGACTAGGGGTGAATGGATTGCCAATATAATCAACCAGAAATTCAGATATTGTCGGTTTTTGCTATTCACACTGTAGGATGGATAACATTCCATGCTAATATTCCAATTGTTTATAATTCTATTTTGCCCTTTTCCTTTCCGTAGTGAGTTTTAAACTTCCTAGGTCTTCTTTATTTCTTTCAGTTCGAAATAATGGAATTTCAGCATTTGGTCTTGAAAACCACAGGCTGTCCTAGCTGCTGGTGTAAGAAATCCCAGCAACAGGATAAGATTTTCTGGTTTCTTGATATGTCCTTGAAAATGTTATTACTAATGAAGGAGTCTTGTAACACATCTGGAACTCAGAACTTACGGCTTGTTCTGTGAACGAAACTTTGGCCTTAAAAAGCCTGTAATTCTTTTTTTTTGTATTACTTAATAATGTGTTTCCCTGGTAATGATATTTATATTGCAACCCCACGTCCTGAAAGCTATGCATACCTATGAGTTTTCTTTAATAGCCAAGTTAATGGAAAATTTATGTGCACACAAAAACTTGTATGCAAATGCTTGTAGTAGCTTTATTCATCAGAAACTACCAGATGTCCTTTAACAGGTGAATGGATAAACTGGTCCATGCATACAATGGGATGCTAGGCTGTGATAAGAAGGAAAGATCTATTGATTCACTCAACAACAGGAGTGAATCTTTTTTCCTAGTGGTAAAATATATGTAACATAAACACGGATGAATTGTAAATGTATTTTGCCAAGGGTAGGAAGCCAGATTCTAAGATCCAGAAGTATTGTATAATGCCATTCATAAGACATTGTGGAAAAGGCAGAACTAGAGGGAGATGTATTAGTTTCCTATTGCTTCTGTAAAAATTACCACAGACTTGGTGGCTTACAACAACACAAATTTATTCGCTTACAGTTCTCGAAGCCAGAACTCAAAAATCAGTTTCACTAGGCTAAGGTCAAGGTGTTGTAGGACTGGCTCCTTCTGGAGGATCTAAGAGAGGATTCGCTTCCATGACTTTTTTGGCTTCTGGCGGCTGCCTGTATGACTTAGCTTGCGACTCCTTCCTCACATCACGCCGCCGCCTTGCCTCCTTTCTCACGTCTCCTCCTAACTCCTTTGTCAGTCTTGCTGCTCTCTTTTAAGGACCTTTGTGATTACATTTAGGACTCACCTGGATAATATCCCCCTCACGGAATTCTTAACTTAATCACATCTGTAAAGGCCCTTTTGCCATGTGGTGTAACATTCGTGGGTTGCAGAGATTAGGGCTTGGGTATTTTTTCAGGTCATTATTCAGTCTACCACAGTATGGAAAGCAGAGCAATCATTGCCAGGGCTTGTGGAAGAGGGAAGGATTGAGTATGTAATGGGTCGTACAAGCATGGTGGAGGATCTATGACTCTACAGTTGTCACAAACCCATAGAATGGGGGCACCTGGCTAACTCAGTCGGTTAAGTGTCTGACTCTTGATTTCCACTCAGGTCACGATCTCACAGTTCATGAGGTCAAGTCCCACACTGGGCTCTGCTCTGATAGCACGGAGCCTGCTTGGGGTTCTCTCTCTCTCTCTCTCTCTCTCTCTCTCTCTCCCTCTTTCACTGACCCTTCCTCCTCTCTCTCTCTCTCTCTCTCAAAATAAATAAATAAATAAATAATGAATAAATGAAAACTAAAAAAAAAACACATAGAATGTTACATCACCAAGAATGAACTTTACTGTTTGCAAATTTTTAAAAACCATTCTGACTGTTAGTGACCCTAGGATGGAATGCAGAGTCTGACAAAATAATCTGATTGTATTAAAAGTGGATGGCATACCAGACTTCAAGCTGTATTACAAAGCCGTAATCATCAAGACAATATGGTACTGGCACAAAAACAGACACTCAGATCAATGGACCAGAATAGAGAACCCAGAAATGGACGGCCACAAACGTACAGCCAACTAATCTTCGACAAAGCAGGAAAGAGTATCCAATGGAATAAAGACAGTCTTTTCAGCAAGTGGTGCTCGGAAAACTTGACAGCGACATGAAGAAAAATAAACCTGGACCACTGTCTTACACCATACACAAAAATAAACTCAAAATGGATGAAAGACCTAAAAGTAAGGCAGGAAACCATTGAAATCCTCGGGGAGAAAGCCGGCAAAAACCTCTTTGACCTCGGCCACAGCAACTTCTCACTCAACACAACTCCAGAGGCAAAGGAAACAAAAGCAAAAATGAACTATTGGGACCTCACCAAAATAAAAAGCTTCTGCACGGTGAAGGAAACAATCAACAAAACTAAAAGGCAACTGATGGAATGGGAGAAGGTATTTGCAAATGACATATCAGATAAAGGGTTCGTATCCAAAATCTATAAAGAACTTATCAAACTCCACACCCAAAAAACAAATAATCCAGTGAAGAAATGGGCAAAAGACATGAATAGACACTTTTCCAAAGAAGACATCCAGATGGCTAACCGACACATGAAAAAATGCTCAGCATCACTCAACATCAGGGAAATACAAATCATAACCACAATGAGATACAACTGGCTAAATTAACAGCTCAGGCAACAACAGATGTTGGCGAGGATGCAGATAAAGAGGATCTCTTTTGCTGGTGGGAATGCAAACTGGTGCAGCCACTCTGGAAAACAGTGTGGAGGTTCCTTAAAAAAATAAAAATAGAACTACCCTACCACCCAGCAATGGCACTACTAGGTATTTATCCAAGGGATACAGGTGTGCTGTTTCGAAGGGGCACATGCACACCCATGTTTAGAGCAGCACTATCAACAATAGCCAAAGTATGGCAAGAGCCCAAGTGTCCATCGATGGATGAATGGATAAAGAAGATGTGGTATATGGGGCGCCTGGGTGGTGCAGTCGGTTAAGCGTCTGACTTCAGCCTGGTCACGATCTCGCGGTCCGTGAGTTCGAGCCCCGCGTCGGGCTCTGGGCTGATGGCTCAAAGCCTGGAGCCTGTTTCCGATTCTGTGTCTCCCTCTCTCTCTGCCCCTCCCCCGTTCATGCTCTGTCTCTCTCTGTCCCAAAAATAAATAAACGTTGAAAAAAAATTAAAAAAAAAAAAGAAGATGTGGTATATATATACAATGGAATATTACTCGGCAATCAAAAAGAATGCAATCTTACCATTCGCGACTATGTGGATGGAACTGGAAGGTATTATGCTAAGCGAAATTAGTCAGAGAAAGACAAAAATCATATGGTTTCAGTCATATGAGGACTTTAAGAGACAAAACAGATGAACATAAGGGAAGGGAAGCAAAAATATAAAAATGGGGGGGGGACAAAACAGAAGAGACTCTTAAATATGGAGAACAAACAGAGGGTCCCTGGAGGGGTTGTGGGAGGGGGGCTGGGCTAAATGGGTCAGGGGCATTAAGGAATCTACTCCTGAAAACATTGTTGCACTATATGCTAGCTAACTTGGATGTAAATTAAAAAATAAATAAATTAAAAAACAAACAAAACAAAAAAATGGATGGCATAACTTCACTGAAGAAGGCAGGTGGGAAAGTTAAATAACTTGGAAAAATTGTTTTTAAGTTTATGGACACAGAGAATAGATTGGTGGCCACCAGAGGAGAGGGGTGGGGTATGGGCAAAATGGGTGAAAGGAGTCAAAATGTGCAAACTTTTCCAGTTATGAAATACAGAAATCATGGGGATGTAATGTACAGCATGGTGACTAGAGTTAGTAATACCATATTGCATATTTGAACATAACTGAGAGGAAGTCTTTAAAAAAAGTTCTCATCACAAGAAATGTGTGTAGTGTGGCAGATGTTAACTGGATTTATTGTGGTGATCATTTTGCAGTATATACAAATATCAAATCATTATGTTGTACACCTGTAACTGATATAATGTTGCATGTCAATTATACTTCAATTAAAAAAAAAAAGAAAAAATGGTGTTTTGACCAGGGAATGGAAGACCAACAATAAAAAGAACTGTACGTAAATGTACTATAGTTGGTAGATAATATACAGAAATATAGATATGTATGTATACATAAGGTAGTATATTTAGATACATTTTCTGGCTCTGGCTCTGGCTTCTGCAGTGGTCTGGAATCAGTGACATGCCAGCAGCAATGAGCACACCTAGCCCCCAGATCTTTGTTTCTAAATACCATTCTCCGATAAAAGAATTCAGGGCTCCTTAAAGAAATGGCTGATTCTAGGGTTGGGGCAGGGAAGATATGAGATGAATGCAGTTTGGTAGGACCCCAAGAAGACCATAGGAGACTGCACCTGGCCTCACCAGGCCCTGCTGTGAGCCATATGCTGGGATGTATAGTCTGACTTCTGTGCTCTTGCTGTAACATGTCCTTCCCCTGTAATAAACTTTTTACATTTGTAAGCCTTGTCACTTTGGGTCCTGTGAATCTTCTTTAGCAATTGAACTCTGCTAACATGCCACTGTTAGTACAGCTATATATTCAAGTTTTTATGAATGCTGCATCGGCACTAGGAAACAAAAACGGTATATCATCTACTACTCAATACATGTTTCTCTCCAGGAATCTATTAAAATGAGACTTATTAATCATATTGTTAAGTGAGTCTCTATCCTTCTTCATATTTTGGCTTTATAAATTTCAGTGTCATTTTATTTTATTTATTTTTTTAAGTTTATTTATTTTAGAGAGAGAAGGAGAGCATGAGCAGGAGAGGGGCAGAGAGGAGACAGAATCCCAAGCAGGCTCCACACTGGCAGCGCAGAGCTCGGTGTGGGGCTCAGACTCATGAACTGCGAGATCATGACCTGAGCCTAAATCAAGAGTTGGACACTTAACCAGCTGAGCCACCAATGCGCTCCTCAAGGTCATTTTTTTAATGTCAAATTGTACTAATGTAAGTACATTTGTTTTGTAAGTACATTTTGATTCCTCTAAATTTGCATTTCTTTTATATAATTCCCCTTCCTTTACATTACTATTTTTGTTTCATTTTGTGTTTCATTTAAGTAACATAAAATAGAATTCTTAATCCAATTTGTGAATCCTAATTTTTATTTATTTTTATCTTTTTATTTTTTAAGATTTTACTTAAAATTGTTTTTAATGTTTATTATTTATTTTTTGAGAGAGAGACAGAATGAGAGCAGGGGAGGGGCAGAGAGAGAGGGAGACACAGAATCTGAAGCACCCCCCAGGCTCTGAGCTGTCACCATAGAGTCTGACTTGGGGCTCCAACCCATGTACCGCGAGATCATGACCTGAGCTGAAGTTGTATGCCTAACCGACTGAGCCACCCAGGTGCCCCAAGATTTTACTTTTAAATAATCTCTACACCCAACATGAGACTGAAACTTACAACCCCAAGATCAACAGTCACATGCTCTACTGACTGAGTTGCCAACGACCCCTATGAATCTTAATTTAAAAATATTTTTTAAACATTTTATTTACTTTTGAGACTCAGAGAGAGACAGAGTGCAAGTGGGGGAGGGGCAGAGAGAGAGAGGGAGACACAGAATCCCAAGCAGGCTCCAGGCTCCAAGCTGTCAGCACAGAGCCTGATGTGAAGCTTAAACTCATGAACTGTCAGATCATGACCTGACCCAAAGTCAGATGCTTAACTGACTGAGCCACCCAGGCACCCCTGAATTTTAATTTTTAATACGGGAGTAGATTCTATTATATTTATCATGATCACTAATACATTTTTTATTATAAATGTCATATATTTATGCTATTTTTAATGTTTCCTTATTTAAAAAAATTTTTTTATGAATTTTAAATTTCTTTTTCCCTTTTGAGTGTTTGCTTTTATCTTCTTCATTTCTTTGGAAGCCATATATACTCCTCTTGATACTGGTAAGTGTGACTTTTCAGTTTTTCAAAAGCATTCTGTGGGTAATGTACACAGTATGTATGTATGTATGTATGTATGTATGTATGTATGTATTTTGAACTGTATGTATGAACTGTATTTTAATTCCAGTATAGTTAACATACAGTTATATTAGTTTCAAGTGTACAATATAGTGATGCAACAATTCTGTACATTACTCAGTGCTCACCAAAATAAGTGTACTCTTTTTTTGTGCGTGAGAGAGAAAGAGTGTGTGCATGAGTGAGCATGTGCATGAGCTGGGGAGCAGCAGAGGGAGGGAGGCAGAGAGAGAGAGAGAGAGAAAGAGAGAGAGAGAGGGAGGGAGAGGGAGAAGGGCAGAGAGGGAGAGTCCCAAGCAGGCTCCACACCCAGCACGGAGCCTGATGCTCAGTGAGATCATGATCTCAGCCGAAATCCAGAGTGGATGCTTAACTGACTGGGGCACCCAGGTGCTCTCAAAATAAGTGTATTCTTAATCCCCTTCACCTATTTAACCCATCCCCTCAGCCACCTCCCCTCTAGTAACCATCAATTTGTTCTCTATAGTTAAAAGTCCATGTTTTGGCTTGTCTCTTCTTTTCTTTGTTCATTTGTTTTGTTTTTTAAGTTCGACTTATGACTGAAATCATGGTTTGTAAAAATATGGAATGCTTGGGGCGCCTGGGTGGCTTGGTTGGGCGTCCGACTGCCGCTCAGGTCATGATCTCACGGTCTGTGGGTTCGAGCCCCGCGTCGGGTTCTGTGCTGACAGCTCAGAGCCTGGAGCCTGTTTCAGATTCTGTGTCTCTCTCTCTCTCTGCCCCTCCCCTGTTCATGCTCTCTCTGTCTCAAAAATAAATAAACGTTAAAAAAAATTAAAAAAAATATGGAATGCTTCATGAATTTGTGTGTCATCATTGCACAGGGGCCATGTTTATCTCTGTATCATTCCAATTTTAGTATTTGTACTGCCAAAGTGAACAGAAAGTACACAGTATTTTGACAGTAAGAAAGCTGTCAACAACTGTCAGGGTCATATCAAAAGGACTCAGGAGCCAACTTAAAGAAGTTCCCCCTGAACCCTCTTGCACTGTTGGTGGGAATGCAAATTAGTGCAGCCACTCTGGAAAACAGTGTGGAGGTTCCTCAAAAAATTAAAAATAGATCTACCCTATGAGCCAGCAATAGCACTGCTAGGAATTTACCCGAGGGATACAGGAGTGCTGATGCATAGGGGCACTTGTACCCCAATGTTTATAGCAGCCCTTTCAACAATAGCCAAATTATGGAAAGAGCCTAAATGTCCATCAACTGATGAATGGATCAAGAAATTGTGGTTTATACACACAATGGAGTACTATGTGGCAATGAGAAGGAATGAAATATGGCCCTTTGTAGCAACATGGATGGAACTGGAGAGTGTTATGCTAAGCGAAATAAGCCATACAGAGAAAGACAGATACCATATGGTTTCACTCTTATGTGGATCCTGAGAAACTTAACAGAAACCCATGGGGGAGGGGGAGGAAAAAAAAAAAAAGAGGCTAGAGTGGGAGAGAGCCAAAGCATAAGAGACTCTTAAAAACTGAGAA
>NW_024420586.1:2711781-2719243 GCF_014898765.1 Herpailurus yagouaroundi
CGGCGGCCCGCGAGGCGCCCTTCCGCGCTAGGCCGGGCGGTGCGGCGCGTGGCGCCGAGCAGGCCCCGAGGAGGCCGCAGTTAGGCCCGGGGAGGAGCCCGGCTGCCCCGAGCGGCGGCGGAGGCGCGCTCTGTGAACGGGCGGAGGTTGGGGGAGGGTCGCCCGGTGGCCCGGGAGGCGGCGGAGGGGCGTCGGGTCGGCGCCGCGGCCTGCGGGGGGCACCGCGCGGGGGCGAGGCCTGGCAAGGAGGCGAAGGCTGCAGGCGTGAGGTGAAGGCCGCAGGCCGGCCGGGCCGATTTTCGCTATGTAAATATCGGCGAGGGGGGGAGGGACGGGGGACAAGATGGCGGCGGCTCGGCGCCTGCTGCAGGGGACGATTGAGGGGGTTGTCGGGAGGGGGAGCCGCCATCTTGAAGGCGGTGTCTGAAGAGAAAATTCCGCTACAGCCCGTGAGGGGGGGTCGGAGAGCGGGCGGCGGCGGCGGCGGCGGCTCCGGTGACGGGCCCCCGAGGCCCGGCACGGCAGCGTGTGCGCGCGGAGGGGGCGTGCTCGCTCCCCACAGCGGCCATTGCCCTTGCCGCCATGATGGGCGCGCAGGCTCTAGGCGCTCGGCGGCAGCGCCACCTTGCTGCCCTGGCTGCCGCAGCCCCGTGACTGGTTGCTGCTTCCGCTGCATTTTAACTGAGCTGCCGCAGGCGGCCATCTCGTCCCTCAGCGTTCCTGGCCACGCGCCTTTCTCCTCCTGTAGCCACCCGGGGGGCCGTCGGGACGGGTGGCAGCCCAGGCATCTGGGCTCACTACGGCAAATGGAACTCCACGACATTTTATTTTCACTCCATGTCATACGTGGCTATCATGGTGCCCTCGATGCGGTTGTTTTCCAACGCTCAAATGTTTTCTCGAGTATCTGAATAAAGAAATAAAGATAAAATTTGATAGGAAATGAGTTCTCACAACTGTTTTATCCAGTAGGGGGAAAAGTGTAAATTGCACAGCACGAAAACGGAGGAATAAGTTTCTTAAGGAGTCTTTGCAACTTGCTTTTTTGAAAACAACTTTCTTCACAGGGGGCGTCTAAGCAATTAGTGATCTGTTGGTGTGAACTTTTTTTGAGGAGCGAGAAGGACACAGGTTTTTAAAATTTTCTTGATGCAGTATCGTTCATGTGCTTGTCCTGTGTGTTTATTTAATTTGAAAAATTTTAAGTGGCATTTCGTCCCTTAAAGGGCGTTTGATTGCATACTGCACAACTCCCCCGTAAACTCAGAACCCAGTGTTAGTGATGTCCTGTGCTGCTGAGTGATAAGAAAGATTAGAAAGGTTCTTGTAATGCAGACGGTGGTTGTTCAGAGGCGGATGGGACGAGGTGAAATGCACTGAAGTGCTGGCGTAAAAGGTACAACCGATTACTGGGGTTCCAGAGGAAGGCAGGGTTTCCGTTTGGAGCATGAGGAAAGGGTTCCTTAAGTAGGTGACGTTTTAAGGTTACTTAAGGTTGGGTAGGACTTTGTTAGGCACAGGTGGGGGTGGGGAAAGGGCATTTCAAGGGTGAAGTTTCTTCGCAAAAGAGCAAGAATTTGGGGAGGGGGGATGTTTTGGCAGGAGCAGATGGCCACCGTGGGGGGGGGGCTAGTGGGAATCCCGGCTAGAAAAGGTGGAAGGACTTGCTTGCCAGGTGGAGGGGCTTATATGACAGGGGAGGCAGGAAAGCCCTCAGGTAGGGTGGTGACACACCTGAGCTGGGCTTTGTGTTCACTTAGCGGCTCCACTGGACTAGGAAAAGTTTTCCAGGTTGGGAAATAATGAGAGTAGCAAGTGGATCATTGTTCTCACTGCCGGAATGATTATCAGGACTTCAGAAGTTAAGCCAGCCAGTTTTGCTACTTTTTAACTGATCCGTTTGTACTAAACAGCTGCTCCTCTTTTCTGTCCTCACTTCTCGCTCCAAATAACTTCTTGCTCTGAGTTACAATTTCTGTACTAAACAAGAGTGAGAGGTTTCTAACTTTTCACATACCGGGGTTGAGAATTGCAGCACTAGTGCTCTGGGTTTCTTGACGAAGGTAAGCAATGAACCTGTAAGTATTCTCATGGTAATTTTTTTAAGAAGTCGGTTTGAAAAGTTAGGTTAGAGGAAAGATTACTAAAAAGGCAGCAGCCTTCAGATGGCCTTTTGCAACCCCTGTTCTTCCCCTTGGTGAGAGTAACTACCCTTTTGTTGGATATGGGACTTGGACTGTTTGCTAAGCCAAGCCTTCTCATGTTTTGATTAATATCTGACCTAGATGCACACGTGCGGAATGTGTTTCCTAGAATTTTATGATATAAATCTGTAGGTAGCCTAAGTATTCACTAGAAAGTTATTTCAGTTTTTCGTTTTTCCTGGACTGCAAGAGGTCATAGCAGTGATGCTCTGTGAGAGGACGGGAGGGAACTGAAGATTCTCGTGTTTATCATAAGGGGCCATGGTTTAGAAAAGTTGGAGAAACAGTGCGTTGTAGGAGGCCGACAAGAAGCAAGTTGCTAAGCAAGTGGGCTGCAGTTGTTGAGGTGGTAAGGATAAACATAAACTTAGAAGAAGAATCAGTTGCTTTATGTCTGGACAGCTGGGAAAGACGTGGAAGAGCTCTAAAAAAGAGAAAATTGTGTAGCCGCGCACACAGTACAGCAGCAGTAGGTGTTCCAGGACAGCATGAGTGGATGGTTAAGATTAAGGAGATTCAAGTTGCATGGTTAAGAAGACAGATAATAACGTAGTTCAGAAGGATTTCTATTGGAAACTGTTAAATGTTTTTGCCTAAAAGGGTAGACCTTGATGATCTGGAAAACTGGTGTAATACCTTATTACCCAACCATTTTGGGTAAATGAGGTGTTAGTCTTTAATTTATGTGTATATTTCAGATAGGTGCAAGGTTCCTTTTTTAAAAACGTGCCCGCAGAGCATTACAAAAAAAATTTTGTCAACATTGCTCTTTGTAAATGCTTCCTCTTTAACCCCATCTGGGATCGTAATTGTCACTGACGACTTGTGTTATTTGTGTTTGTGCACACTGGCGATTCAAGACTTTCTTTTTTATTCTTAAACTCTTCAACTCGTCCTGAAACCCCTCAGCCTCTGCAGAGATTATCTAATCTCTGACTTAAACCAGAAAGATAGACAACAATCTGATCTAAGCATCTGAGTTTCCTTCCTTTCCACTGCATGCTCTTCCTCTTGTCTCTACCTAGGCTTTCCTCGCGTTCTTTCGCTGCAGGAAGAATTGGCCTCCTTCAGGCCTGTCCTCGGGGCTCTGTCCGTGATTCTGCTGCTCGCTTGCATCATTGCCCTCTAACTCTGCTGGTGCCTTTCCCTCTCCTTAGAAACATTCCTAGGTTTGCTCATGTTAAAAAACCTCGCTTGTCTTCTTGTTCCTTTCGCCATTGCTTTTATTTCTATTCATCGCACTTATTTCTAAATCCACTATTTCCGAAATTGAGAAACTTACACAGCATGTCATCGGGTGTATCAAATAAAAGTGTTCTTTGTTTCAGAAATTCTCTGTGCTCTCTCTGTGTTCTGTTTTGGGATTTCCCTCAAGGTCGATCCTCTGTCCTTTTTCTTGAATCTTCGCCCCTGTTTTCAGTGTTCTTTACCGTGTTTCTCATCTAGCATTTCCAGTTGCCTACTGACCATCTCCTACCCAGGTATGTTATTGTCTCAACGTGGCTGAAACCAGATTTATCTGGTATATTGTAGATGTTTAGACTGTTTATAGAAAATCTTCTGTTTCTTTTTTTTTCTTAGCCCAGAGTCCTTCAAACAAGTCTTGCTGTCTAGCTTGCTTTTTGTTAATTGCACTGTCGTTTCTCCCGGCTCATTCTTCTCTAGCTCATATAGCAGTGTGGACATCTTTAATTTAGCATTAAATTTACTTAATGCTATTATATTTTAACTGTGTGTTTATTTTTTTGTCATTTTTTTCCCCTAAACTCTGAATGTAGAGATAGGTTCTCTTTTATTCTTCTCCTCCAGCAGTACCTGGCACATGGTCATTGCCTCTAAAAACAATTATCTCGGTTATTGGGTGCAGAAAACTTTGTAGTTGATTAGTTTTCAAGTATTAAAGCATCTAGTCTATGTGTCCCTTGACCACAAGGAGTATACATATTAAGGCACGCCACATGAGCTGGGTAACCCCCGCTCCTTAACTGTTCGGTTAATATGGCCAGTCTATTCTTATTCCTGTCAGATTATTTTTCCAAACAACTTTTTAATAAAAATCCAGGTATCTTGTAACATTTATTAAAGTGTAAACACTTTAAGGAAATCTAGCTGGGGAGTGGATATACAGCCATTAGGATTTAAAAAAATATATTAAAAAATTTTAAATTGTGAAAAATTTCAGAACTACTGAAAGGCAAGTGTCACTCAAATTTAACAGATCTTAAATATTTTATTACATATTTGCTTCATAACTTTTTTGTTTGTTCGAAGAAAGAAAATCTCACAGATCCATTTAAAGAATGTCCATCCCATTCCTGTCTTTTCTTTGCCAGAAGTAACAATTGTCCCGATATATATGTACCAAACCCAGTATCAGGTATAGCTTTTTGTGTTTTAACTGTACATAAATGGTATCATACTGTGTGTGTCATTTCATGGATTTTTTTTCACTTAACACCGTTTTTGAGGTTTATCCATTTTGTACGTGGATCTAGTTCAGCAGTTCTCAAAGTGTGCTGTAGGAATTCCCAGGGATCCTTGCGATTGTTCAGGCTGCGTTCTTGTGTGCACTGCACAAGTGCTGTACAGAGGCTGCACGACACATGATGTCATAATAGGTTGAACACAGAAGCAGTTATGGGAATCCAGCTGTTCTCTATTAAGCCTATTTTAAAGAGGTTTGCAGAAATGTAAAATAATGCTACTCTTCACTAATTTTTTTGTTTTGAAAAACAGCTATTTTTAAATGTTATGTTTATATACCGTTGGCTTGTTAGTTTTTATGAATTCATAAATATTTTTTAAATGTTTAAGATTTAATCTCTAATGTAAATATCTATAGATAGAACCCACATAAAGAAAACCTCTTTGGGGTCCTCATTTTTTAAGAGTGTAAAAAGGGTCCTGAGACCAAGAAGTTTGAAAGCTACCAGTCTGGTTCATATATTTCAATGTATAAATACACTGTGCTTTATTTATCTATTCTTACGGAGGGGCCTTTATGTTTATAGTTTTGTACAGTTTCAAACATTGCTGCTGTGAACATCCTTATACAGGGTTCTTCTCTCTGGAGATTATAGATGTAGAATTGCTACATTCAAAAGTGTGCGTTTGTCAACTTTACTGGGAATTGCCTAATCATCAAATTGTGTTCCATATGACACTCCCACCAGCTGCGTGTGAGCCTGTATTTCTCCAGACTACTGCCAAAAGATTAGCCTTTGCAAGTTTTTCCAATCTGTTGAGTATAAATTGTGTCTCGTTGCTGTTTTCATTTTGCATTTCTTTTTTTTTTTTTCCAACGTTTATTTATTTTTGGGACAGAGAGAGACAGAGCATGAACGGGCGAGGGGCAGAGAGAGAGGGAGACACAGAATCAGAAACAGGCTCCAGGCTCTGAGCCATCAGCCCAGAGCCCGACGCGGGGCTCGAACTCGCGGACCGCGAGATCGTGACCTGGCTGAAGTCGGACGCTTAACCGACTGCGCCACCCAGGCGCCCCTCATTTTGCATTTCTTAGATTACTATTGAGGCTGAGCTTTTTGCCCCCCATATTTATTGGGCATTTGAATATTCTGTGACTTGCTTGTGCGTATCTTTGGTCCATTTTTCTATTGGATTGTTTCCTTTTTCTCATTGGTTGATGGATAGTCTTTTTATACTTTGAATACTAATGATTTGTAATTATACATCCTGAAAATACCATTTCCTAGTCTGTGGCTTTTTTTTTTTAGCTTGTTTGTGTAGGACTTCCTAAGGTGAAGGTAGTCTTCTCAGGTTTTTTTTCGTTTATGGCTTATGTTTTTTGTATCTGTAAGAAATTGTGCCCTTACCCTAAAGTCATACCCATGCTGTGCTTTTCAGATTTAGGTCATTAATTCTTCTGGAATTTTTTTTCTCTATTGTGTGATGTAGGAATCTAATTTTATCATTTTAGTATGGATTCGTTGAGCCTTTCTGCCCCCTGATTCGTAATGAAACTCCTGAGATTTATTGTAGTCTCATGTAGACACATCCGTTTTTTGTTGGTCTCTTCTGATTTCATTGGTCTGTTTGACTCTACCACTCTGATTTAATAATGATAGCTTTATAACTAAATCTTTTTTTTTTCTTTATAATAGGTTCTTTTTCTTCAGAAATTTTAAAGCTCTTTCCTTTGTTTATTTTTGGGTCCGTTTGTCATTGTCTGTGAAAAACTATTGGATTTTTGTAGTTCCATCAAATTTGTAGAGTAAATATATAGATACATATATGCTAAGTAGTGGAAATGGGATGATTTGAATCTGAGCATGGTCTGGTGATTTTCAAAAAACTCTTGCACAACTTTTGGGTTTTTTTTTTTTTTTGCTAGATACTACACAGTTCTTATTGTGAATAGGATTTTGTTACTAATTAATATTTTTATTTAGTTACTGCTAATGCATAGCGAACACTGCAGACTTAAATGTATTGATCATGTAACCTTGCTGATCTTCTCTCTTACTATGTTTTATAGATTATGAGATGCCCTTTTCCCCTCTACATTTTAGCATTTCTGAAATCAAAATAGGTTTTTAGTAGACGTAGATCACCATATAAACACTGTTGTTCAAGCAGTCGTCCGATGCAGTTACTATTGCCTACACGTGCACATACTTGGTCAGGACTCTTCATTTTGTCCCCACTTAAATGAGCGTGTACCCTGTGGTGTTATTTCATGCCAGACAGTACAACTGAAGGCAGAATAAATTGCGAAGTGGATGTCTGACTGGAAGGAATATCCTATAGATAATAATGGAGCATTTTAAGAAGTGCTGTATCACCAACGCTTTTTTGACAGAGGGCAATATTGTTGAGAAAGACTGACTGGCTTTAAGTAGAAGAGCAATCCATGGTAGGACCCTGAATGTGAAGTTTTAGGAATACCCTACCAATTTCTTTTTGCTTCTACTTTTCTATGTATGTGCAGGATCTGATAAAATACGTCTAAGTCTAAAAGAATGGCCTCAATCTAAATTGAATATTCTAAATAACAAAGTACGGCATCAGTTTGTCAGGGTTTTTTTTTTTTTTTTTTGTATGTAAAACAAGGATGCAAATTCTTGTTGGTAGTATCTTTAGATTCACTGAAATGTGTGAGTAATAATAGTTTCTAATTCTTTTATATTTTCTTTTTAAAAAAAATTTTTTTTCCAACGTTTATTTATTTTTGGGATAGAGAGAGACAGAGCATGAACGGGGGAGGGGCAGAGAGAGAGGGAGACACAGAATCGGAAACA
>NW_024420586.1:2719253-2726732 GCF_014898765.1 Herpailurus yagouaroundi
CTGGCTGAAGTCGGACGCTTAACCGACTGCGCCACCCAGGCGCCCCTATTTTCTAAGTAGTTGTATGTGAATAATGAAGGTTTTGTTTCTTCTTTTCCATGACTTTTCTGCCTCGTGTCTCTTTTTTTTATTTTTCTTGGAACTGCATTGACTGATGCCTTTAGCACAGTGTTGAATGGAAGCATTGGTAGCAGGCATCCTTGTCTAGGTACTTTAATGGAGTGCTTCTAATATTTTATCATCAAATACCATACCGTATTGATTTGTTTTTGGACGGGCTAGTTATTATTTATTAGTTTATCTTATCATTTCAGAGTTTTCGTCACGAACAGGAGTTGATTTTTTTAGTGCTTTTGCCGCATCTATCCGTGTGATAAATTGCATTAATAAATTTCCTATTTTAAACTGTCTTTGGATTCCTGGGGCGCCTGGGTGGCGCAGTCGGTTAAGCGTCCGACTTCAGCCAGGTCACGATCTCACGGTCCGGGAGTTCGAGCCCCACGTCAGGCTCTGGGCTGATGGCTCGGAGCCTGGAGCCTGTTTCCCATTCTGTGTCTCCCTCTCTCTCTGCCCCTCCCCCATTCATGCTCTGTCTCTCTCTGTCCCAAAAATAAATAAACGTTGAAAAAAAAATTAAAAAAAATAAACTGTCTTTGGATTCCCTGGATATTGGCATCCCTTTGTCATTGCCATGTACCTGTCTATTTTGATGTAGTCTTTGTTTTGTTTTGATAACAAGGTTATGCTAACTTGATAAGATGAATTATTTTTTTGAAACAACTTGTATTTAATAGAGATACTATGTTTCTTGAAAGTTAGAATTCATGTCTAACTCATGTCTAATTCATGTCTTTTCTGATTTGGTTTTTAATACAGTAATACTTTCATGGTGATAAGTCATTTTGGCTTTTCTTTTTTTTTGTTTATTTATACAAAATGAACAATATTCCAGAAAAATACACATTTTCCAATATATTGGTATAAAATATAGGCTTCTCTAATGATTTTAAAATATTAATTTCATTTATTTCTTTTCTTTCTGATCAGTACTACAAGTAACTTGATTGTATTATTAAGGCTTTCCAAATAGTTCTTTTATTGATCCTTGCTCTTCCTGCCAATATGATTAATATTTCTTTCACTCTATTTTATTTGCATTTATTCTGATATTTAAAATTTTTAAGTTGAAGATTTAGCTCATTAATATTTAATCTGTGCTCTTATATGCCTTTAAGACTATAAATTTCCCTCTGAACTATAACCAGATGCTGTGATTTTGACGTGAATTAATTTTTATTATTTAGTTCTAAATATATTGTGATTTTCATAATTTTCTTATTGCCCACTGAATTTTTTAGAACTTTGTTTTCAAATTTATGGGATTCTTTTTTCCCCTGTTTTATCGCGGGACATTTTTGATTTTACTGCATTATAATTGGGGAGCATTGATTGATATGCAAAAATTAATTGTATTTGTCTATACTAACAATAAACAATTTGTTTTTGTTTTTTTTTTTTTTGTTTTTTTTTTAAACGTTTATTTATTTTTGGGACAGAGAGAGACAGAGCATGAACGGGGGAGGGGCAGAGAGAGAGGGAGACACAGAATCGGAAGCAGGCTCCAGGCTCTGAGCCATCAGCCCAGAGCCCGACGCGGGGCTCGAACTCACGGACCGCGAGATCGTGACCTGGCTGAAGTCGGACGCTTAACCGACTGCGCCACCCAGGCGCCCCAACAATAAACAATTTGAAAATCGAATTTAAAAGCCAGTACCTATCACTCAGCTGTAAAAAAAGAGAATGAAATCTTGCCATTTGCAATGACATGGATGGAGCTAGAGAGTGTTATGCTAAGTGAAATAAGTCCGTCAAAGACAGATACCATATGACCTAACTCATAAGTGGAATTTAAGAAACAAAACAAATAAGCAAAGGGGAAAGAGAGAAAGAGAGGCAAACCGAGAAACAGACTCTAAACTGTAGAGAACAAACTGATAGTTACCTGAGGGGATGGGTTAAATAGATGATCGGGATTAAGGAGTGCACTTGTGGTGAAGTAGCATGTGTTGTATGGAAGTGTTGAATCACTGTATCGTGCACCTGAAACTAATACTGCACTGTATGTTAACTGGAATTTAAATAAAAACATACTGGGCTACCTGGGTGGCTCAGTCTGTTAAGCGTCTGACTGTTGGTTTCGGCTCAGGTTGTGATCTCACGGTTTGTGAGTTTGAGCCCCACATTGGGCTCTGTGCTGTCAATCTCCTGGTTGGGATTCTCTGTCTTGCTGTATCTCTCTGCCTCTCCCCTGTTCGTGTTCTCTCTTTGTCTCAAAAGTAAATAAATAATACTATAAAAATAAATAAATAAAAATTTTACTAAGATCTTTAGTAAAATGCCTTACTAAGAACTTAATGAAGAATTAAAATAATGGGAAATAACAGAGTTTATGGATGAGAAGTGTCAATATTACATAAAGACATCAGTTATGATATATAGAGATTTCATGGAATTCCAATCAAAATACCAACAGGACTTTTTTTTTTTTTTGGATATACCAGTTCTCAAATTTATATGGAAATGTTAAGGGCCAGGGATAGCAAAGACAATCTTGAATAAAAAGTTGGAAGACATACCCTACTATGTATCGAAGTTTATTGTAAAATTATAGTGATTAAAACAGTGGGCACAAAGCTAGATTGATCAGTGGAATAGAATATTCTGAAAGTAGACCTACATATATAAGGTCACCTGATTTACAACAACAGCGTATTGGGATTTGGATTGAATGTAGAGGTTAATTAAGGGAAAATTGATACTATTGACTCATCATACTGAAAAGCAAGATTTTTTAAAAGTTTTTATTTAAATTCCAGTTGGTTAAATAATAGAATATAGTATTTCAGGTGTATAATACGGTAATTTCCCATACAAATCCATACAACACCTAGTGCTTATCACAACAAGTGTGCTCCTTAATCCCCATCACCTATGTAACCCACCCCTGCACCCACCTTCCCTTTGGTAATCATTAGTTTGGTCGAATAGTTAAGAGTCTGTTTCTTGTTTGCCTCACCACCCCCCCCCCCCATTTTTTTCATTTCTTAAATTCTTAAATATGAATGAAATCATATGGTATTTGTCTTTCTCTGACTTATTTTGCTCAGCATATACTCTCTAGCTCTGTTCATGTCATTGCGAATGTCAAGATTTCATTCTTTTTTATGACTTAGTAATATTCCCTTGTATATATATTCACCACATCTTCTTTATTCATCAGTCAGTGGACACTTGAGCTGTTTGCATAATTTGGTTATTATAGATAATGCTGCTGTAAACATGGGAATACATGTATCCCTTTGAATTAGTATTTTCGTATTTGGTAAGTACTCACGAATGTGATTGCTGGATCATAGGGTAGTTCTGTTTTTAACTTTTTGAGGAACCTCCATACTGTTTTCCAGAGTGGCTATACCAGTTTGCATTCCCACCAACAGTGCAAGAGTGTTCCCCTTTCTCCACGTCGTCACCAGTACCTGTTGTTTCTTGTGTTATTGATTTTAGCCATTCTGACAGGTGTGAGGTGCTGTCTCATTGTGGTGTTGATTTGCATTTTCCTGGTGATGAATGATGTTGAGCATCTTTTCATGGGTCTGTTGGCTATCCGTGGGTCATCTTTGGAAAAGTGTCTTCATGTCTTCTACTCATTTTTAAATTGGGTTATTTGTTTTTTGGGTGTTGAGTTGTATAAGTTTTTTATATATTATGGATACTAATCCTTTATTAGGTATGTCACTTGCAGATATCTTCTCCCATTCCATGGGTTGCCTTTTAGCTTTGCTGGTTGTTTCCTTTGCCATGTAGAACTTTTTATTTTGATGAAGTCTCTACAGTTAAATTTTGCTTTTGTTTCTCTTGCCTCAGAAGACATATCTAGAAAGAAGTTGCTGTGGCCCATGTCAAAGAGGTACTACTGCCTGTGTTGTCCTTTAGGATTTTTGTGATTTCAGGTCTCACATTTAGGTCTTGTATCTATTCTGCATTTCTTTTTGGGTTTGGTGTAAGAAAGTGGTCCTGTTTCATTCTTCTGCATGTTGCTGTCCAGTTTTCTCAACACCATTTGTTGAAAAGACTCTCTTTTTCCCATTGGATATCCTTTCCTGTTTTGTCAAAGATTAGCTGACAATGTAGTTGTGGATTTGAAGAGCAAGATTGGTTTCTTTATATATCTGTGTTTTTAAATTTATTTTTTATTTTATTTTATTTTTTAAAATTTTTTGATGTTTATTTTTGAGAGAGAGAGAGACAGAGTTTGAGTGGGGGAGGAAAGGAGAGAGAGGGAGACACAGAATCTGAAGCAGGCTCCAGGCTCTGAGCTGTCAGCACAGAGCCCGACGCGGGGCTTGAACTCACAAACTGCGAGATCATGACCTGAGCTGAAGTCGGACACTTAACCAACTGAGCCACCCAGGCACCCCATCTGTGTTTTTTTAAATGGAAACATCATCTTTATTTTTTTTGAGAGAGTGAGTGTGAGTGGGGGAGGGGCAGAGAGAGAGAGGGAGAGAATCCTAAGCAGGCTTCGCACTGTCAGTGCAGAGCCTGCTGTCGGGCTCGAAGCCATGAACCACAAGATCATGACCTGAGAGGAAACCAAGAGTCAGACGCTTAACAGACTGAGCCACCCAGGCGCCCCTATTTGTGTTTTTTAACCCCACTTAGAGTTTTCAAGTATTTTTATCAATGGGATTTAAATGTGTTACGTAGGAAAGCTTTTGTCTTCAAGTATATTAATTTTGTACCAGCACAGTTTATGAAATCATACTGATAGTAATTTTTCAGTTGATTCTTTTGGATTTCCTAGATAGATCATGTATAAATAAGTCTAATTCTTTCAAATAATAATTATATTTTGCATTTTATTATCTTACCTAATCATATTGGTTATAAGTTCCCATATAATCTTAATAAGAGTGATAATGGGTATCCTTGTCTTAATTGACTTTAGAAGAAATACTTTTAGTGTTTTACCTTAGTTTTAACCCGTGCCTTTTTGTATAAATTGATACATCATTCTCTTATCCAAAAACACATGTTGTAACATGAACTAGTTTAAGATTTGCATATACTCCTTTGTTGCTTATAATTTATAAAATTGTTATAAGATTCACCCTTTAAAAATGTACAGTTGGGTGGTTTTTATTAAATTCAAAGGTGTGAAATCATCACTAATTTTAGGACGTTTTATCACCCCCAAAAGAAACCTTGTGTCCATTAGCAATCACTACCCCGACCCCCCACCCCTGACAACCACTAATCTACTTTCCATTTTTATGTATTTGCCTATTCTTGACATTTATTATGTGTTTTTTTTGTGTTTGGCCTCTTTGACTTAGCATATTCTTTCCAGGGATCATCCATGTTGTAGCATGTATTTGTATTTCATTCCTATTGTATTTTTTAACTGTTAAAATGTTTTTCTATTCCAATTTGAATAGCCTTAAATAAAAAAAATAGATGTTCTCAGAGTATGGGAAATTAAAAAGGGACAAAAAAAGGAGGCATCCTAACTCATTGTTTAAAATTATTTCTAGCCTGCCGAAACCTGGAGAGAATAGTACCAAAAACAAAATAACAACAACAGAAATGGATGTTGAATTTCAACTTTTTGGCATCTGTTGAGAAAATTAGGTTTTTCCTTTTTTAACTTGTTAATTCAGGCCATTATTTGGCTCTGTCTTTGAATTCTAGACTAACCATGCTTTGTCAAGGTGCATGTGCATGAGTGAGCGCATACATATTTTTTACAAGATGGATCACATTTACAAACACTTCACTTGGGATTCATAATTAATCAAATTTGTAGTTTGATTACATTATTTTTGTTAGGGGTTTTAAAAATGGTAAAATTTTGTAAAAGGAATCAAGAAAGCTTTTCTCCTCTGTCCTGGCATAGCTCAGATAGCTTTGGGGAAAACCTAGAGCTTTTTGAAAGGGTAAGAGACAACTGTCCTTTATTAAAAAATTCTTTGGGGGGGATGGTGCCTGGGTGGCTCAGTCGGTTAAGCGTCTGACTCTTGATCTCGGCCCAGGTCATGATTTCACAGTTCGTGGGTTTGAGCCCCACGTCGGGCTCTGCGCTGATGGTGCAGAGCCTGCTTGGGATCCTATCTCTCCTTCTCTCTGCCCCTCCCCTGCTTGTGCTCTTTCTCTGTTAAAATAAATAAATAAACTTAAAAAAAAAATTAAAAAAAATTTTTTTTTTCCTAGGGGCACTTGGGTGGCTCAGTCGGTTAAACGTCTGACTTCAGCTCAGGTCACGATCTCACGGTTCGTGGGTTCAAGCCCCACATTGCCTCTGTGTTGACAGCTCGGAGGCTGGAGCCTGCTTCATCTTCTGTGTCTCCCTCTCTCTGCCCCTTCCCTGCTCGTTCTCTGTCTCTCTCTGTCTCTCAAAAATAAATGTTAAAAAAAAATTAAAGTTTTTTTCTCCTTAATTTCATGGTGATTGGGTTTTCCTTTATTAACAATAACATATTTCCCCTCAATATGGTAGCATGGAATTATAGAAGATTTTCTTAGAAAATTTTCATTTTCTTTGTGTTTTTTTTTTTATCATTTCAAATGATATATGTTTGTGCTTTCAGTCCCCACTCCCTGCTTTAGATAATTATTTAGTAGTATTTTACTATCTCCCTATACTCCTGGAAAGAGCCAGGTTTGGGTTCCTTTGGGTGGGGAGTATAAATTAGCTGGCTCCTTAACTTTGTTCCAGAGAATGATCAGGGAATTAATGTTGCCGATACTTAACCTGGAGCTGATACTCAGTGGAGCATGTCATTCTTAGTCATGTAAGAAGCGGGTGTTCCTGCAACACAGGGGTTTGTAAAAAAAAAAAAAAAAATGAGAAAAAAGTAGGTGTATTGCAAACCAGTGCCTGTGGTGTCTAGCCTGGTCTCTCTCCCTCTCTCTTTTTTTAATTATTAAAGGATTTAGTATGTTATGGGTGCAAAGCATACTATTGATTGCATTGACAAAAGATCAGTATTCCCTGATTCTGCGACTGTCAATTTAAAAATTTTTTTTGTTATAGTTGTTGAAAAGCTTGGTGTTATAGTCTTGCCAGTGTTTAACATGTACTGTGAACATTTGTTAGTATCTTTGCTGAGTTTACAGAACCTCACAGACCCAAGGTAATGTATTTAGGAAAAGCAATTAACAAGCATGTGATCATTCAGGTGAGGGAAAGAGTAGAGTCCATATTAGTCAAGTTGCTGTAATTTTAAAGAGTTTCATAGTTTATTAAAAATAGCTTAAAAACTATGAAGCTGTAGGGGCACCTGGGTGGCTTAGTTGGTTAAACTTCTGACTCTTGGTTTCGGCCTAGGTCTTGATCTCACAGTTGGTGAGTTTGAATTTGAGCCCCATATCGGGCTGTGTGCTGACAGTGCAGAACCTGCTTGGGATCCTTACCCCCCC
>NW_024420586.1:2726832-2730263 GCF_014898765.1 Herpailurus yagouaroundi
TCTTTTCTTTTTTTTTCTTTTCTTTTTTTTTCTTTTCTTTTCTTTTCTTTTCTTTTCTTTTCTTTCTTTTCTTTTCTTTCTTTCTTTTCTTTCTTTCATCTCTGCCTGTCCCTGGCTTGTGCACGTGCGTGCTCGCTCTCTCTCAAAAAATAATAAAACTATGAAGTGGTGATACATGATTTATACAACTAGTTAACAGAAAACTAAGAAAAGCCCTTGTTAGCTTGAATGAAGTAAAATGAAAGTAAGATTGCTTTAATCCAAAAAACCCCAAATTCTAATGCATTATCAGAAAGATTTTCTAATATAAGGAGACATTACTTATTAAGAAGGAGTTTGGTAAGAAAAGCACTTACTCAGTTAACAACTTTGGGAATAATCAGTTAGTTCAAAGGGGTATTAAATGCCCAGTTTGGGGGGAAATGTCAGGTGCAAGAAAAAGGAAAAGTGGAGGAAACAGTTTCTGATAATACAAGCCTTTCTTCATGTACTGCATTTGACAGAAATTAACCTTTAAAAAAAGTCCCCCCCACTGTTTTATTTAGTTTAACTATTCCATGTACAGTATAGTTTAAACTAATTTCCACTACGTATCATGTCAGAAAACTGTCTTATCCTTTGATCACATCAAGTGTTTGACACATTCGACTCCAGTACACCTGCACCTAAAGGCAGAATACTTCATTCGAGGAAATATGTGAATTGAATTCCTGTTCAAAATCTCAGCAAAGGTTAATAAACTCTTTTAAAAATGCTTTTCATGACAAAATCAAGAAGAGTGATCCAAAGAAAAGGGTTTTTATGTATTATTTTTAAATTGAAGTATAATTGACAGTGTTATATTAGTTTTACTGTGTTACGTATATTGCAGTGTATTCAGTATATGTGGTATATATTCAGTGTATTAAAATACAGTGACTCGACTTGTATATACCTGTATATTACTTGTATATACCTTGTATATTACTTTCTTGTATATTATATTACTTGTATATACCTTGTATATTACTTTCTGAAATAATCACCAAGATAAATCTACCTACCATCTGTCACTATACAAAGTTATTTAATATTTTTGACTGAATTCCCTATGCTGGACATTGTACCCCTCATGTCTTAACTTATTTTATAACTGAAAGCTTGTACCTTTTACTTCCCTTCCCCTATTTTGCCCATCCCCTTCCACCCCATACAGTAGATTGTTGTGTAATGAGCATGGGTTGATGAATTATTGAATGTGTTAAATGGCAGTGTTTATTTAAGGAGACTGTACCGCTTTACGTACGGAAAACTAGTTAGAAGGTATATGCATTTCCTCACGTCAAGCTACAGTCTTACAGGCAAAGGCATTTAAAAACTAGTGCTTGGGGCGCCTGGGTGGCGCAGTCGGTTAAGCGTCCGACTTCGGCCAGGTCACGATCTCGCGGTCAGTGAGTTCGAGCCCCGCGTCAGGCTCTGGGCTGATGGCTCAGAGCCTGGAGCCTGTTTCCGATTCTGTGTCTCCCTCTCTCTCTGCCCCTCCCCCGTTCATGCTCTGTCTCTCTCTGTCCCCAAAATAAAAATAAACGTTGAAAAAAAAAATTAAAAAAAAAAAAAAACAACTAGTGCTTACTGTGGACAGCACATCAATGCAACTAGGTTCAGAAAGTACTTTGGCAACTCTTAGTCTGAGCACGAATAAGGGCTTTGGAAAAATAAGGCGGTAAGAAGGCTTGTCATTTTAGGATCAAATTTTAATAGATGTTGAAAGTTCAAACTCTTAGACTTTAAACAAAACTGTGAAATTTATTGGCTCAAAATGATTCTATGGAAACAACTAATCTGAAACAAAACCTTGGCATTGAAATTTTGAGCAAGTGTACAAAAGTTCCAAGTAGGACAGGACACGGAAGGCCTGGGCTCTGCAATTTACAACAGCATGCATTTTCTCCTCTTCTTGTCATAGAGGGTGGGCAAGGTTGTTTGAAAACAAAGTATTCTCTTCTTCAGGAATGGAATGTGAAATGAAGCTATTACATTAATATTGTTAATTATATACATCTCTTTCCTTAGTTTTTGAGTATTTGATCTGTCAGGGGTCGATAAGAGTTGTAATTTGTCCCTACTATTGATTTTTGTTTTCTGTCTCATAGTTTTTTGTTTTTATGTATTTGCATGCTGTTTTATTTGATACAAATCATAATGACTTTAAATTCAAGATAGAGTAGAGAACATACAATTTACTTTTTTTGCCCTTTCAAAATCACATTGAGGAAGAAATAGAAAAATAAATTCAGGGAAACAAAAGAACCTGATAGGTATGTTACTTGCAAACCAAAATATGATAAATTTCTGGTTGAATAAAGCACTTGGGAATCAATTCATGGCAAAACCCTAGAGAGCTTAGTGGCCTTGTTCAGAAAGCTGGAAGGACCATCCAAAAATTATATTCTGCATTACCCCCAGTGTCCAAAGCAGGCATGTCCTAGGAGGAGCAAGCCTTGGGCACAGCCAGATAATTAAAGGTATGAAAAGCTAAGTCATTTACCTATTAGTATAGGTGTCTTCTAGTGTGGGTTTCCTCCTGAGAGAATGCCAGAAATTCAACTTTCTGATTTGCAAATTCGTCCATAGGAAATTCCAAAGTAGGTCCTGTGGGGAAAAAGGAACAGTGCTTTAGGTAGCTTGTGGCTATCCTGAGGGATGGCGGACTTCCAGTACCAGGAAGATGGGATACTTGCCCACCGTTAAAAAAAAGCCTGGCTGGTTGCATGGCTCCTTTGTCTTCCTTGGACTCATTCTTCTAGACTCTAGACCTCTAAATGTGGTCATAATTTAGGTTCATTGCAAGCGAAGATTCTCACTTAAGCTGGGTAAATATAACCTAGCTATCAGAATGTAACTCTGATTTAGATCTTCATCTACAGATATGAATGGACAACCTAGAAGAATCATGCTTTTGAGGAAAACCAGCAGCCTGAAAGAGAGGCACCAAATCCAACTGACTGAATAATGAGACAGCAGAGGAGACAGTTTAATATAGAACACAGAATTAACTTTAAATCTTCAGAGACATTTGGTAAGATACTGTATCCACTAAAAGAGAAAAGATTGCTGTGAAAAAGTTTATTTTGATATTAAAATATGACCTTTTAGATAAAGTTCAGTAGATAGAGTGAAAATCATGGTAGTTAGCTTAGAAGAAAGAGTTGAGGGGTTCTGAGAATGTAGTACAAAGAATATATGAGAGGAAAATTAAGGTAACATGGAGGCTAGTTTTAGGAGTCCTTGCATCCTACAGTAGAAATTCTAATATGAATGAACAGAGAAAATGGAAGAAAGTATAGAAACAACAGAAGAAAATTCCTTGAGTTCAAGAAAAACTCAAGCCTTGGGGGGGGGGGGCCCCCCCCGCGGGGGGGGGGGAGCCAGGGGGGGGGCGGAACGCACCA
>NW_024420586.1:2730363-2756418 GCF_014898765.1 Herpailurus yagouaroundi
CCCCCCCCCCCCAAGTAATCTTTATGCCCAACATGGGGCTTGACCTCACAACCCTGAGATCAAGACTTGCATGCTCTTATGACTGAGCCAGCCAGACGCACCTTAGAAGGGTTCAAGTCTTTTGATTGGAAGGGCCTGTTTGGTTCTGGATATAAGACACCAGAGCTTGTTAGAGAGGTAGCAGAGAAAATAGAGGACTTGATGAATTTATGAGTGGCTAGCATAGAGACAAATTTAAAGGTTGAGTTGGTAAGAGAAGTGAAATAGAATTCCACACGTGAAAATTAGGTATCCGGGGACACGTGGGTGGCTCAGTTGGTTAAGTGTCCATCTCTTGATTTTAGCTCAGGTCATGATCTTAGAGTTCAGTTGGAAAGATCGAGCCCTGTGTCGGGCTCTGAACTGACAGGAGCCGGCTTGGGATTCTTTGTCCCTCTGCCCCTCCCCCACTCACATGAACGAACTCTGTCAAAATCAATAAATATTAAAAAAAAAAAAAGAAGAAAATTAGGTATCTGAAGAAATGGCCAACATCAAGCAACATGGGGGAAAAATTGGAAAGAAATGTAACTTAAGAGAGAAGATTTAAATGTAAATTTTCACCAGTTCCACTTTCACTCTAAGAAAAATTCTGTTAGGGGTACCTGGCTGGCTCAGTTGATAGAGCATGTGACTTTTGAACTCAGGGTCAGGAGTTCGAGCCCCACGTTGTGGGTAGAGTTTACTTAAATAATAATAATAATAATAATAATAATAATAATAATAATTCTTTTAGAGACAGATCAGGTTTTTGCCTTTCCTGCAGCTTGAGTAATTTCATCTACAATATGTAAGTACAACTGGTTCTCTGAGTTTGACTTAGGGAGAGGGACTAGAGTTGAGTCATAAAATTAAAAGGCAGTGAGTTTCTGGGAGGCCGAAAGCAGAAAAGTAATTACTGTATGTGTATTAGCTGCAAAAAGCGAAGTTATATGTAAGCACCCTTTTAACTTGCCCACGAGGGAGATCATCAAAGTGTCTAGGCATCAAGAGATCCACAAGGGAAATGTCCTATATTCATTATCACTAATTTAAGATCGATAAATACCCTTGCTATACCTATTAACTTGGTATGGTATTTTTATTGTTTTATTTTAAGGAATGAAAGAAAGTTTTTGTGAATTTCCTGAGTTTCTCTCAACCCATGATTTCCCTTAAAACTGTATGTTTTTCTATTGTGAATTCTTCCACACCATGTTTAGGATCATGACTTCTGCAACTGGGAAGGGAATATTTTACTGAGCTTGAGGTAGAGTGGGGTCCCAGAAGTATTTTGAGGACATTTGATAATCAGAATGTTAGTATGTCTCCAAATTGTTAGTCTTGGTTCTGTGAACTATTCTGGTTTGAATTCTCCAAATTCAAGTGATCTCTGGGCTTGGTTCTTGCAGCAAAGGTAGGAACAATTTCAGTTACATTATTTGTGCCTGTTCCCTACTCTCAGACTTTATCACAGTCCTGAGAACTCTTGTGAGTAGGTTCTGTTCTAAGAACATTGGTTTCATTCTGGTTGTCAGAATTACATCTAACCACATAGGGGTTACACAGTTGAAGGACAGTCATCGCTGCTTAGAAGCAAAAACACGTTTTTTCCTCATTGGAGTTTTTGTAATGACAAAATAGAAGGAAAATGAAGCAGTCAAAACTGTTTTAACAATTACTGCTCACCTAAGTCAAAATAAGGTGAGTGGATTACCCTCCATTTGGGCCAGAGTATCTGTTAGAAAATAAATGGAGGGGCGCCTGGGTGGTTCAGTCGGTTGATCGTCCGGCTCTTGACTTCAGCTCGGGTTTGTGGGTTCGAGAACCACATCAGGCTCCCTTCTGACAGCGTGTGGAGCTTGCTTGAGATTCTCTCTTCCTCCCTCTGCCCCTCCCCAGCTCTTTTGGTGGGGGGAGGGTGCGTGCTCTCTCTCTCTCTCTCTCTCTCTCTCAACATAAGTAAACTTAAAGAGAAACGGATATGATATAAAATGATGGGAATAAGTAGCGCATAAGTCTGTTGTGGTAGCTAGGGTTAGTATTTTAGAGCACCTTTCATATGGGGGAAGTGCGAAGCTTTCTGAGCAAGGGAGTGCCCTGATACAAAGCAGGGCTTTCATCCCCTGGAGGGGGGGATCGGGAAATAGGAAGCTGAGAGTGAGTGGTGACAGTGGGAATAAAAAGACAGGCACAGATTCCTGAGAGGTTGTGGAGAAGAAATGAAGGTCTGACAACCTGACTGAATTTAAGCAGGGAGGAAGGAAAAGGCCATAGCGGTCATGTCAGGAGAAAGCAGGGTCCTATCCTGGTGAAAATAGTCCGCAGAGGGTCTGGTGGGAGTGTTAGGTGCTGCCCTTAGTATGTGGACTTGAGGACTCACCTCTGTGTAAATGGTAGTTGAGATGGTGGCATAAAAGTGGAAGGCAGAGGGCTGGGCAAGGCTGCGGTGAGGAGCCAGAAGGCAGAGTAGCCAGTGGCCGGGAAGGTGGAAAGAACACTGAGGAAGGAGAGAACTTCAGAACCTGGGGGATTGATTATCTGTCAGACTCTGAGAGAAAAGCCCAGGAGGATGAATACCCAGCACAGGAGTTTGTGTGCAGCTTGAGAATCCTTAGAGCTGATGGGGTTGGGTTTATGTAGGGAAATTGGTAGGAGGGCCCTTAATACCTTAACAAATGCTGTTTATTGCCCTCTTAATTGGATTAATTTCGAGTAGTAGTATAGCGTTATGTTTAGAAGATTAATTTATAGTTTATCATTTTGTAATTACATTATTGGGAAGAAGAGAAAGCATTATGGCCGGGGTGATTTTAATGGGGAGAGAGCAGTTGACAACTTTTTCAAAGCATGTACAAGTTTCCATTTTTCAGAGTTGAAAATTGTTTTGTTGTTTTCAAGAAATTTGTTTTTAATGTTTGCTTATTTTTGAGAGAGAGAGACTGAGCAGGGGAGGAGTAGAGAGAGAGGGGACACAGAATCTGAAGCAGGCTCCGGGCTCTGAGCTATCAGCACAGAGCTGGACACAGGGCCCGAACCCACGAACTGTGAGATCGTGACCTGAGCCGAAGTCGGATGCTTGACCAACTGAGCCACCTAGGCGCCCCTGTTGTTCTTTTTAATTTGAAGCATTTTGAATAAATAACATGAAACATGTCCTTCCTTGAAAATGAATAGAAAGGTTCTCAGAGTTGGTATGTTGAAAATTAATTTATTACATTAATGTTATTTGAGTTTCTAATGGGTATATAAATAAGAAACATTTATATGTAAGTTTAGCGTCTGAAAATAAGATCTATATAAGTAAATAGTTATTTATGGAAAACAGGTAAAAATCAGAGAAAAATGGTAAAAGTGCCGGAGAAATTCAGAGGAGGGAAAGATTATTTTCAGCTTTTTCTTTAAAAAAAAAAACAACTTTTTTTAATGTTTATTTTCAAGAGGCAGAGAAAGACTGAGTGCAAGTGAGGGAGGGGCAGAGAGAGGGGGAGACCCAGAATCCATGGCAGGCTCCAGGCTCTGAGCTGTCAGCGTGGAGCCAGATGCGGGGCTCGAACCCACCAACCATGCGATCATGACCTGAGCCGAAGCTGGACTCTTAACCCACCCAGGTGCCCCTCAGCTTTTTCTTTTTTTGTGGGGGAAAGGATTTGGGGGAAAGGTGTTCTAGGTAGAAGAAACCCTGAGCTCAGTGTAGAGTTGGGGTCTTATGAGGACACTGGACATTTTTGTTTGGCTGAAGTGTGTGTGTGTGTGTGTGTGTGTGTGTGTGTGTGTGTGTGTGTGTGCATGCATGCGAGGTACTTGAAGGGAAGGTAGGGGACAGAATGAGGGAAAGATTGTTTAGGTATGGAATTTAGAAGATGGCAAGAGTGTGAACTTTATTTGGAAGCAGCAGGGAGCCATTAAACATTTTTGAACCAAGGAATGACGTCATCTAGCTGATGCTTTAGAAAAATGACTCGGAGCATGTGGCTGGCTCCGTTGGAAGAGCATGCGACTCTTGATCTTGGGGTCATGAGTTTGAGCCCCACGTTGAGTGTAGAGATTACTAAAATAAATACACTTAAATAAAATAAAGAAAAAGGGCTCTTGTTTCTGTTATTTGAAATTTTAGTAAGAAGCTTTCACCACTTACATCATCAGTGAAAAATGATAAAGGTAAAAGAAAGATGGCTAATAGTACCATTTAGGCAGATTAGAAAGAGAAAGTAGAGAGATAAGGAAATCAGTGGGGGAGGAGGTTTCTGTAATACTTAGAACATGAGTAAACCACAATCCCTGATTAGCGATTAGTGCTAGATTGCGTATACTTTAATTGGTTAAGTTTTTTATTGTTGTAGGTTTGGGCTTAAGTAGAAAGGGGAACATTAAGATTACTGGGATGTCTTGCAAAAACCCCAGGCAGACAAGGTCCTGTAGCTGTACTTCGGAAAAGTCTAGAACCAGGAGCTAAAAAGCTTTTGGTAAACTTCCCTTCCCTGGTCCTTCTACTTTGTTTCTCAGGGCATTCACTGGATTCTATTTATTTTTTATTTGTAAATGTGATCTCACTAGTCTAAGCAGTAGTTGGAAATGGCCTTTCTCAAGCTCCTGTGTTACAGCAAGGGTGGGTGATGGCAGTGGGGAGAAGACTGATTGACCCTTGCTCATGGTTTCAGATTCTCAGGGATAGGACTTTGATTTTATGGTGCTCAAAGATGAACTTATTTTTACCATTTTGTAGCTAGTGCCAGTCAACTCTGACCAGGAGAGTATAAATACACTGTGGAAATTTACTTACCTAGATTGGACGGTCAGTTAAGGGAGGTCAATGTAGGGGGCGCCTGGGTGGCTCAGTTGGTTAAGCCACCGAGTCCTGATTTCTGCTTAGGTCATGATCTCGAGGTTCGTGAGATCAAGCCCCCCGAGTGGGGCTCTGCGCTAATAGCGTGGAGCTGCTTGGGATTCTTTCTCTCCCTCTTTCTCTTTCCCTCCCTCCACTCATGATGTCTCTCTCTCTGTGTCTCGCAAAGTCAATAAATAAACTTAAAAAAGAGAGGTCAATGTAAGTTAGGCAGAATTCCCAAAGGCTGTTTATTACTACAGTTACGCGTTTTGGATATTTACAGTGGTTTAATGTACTGGTTGAAAGATAGACTACATTAAATATAGAGAAGCAGTATGAAAATCGTGCAGAAATTTCCCCCCAGTAAGCTGTAGAGTGTGTTTTGGTTGAACTTTAATAAACCTCTTTACCCTTGTGGGAATATGGGGTGTATATATGGACTGAGAGGAGACGAGAGTGTTGGGGTACTGGAAATGTTCCAGATCTTGGTCTGGGTTGTGTAGTGATTATACAGGTTTATGCATGTGTAAGAATTCATCAGGATTTATATACTTGATGTATGTAAGGAGTATCTCAGTTAAAAAAACTAGGCGCGGCCGACTTGTTCATCTGCCTTGCCTTGTCCTACAGATGCCCATATGTCACTGGACAGCAGTTAAGTTCCCTTTTGTTTTAGAGAGAGACATTTTTGATAGATGTTCATCTCACATAATTTCGAGTGCTTCAGAAATAAATCACAGTGAAATTTTTAATACATGATACAAAAAAAGTCATGCTTGGTTTCCTTTTTTTCTGCTTTAGGAGCTGTGACTGATGAGAATCAAAGGCCATGGATGAAGATGGACTTGAATTACAACCACAAGAGCCAAACTCGTTTTTTGATGCAACAGGTATAACTCGGGTTGTTCCGCTTCCAACTACCACATTCAGAGTTGGCTATCAAGTGGACGGATTGCTAGACTCTTACGTTGATATTCACACTTAACGTATCTTTTTGTCCTGTATCTTTTTGGCCTCCGTTGGTTAAGGGGAGCACATTCTTATTCCCCTCGTTAAAAACCTGGTTCCCTCATAACCAACACTCCTATTCTTGTCTTTGACAGCAGTGGTCTCAAAACGTCAGTGTCCTCTTCAGTTAATCTCTTGCCCATTTCCAGCACTGAGTCCTATTATTTCTCCCTTGCTTACATCTCTTCCTTCTACTTTCTGCCACATGGACAGGCTCCATCATCTCATTCTTAGTTTGCGGTAACTTTTATTTTCCTTACCCTTAGTCTCTTTAGCCCACCAGTTAAAACACTCATCATAAGATAACATGTGGATTGTGTCATTTCTCCATTTTCCGTTCATGACCCAGCAGGTAACGTATAAACCTCAGGCCTTCCTCATTGTGACCCTTTCCTACTTTTACAACCCTGTCTCTCAAAAGGGGACAAAAGGAGCCCTTTGCTTCAGGAAGACAGTCTTACCTCACGCTCCAAACTGTAAGGAATAATAAATTCATGAAGTTCTAATACTATAAAAAAATGTATTCACAGTTTCAGATTACCCATGATTCCAACTATATAACATTGTAAAGTGATTTTGCTAGGTTTTACAATGTAAAATGGTTTTATATCACACTAGCTAGCTACCCTTATAAATAAAACGTTGACCGGTTTTCCATTGGACTTGAAATGATCGTATTGCAGTATGTTAAAGAAATAGTGATTAACTTCATCAGGAAATTAAATATTAATGATTTTAAATCTTTAACTTTTCTTTTTTTTTTTTTTTTTAATTTTTTTTTTCAATGTTTTTTATTTATTTTTGGGACAGAGAAGGGCAAGGCCTGCATGGGGGGAGGGGCAGAGAGAGAGGGAGACACAGAATCGGAAACAGGCTCCAGGCTCTGAGCCATCAGCCCAGAGCCTGACGCGGGGCTCGAACTCACGGACCGCGAGATCGTGACCTGGCTGAAGTCGGACGCTTAACCGACTGCGCCACCCAGGCGCCCCAATTAATGTGCTTTAAAGAGAGACTAGGCTCTTTGGAGAAAAATGTACACTCTCTACTGGCTTAATCTTGCCACAGACAAGCCTGGGTCATGGGCTAAGTGGTGGATTGAAGGGCTGTTGTATTTTAGCCCTGGTTGGTAACACTTAGGGTGTTTGTTTACCTTTGAGCAAGTCACTTAATCAGTCAGGGCCTCCGTTTTCATGTCCTAATAATAATGAAACCTCTCATTACAGTTTTTCAGAACACTTCCCATACATTCCCATTTGATCATCACAACAGTCCTGTGAGGTATGCATGCCAGATACTACTGTCCTCATTTTATTGATGAGGAAACCAAAAGTCAGAGGTTAAATGACTTGCCCAAGGTCACAAAACAAATCAGTGTCCAAACTCTGTTCTCTGATTTAGGTTTTGTAACCAGTCTTCTTGCCACTAAATGCTTTCATCCTCATGTCTGCAAAATGGAGGTTACAGTGATCTGTTGCTGGTGCTAATATTGAAAATATGGGAAACAAATGAGTATGGAACATTTTGTAGAAGTGCTATAGAAATTAAAGCAGACATATTTGTTTTATTATTTTTAGATGTGATTAAAATGGATATTAACTGACTTTAAGATTTCTTACATTTTTAATGGTATTTTTGGCCCTGGCCGGTCATTTGTGTTGGTTGAACAAAGCCATGTGTCTTTGAGGGCCTGGCCAGTGACACACAGTCATTGAGTTAGACAGCTGCTTGGACTCAGCCTGGTCTGAGTCCCATCCAGAAGCACTAGTCTACAGAATGGTGTTTTAGGTAAGACTTTGATAAAACTTTGCTTTTCCCTACACTAGGATCCAAGATACTGGATTTGTTTTCTTTTATCTTATGTTAGTTTCTGGCAAGGATATCTGTTTTCGATTCCCATTTGTGGCATTCATTCAGAGTAATATTTATTGAGCACCATAATCTGTGCAAACGGTGTGATCTTGGTGAAGTCATTTAACCTCACTGGGCTTCAGTTGATTCAACCTTCTACCTTCATTCCTTAACTGCAGAGTAAGGTTTCTTATATTCTGAGGAGCTGCCTGGGGAGTTAGGGTATGGGGCGGGGGGGACAGGAGGAGGCTGGATAGAGCTGGAATACCCTGGTGAAGTGGGGGCAGGCACCACTCCAGTCGACCTTGGCCTCCATCACTCCAGAGCACCTGCGCTTGTGTGCATTTCATCTGTCCACAGAGATTCCTTAACCAGTTGTCTTTTCTTCTTAACTGTGGCCTTCTAGCCGTCTTTTTCATTTATGCCCCAATCCTTTTATATCCTAGATTCAGAGGATAATTTCTAAATTTCCATAGTCATAAATAGAGGTTATTGGTGAGATATTATTCCAGAACAGAGGGGGAGAAAGGGGAAAAATGGATTAAAAAATACTTGTGAGAGATGGAAAGAAGAAAAAATATTGAGGAGAAGGAGAGCAAGAAGGAAAAAGAAATGAAAAACTCATATAATCAAGGAAAATGGTGTATTTGCCACCAGAAGTTACATCACTTGCTTTTATAATCTTCCCTTAAGTACCTGGGTATATGAGCTTAACTTTAGTGAGCCTAGAATTTGACTTTCATGAATTTTTTTGTGTGTGACTGGCTCGGTTGCTTAGTTTTTCTGTATTTCCTTATCTTAACTTGATTTGGGATGAGAATAAAAGTTCATGCATTAAAAATTCTGTTCTGATATGATTCAAAAATAGATTCCCTCTTCTTTAATCTACATTAATGTTTGAGAAAACTGTGGAACTAGTCTGTTTTACTGCTAGAAATCGAATAACATTTACATTATTTGAGGTAGACTTGCACACCTACCTGAAATTTGTGGTTTTAATTTTTTTTTTTTTTTAAGGAGCTGATGCTACACACATGGATGGTGATCAAATTGTTGTGGAAGTACAAGAGACTGTTTTTGTTTCAGATGTTGTGGATTCAGACATAACTGTGCATAACTTTGTTCCTGATGACCCAGACTCTGTTGTTATCCAAGATGTTATTGAGGATGTTGTTATAGAAGATGTTCACTGCCCCGATATCATGGAAGAAGCAGATGTATCTGAAACGGTCATCATTCCAGAGCAAGTGCTGGACTCAGATGTAACCGAAGAAGTTTCTTTAGCACATTGCACGGTCCCAGATGATGTTTTGGCTTCCGACATTACTTCAGCCTCAATGTCTATGCCAGAACATGTCTTGACGAGTGAATCCATACATGTGTCTGATGTTGGACATGTTGAACATGTCGTTCATGACAGTGTAGTAGAAGCAGAAATTGTCACCGATCCTCTGACAACGGATGTCGTTTCAGAAGAAGTACTGGTAGCAGATTGTGGCTCTGAAGCAGTCATAGATGCCAATGGGATCCCTGTGGACCAGCAAGATGATGACAAAAGCAACTGTGAGGACTACCTTATGATTTCCTGTAAGTCTTGGGGTACAGTGATTGTCAAAGGTATTTTGAAGGCTGTCTTTCCTAATTTACATCAGGGGTGAAATTCTCTTGACTTCTATAAAATTGAAGTAAATCTCATAGATCTAACTACATTGTTGTTTCAGTTTAGATCCTGTAACATAACTCAAAATGAAGAGAAGTGAAATAGTGCAGAGTAAAGAGTCGTTTCTCTGTAAGGACACAATAGAAAGATGAGATTTCTTCAGTCTAGAAAGACAAGGACAGAAAGGAGTAGAACTGAACTTTCTGAAATCATGAAGGATGGGATTAGGCTGTTAGAAGCCTTTATTAGGATTAAGGAATCCTCTTGAAACTTTTTAAAAGGAGTTCAATTTGGAAAAACATGCGTAACCAAACTCCTTACATTCTTGTATATGGATGTAGAGTGCTACTTATGTACTTACTCTACTTACATGTAAAATGCTATTTATATAACAGATAGCATGGAAGAGAGTTCTGGTGTAGTATCGAAACATTAAATGATTCCAAAACATGATTTCAAGTATAATGGACTCATGGTAGGTTATTGAAGAAAAGTCAGGTATTTTAGAACACAATTGTACATTTTTAACCTAACATCGGGAAGGATAGCTGTGTCTTACAACATATTTCTTGGTACCATTTTCAGAGAGAAAATCCTCAGTTGGACAGACCACAGTTCTGACCCAGTATGGGGATACTCATGCCTTTAGGAACTAAACTTCAAACAAAAAAAGACTCACAGACTATTTGCTTATATAAATTCACAAGACTATTTGCTTTGCTTGAATACCTGTTATAATACAGGAATTTAATGTAAGCATATATTGGAGTCCACCAGCATTTTAGGACATACCTTTTAAAAGTTCCAGATTTTAGAAATCCGACTTCTTTGCGTGAAGAGGAGGAAAATGCCTTCATTCAACACACGTGCATTGGGGCCGCTTACCGTGTGTTAGACATGGTTGTAAGTAGTGCAGATATGGATAGGTGATAAAGAAACACCGAAAACCATTGTTCTTAGCTTATAGTTTACTACAGGAGAGAAAGATAGGTTGCACTGTGATGCAGAGGTATGACTAAGTTGCTGTGGACACAAGAGGGAATTGCTGACCTTTGAACTCGTGGATGAGCTCTAGTTTTACCAGGTGAAGAAGGGCATGAGTGGGAGGGAGACATATCTTTGTATACTTTCTGGTTAATTTGATAGAACAAATTTCTAGAAATAGAATTGCGAGATCAAAGGGTATACACATTTATAAGTCTGGTGATAGTATCTCAATATTTTGCCTAATAATAACTCCCCCACCAAGTTTATGAGAATGTCCATTTTCCTAAACAAATGACCAGCACAGGGTATTATTTTCTGTTTTAGTTTTTGCCAGCCTGACAGGGAAAAATATGGTGGCCTGTTTGAAGTTTGAATTTATTTCAGCAAGATAATTTTGGTAGTTATACAGAATAAGAATATGGTGAGGGAGAGACTAGCGGTAGAGAGTAGTTGAAATGGTTCGTTTATGAGATAAGAAGATCCTAAGTACCTTCGTAGGAATGGGGACAGAAAGAGGGAACTGGATTCAAGAGAGTTTAGGAAGTAAATGAAACGAGAGAAGTTTGGTGATGGAATAGGGGTGGGGATCTGAGGGAGGAAGAGAATTCATGGACGACCCTAAGGTTTCTACCTTGGGGAATTGGGTGCCTGGTCATACTATTACCTGAAAGCAGGAGGAGATTTGGTGGGAAGATCATGATTTAGGACCTGTTAGAAGTTTGAGTTGCTTGCTGGGGACAATCTGGTGGATGTTTCTCCTAGGCAGTTGATGATATGAACTTGGTGCTTTTGAGAGAGTTTGTGGCTACAGGAAGATATTTGGGACAACGGCATATAGATATATGTGGAAATGGGTGGTGGTTCCTCACAGTGCTTTTTTTTTTTTTTTTTAACGTTTATTTTGAGAGAGAGTGCATGTGCACATGTGCAGGGGAGGGGCAGAGATAGAGGAGAGAGAGAATTCCAAGCAGGCCCTGCACTGTCAGTGCACAGCCCGATGTGGGGCTCGATCCCACAAACTGCGAGATCATGACCAGAACCAAAATCAAGAGTCAGACATCCAACTGACTCAGTCACCCAGGCGCCCTCCTCAGAGAGTGCTTGTAGAATAAGAGTGTCGAATATGGATCCTTTGGGTATTTAAGAAGTAGATAGAGAAGAGGCCATGAAAATCCGGAGGTTTTGGGAAGAGAAGGAGGAGGAAAATCTTTAGAGAGTGTTTTTAACACTGTTAAAGATGAAAAGAATTCCTGGAAGTGTCAGTCGCTGAGAAGAGAGAGAGGAGCTGTTTCACTGAGAAGTTCGGAGATTCATTGGTATCTTAATTACAGTAGTTTCAATAAAGCTTGGGCCAGTGGTGTGGAGATGGAAGAGATGAGCTGTAATGGATTGAGAAGTTGGTGGAAGTGAAGTAGGTGAAGCAGTTTCTATAAATGGCCATTTTGGTCGGTGAATGGACAAAAGAGGCAGGAGTACAGCTTTTGATGTTTGGCTGGATGGTGAAAGTGTGTTGAGCATATATTTATAGGCTTACAGGTGCAGGACACAAACCGTTGGACAGAGAGACTCAAGATAAGGGAAGGGCCACCAGATGGAGCAGTTCCAGAGAAGGGGAAGGGAATGAGGTCCAGGGCAGCAGTGGAGGGCTGTTCGGTGAGGCCCCTTCTCTGAGACAGAGGCAGTAAAAGAAGCTTTAGAATGTTGGGAGCAGAGCACCTGACTGGCTCAGTTGGTGGAGCTTGCTACTCTTGATCTTCGGGTTGTGAGTTCAAGCCCCACGTTGGGTGTAGAGATTACTTAAAAATAAAACCTTTAAATAAATAGCATGTTTAAAAAAAACGAATGTTGGGAGCTATTTTCTTTGTGTAGCAAATTTACCTGCTGATACGGAAGGACCTGCAGAGGTTGGGTGGAAAGCTGAAGAAGAGAGATGAAGGGTTGAAAAACCTTAGTCTTACAGGGAGGGACCAGGGCGGGAAGCTTAAGAACTCAAAGGATAGATTGCCTCGATGCCTTGAGGGGCCCGCTGTGGTTGGGAGTCTGAAGTTTGTATGTAAGATGCAGCATTTAGGATGAAAATGCCATTTTTAAATATCACTGCCAGATTTTCTTCTGCAAGACCAGGCAACCCAGAGGCAAGGCTGGAGAAAGTAAGGAGTTGGGTTCATCGTGCTTGACGAGGGGAAGAGGACCAGATGAAAGATTCAGGAGAAAAGCCCTCTTGGTTTTCTCCTTGACTTCTCTTTGCACTTAAACTCGTTTTCTCAGGAGTGAAACGCATAGCGTTGGTATGACCTTTAGCTGCATTCTGTCACTGTCTCTTGCCTTTATTGCTCTTCTAGGAAGGTCATCCCTCCAAGAATGTTATAACACCAAACCAAACAAAAAAACAGGAGTTGCTTTAGAAATGATTGACATAGTATACTAGATTCTTACATTGTATTACAGAGTCCAGACTTGTAAAATTTTCATTAAAAACCTTACAGTTCTCTTTCTTTTAGGCCCTGGGTTTCTTAAGGATGGACACAAACTGCTATTGTGTATTTTTGTATATTTTATATATGTATATAAATATGTATTTTAAGAACATAGTGATAATTTATTGTTTTCCTTTTAAAATAGAATGTCACATCCAAGCTCAAAGAATACAAAGAACACACACACACGTTACCTAATCTCCTTATTTTACTATAATGAAATGGTTTGATTGCTTTTAAATTGGATTTAGAGATGGTGACGTCTTTGTTTTTGTTTTTGCTTGTGTCTTTTGTCTTCTCTATTATGCAGGCACTTCTTGACTCATTTTTCCTCCCTTCCACACCATCGTCTCTTTTCCCTTCAAAGTGTGGTCATGTTAAAAATGTAATTTACTATTGGCTTCAGAATCAAACCAATTGGATGCTTTAGAATTAATTAGCATTTCTCTTGTTTCTGCCTCCCAGTGCTGCATTTTCTCTTAAAACCTAAATTGATTTCAGAAGTTTACGATTGACAAGAGCTTTGTGGTAAGCGTATAGAGGAACTATGGCCTGATTTTCTCCATGATAGAGAATGCACAGATGCCATTTTTAGCAGTCCACTTTAATGCTTTTCATAACATGGTGAGAGATGGTAGTATCTATGAATTGCTGTGATACTTATTCATCACTTTATGGGTCAAAGAACATGACCAGAAACTAAATACTCTTCAAAAATTCCAGTGAGTCATTGGATCTAAGAGCTTAATAAACAGCTTTATAAAGTCTTTAGTTTCCATCTTGGCAGATTTCTTGGCTCTGAAGGTCTCATTTAAAATGATGATGGGGACACCTGGGTGGCTCAGTCGGTTAAGCGTCTGTTGATTTCGGCTAAAGTCATGATCTCATTGTTCGTGGAATTGAGCCTCGCGTCAGGCTCTGCAATGACAGTGTGGGGCCTGCTTGGGATTCTCACTCTCCCTCTCTCTCTCTCTCTCTCTCTGCCCCTCCCCTGCTTGTGTGCTCGTTCTCTGTCTCAAAATAAATAAATAAAATGATGATGAAGTAGCAATTCTCATTATTTACATCGTCATAATAGCGTATATAGACATAAATGTCCTTTGTCACAGTAGAGCTGCCTTTGAGGCCAGGATGACCTCTTTATCTCGTCTTTGCAGTCTAGATGTTAAGATGGCTTTTAAATTTGATGATCTGTTTCCTGAGTACAGTAACTATCCACTGCATCTTGGCCATTTATGTATCTTCTCCATTAAACCCAATGCAGATAGGTATGAAATAAATATTTGTTGAATATATAAAGATTATAGCTGAAAGTCTGTGGGTACCATGCCATATCTAAGGTGTTAATAATATTTCTTCCCTCCCGAAAGCTAGTGGTTCTTACTTGGTTCTGGTTAGGTTAGATATGGTGGTACTGAGTTTTCTGGGTCTCTGAGAGATGGAATGTTGAGTCATCGACTTGTTAACCAAATTGGTTTTCAGTTCTCCTTTAATCCAAGACAGCTGCCAGACATCCCTTACTTCTTTGCAGTGGTCTTCAGCCTCCCAGAGTTTCACTTTGCAGCTGCATAGTCAAGATGCTATTTTGTTAAACATCAGTTTGTACAATAGGGAAAGTTGGAGAAGATCTGGTGATCATGAGTCAGGCACTGCCTTACAACAGCTGCAGGAAGCAAAATATTCTCTGGGTGCCTCTTACATTAACGTGATCAACAAGAAGTCATTCTTTAGGTCTTGTTGACATATCCCATGTCTTTTAATTAGAACAGTTAGGTAGAAGATGACCAGGAGCTATGTATTCCTTTCTAATCCTAGATTCAACATATGTGTTAAAATAAACTTTGTTTGGTAACAGCTTTAACACATATAACATCTCATGTAACACATGTCATACAGTTTCACCCATTTAAAGTGCACTTCACTGGTGGTTAGTGTATTCACTAACTTGTGCAGCCATCATCTAATTTAAAAAAATTTTTGTTACCCAAGGAGAAACTCCATACCCTTTAGCTATCATTCCCGTCAACCCTTTCTCCCTGTCTCTCCCAAATCTATGCAACCCCTCATCTCCTTTCTGCCTGGATAGCTTTGCATATTATGGATATTTCATGTAAATGGAATCCTATAATGCATCGTCTTTGAGACTGGTTTCTTTCACTTAGCATAATGTTTCCAACGTTCATGTTGTGGCACGTGTCAGTGCTTCATTCCTTCTTATAACTGAAGAATACTCCATTGTCTGGGTGTAAGTTTTAGTCCATTTGTAAGTTTCTACTTTTTTGGCTGTTTTATCTGTGATATTAACATTTGCATGCAAACTTTTGTGGACATATGTTTTCATTTCTCTTGGGTGTGTGTGTGTATGTATGTATATATATATATAAAGAGTGGAATTCTTGGATCGTATGGTAACTCTTAGGTTTAACCTTTTAGGGAACTGCCAGACTGTTTTCCAAAGTGGCTGCTCTTTTTTTTTCCACCAGCAGTGTATGAGGGTTCCAGTATCTCCACACCCTTTGTAGCACTTGTTAATAGTGTCTTTTTTTTTTTTTTTAAGTCATAGCCATCATTGTGGATGTGAAGCAATATCCTGTTGTAGTTTTGATTTACATTTCCCTGATGGCTAGTGATGTCGAGCGGTTTTTCATGGTCTTATTAGCCATTTGTACATGTTCTTTGGAGAAATGTCTACCTTGCCCATTTAAAAAAAAAATTGTTTTTTAATGTTTATTTATTTTTGAGAGAGAGAGAGAGCGTGAGCCAGGGAGGGGCAGAGAGATGGAGACACAGAATCTGAAGCAGGCTCCAGGCCCCGAGCTATCAGCACAGAGCCTGACACGGAGCCCGAACTCAGGAACCATGAGATCATGACCTGAGCTGAAGTCAGACACTTAACGGAGCCACCCAGGTGCTCTGATGCCTTGCCCATATTTAAATTGAGTTGCCTTTTTACTATTGAGTTGAAAGAATTCTTTATATATTCTAGATACAAATCTCTTATAAGATCTGTCATTTACAAATGTTTTCTCCCATTCTGCCAATAGCCTCCACTTTCTCAATAGTGTCCTTGGATGAACAAAAGTCTTAAATTTTGATGAAGTCCGATTATATATATTATTTGTTGCTTAAGCTTTTGGTGTCATATTTAAGAAACTGTTGCCTAATCCAAGGTTATGAAGATTTACACCTGTGTCTCCTTTTAAGAAAGTTTTATAACTTTGGTTCTTATCTTTAGGTCTTAGGTCCATTTTGAGTTTATTTTGGTTGATGGTGTGAGGTAGATAAGGAGCTAACTTCATTCTTTGGCATATGGATATTCGGTTGTCCCAGCACCATTTGCTGAAAAGACCGTTCTTTCCCCATGGAATGTTTCCGGCCCTCTTATTGAAAAATAATTGTAAATGTGAGGGATTAATTTTTGGACTCTTAACTCTGTTTCCTTGATCTGTGTGTTTACCCTTATGTTAGTTCCATGTTGTCAGAGTGGGTAGTGAATTTGCACAATTTACTACCCTAAATATTAAAGTCTAAATTTTAAAGCTCAGGCAAAAATGCTTAATTCGGTCATAAAAGGTGTAACAAAATTAATAAGTGATGGCGACATTATGTGTTCTTATGGAAAACAAGGGTACTTGGGTCTGTCTGTCTTTTATAGTAACTTCAAAGGAAACAACTAATACGCCTCTGGAGCATGGGATCCTTCCTGCCAAAAACTGGACGGTTGGCCGGAGAGTTTATTTTCTAACGTAAACCTATATGATGCTTCTTTTCTCGTATACATTTTAATAAAATGCATGCTTTCAGTTATTTTAAGCAGTTTAAAAATAGCTAAACTAAGAAAACACGAGCAAATAATTTAAGCCTAGAACCCTTTAAACTAGTTTGGTTAAATGAAAGTATGTCATCGTTTTTAACATGTTGATTATAAAATTGGAAATTTTACTTTGTGCAGACCATAACTTTAATAAAAGTATTTTATGACAATGAGTGTGGAGTAGTAATATATATAGCTGTGTTCTCTCCAGTTTAGTTGTTTTTATGTTCTCAAGGCCAAAGATGTTTTCACTAAGATAAAGTTGTATTCAGAATACTATTTTCTACAATATGCAACTGCTTGTATAAACGCTGAATGTTAATACGTCATCAGATTGGTTAGTTCTTAACTAATGCTTATTAAACTCTTTTGGTCTGGTGGCATATGTGTAATGACGTGCATTTGGATTAGTATTGCAAGGAAAGAGCTCAGGTGCTAATGTGTGCAAAATGCTTTCAAGCCCATCAGACCTATTTTCTAATGACCCCGGAGTCAATTTGCATTTCTGTCACAAGATGGAATTAAGTTCGTTTGGTGAGGTTTGTTGTTAATAAAGCTCACGTTTCAGGGGGAAAATATTTATGACTGTATTTGTGGTTTGATTGTTATGAAGCCAATTTGGACAACTTAAAAAAATATTTTTTAATTTAAGCTTTTTTAGTTCAAGAGAGATTATTTAGTTGGAGATTTGTTAACAAGTTGGTAACAATAAAAATAGGTGATAGTAAACCTTCAATAGATAGTATCTGTGTGTCAGTACTTAGTATATATTATTTTCTTTACACAGCCTTATAATGTTGGTGTTATCACTGTTTTTTACAGATCGGGTAATAGGAACAGTTCCAGTAACTTGACCAAAGTTACACATCCAGCTGGCATTAGGTGGAGGATTTGAAATCAAGTGTGTTTTATTCAAAGTGTCTATCTGCCCTTCACTCTCATATTGCCTTCCTTCATGTTTGTATGTGTGTGTATTTATATATGTCTGTATATAAAGCTGTTACTACAGAGCAGTAGCGTTTGGCTTAAATAGTGCTTACTGGTGGATGGAAGAGGCAAACAGAATTCAGTGATTGTTAAAATTTATTATTGAATACCCAATTTCAGCAATAATTTAGGAGGCTCAGTTTTTTTTATATTAAAAATTGTTTTTAAATGTTTATTTATTTTTGAAGGAGAGAGAGACAGTGTGAGTGGGGGGCAGGGGCAGGGAGAGAGGGAGACACAGAATCTGAAGCAAGCTCCAGGCTCTGAGCCGTCAGCACAGAGCCCAACGTGAGGCTCGAACCCACAAACCGCGAGATCATGACCTGAGCCGAAGTTGGACGCTCAACCAACTGAGCCACTCAGGAGCCCCAAGGGGGCTCAGTTTCTTAGTTAACTCATGGCAGAAACCATGCAGACAGCCTCCAAACCCTCTTCCATTGGTTTTCTACCTAAATGTTATTTTTCTTTCAACTTTGTTTAAATGAGGAAAAGGAATCATACATAATACATAAGCTATTATTTTTACTCTTGTCCATGTTTACTTTCCTTGTGCCTTCATTCATTCAAAAACATTTATTGACCAGCCACGATAAGCTAGGAACCTTGGTAGCTGTTAGAGATAAGCAGTGAAAGCCTCTGGCTATTTAGAGTCCAGTCCTGGAGGGAACACAAACAGAAACAGATCATTACTGTTGATTGTGAAAAGATGCACAACTGAATGTACAAAATATTTTGGAAGCGAAGAAGATAGTGGGGGAATTTTTGGTAGATGAGTGAGCTACATGCTATGAAAGCATTGTTTATTTTTTTAAACGTTTATTCATGTTAGAGTGCTAGGGGCGGGGCGGGGGGCGGGGGGGGGGGTTGGTGGCAGAGAGAGAGGAAGACACAGAATTCGAAGCAGGCTCCAGGCCCTGAGCTGTCAGCACAGAGCCTGACGTGGGGCTCGAACCCATGAACCACGAGATCATGACCTGAGCTGAAGTCAGCCGCTCAACCGACTGAGCCACCCAGGCATCCCTATGAAAGCATTATTTATAATAATAAACCATAATAATGGTGTATAACCAAAGTTCTGTGAAAGCTTGGTTGAAGACATAAGTCAACATATTTCATCTCCAATCCTATGCATTTCCTTCCCTCCCATCTTGTTCTGAAGCAAATTCCACACGCCATTCCATTCATAGGTATTTCAGTATATGTATCTGAAAGACAAGGGTTTTTTAAGCAAATGAAACAATGTCATGATCACATCTTTAAAAAATAATTTGAGGTGAACTCAGTTTGAAGGATGAACGGGTGACTAAGGAGGGAGGGATGTCACAGAGGAGGGAGGACATATTTATTTATTTATTTATTAAAAAAAAATTTTTTTTTCAACATTTATTTATTTTTGGGACAGAGAGAGACAGAGCATGAACGGGGAAGGGGCAGAGAGAGAGGGAGACACAGAGTCGGAAACAGGCTCCAGGCTCTGAGCCATCAGCCCAGAGCCTGACGCGGGGCTCGAACTCCCGGACCGCGAGATTGTGACCTGGCTGAGGTTGGACGCTTAACCGACTGCGCCACCCAGGCGCCCCTAGGGAGGACATATTTAAAGGCAAGGAGATGTGAAAGATCTTGGAGTGCTCAGAGACTCTTTGGAGTACAAATGACAACTTTGGCAAAGAGAATGTAGGAAATGGTGAGAAATAAGATTGGCAAAATAGGCAGGGCCCAAAATAAAGGCCTTTGAATGCACTAAGAAGCCTACTTTACCTTTTTGATGTGGGGAGCTGTTAAAAGGTTGTAAGCAAATTAATAACAACGTGGTTAGGTGGACTGTTTAGAAAGATCATCCTCTTGGCATTGTTGAGAGCAAGCAGACAGGAGTAAAATCAGAAACAAAAACTGCACCACGGGAGATTATAGTAGTTCAGATAAGAAACCAGTGACAATACTTTGAAATAAGGTTCTCTCAGTAGATTTTGGCAGAAACTGGTTCATGACATATTTAGGGAGCAGAATTTGGATTAAATTTAGGCTTGAGGAAGAGGGAGTATTCGAAGCTCCCTCTCTGGTTTCTGGCTTGTGCAGCTAGGCAGATGGCAAAACAATTACCAGAGGAGGAGCATGTGTGGACATGTTGGAGATCTGTCCGGCTGCTACATATCGATGTCCCTTTGGTGCCCCTGGCCTCCTAGTTTAGGTGTTTTGACCAGTTGGTCTGATGTTAGGTCCTACTTAAGTACAACTTTTGGTCGTGGTAGACTTCCAGTAAAAAGTGATTCCGGGAATGAATGAAGAAATAAATCCAAACTTCCGTGTTTAAGGCACAAACTCTTAGAATTAGTGCAATCTGATGGTTTATTTACTGATTCTCGGGGCTCTTAGCATAGGAGATGGTAAAATAGTCGTTTATTCCTTTGTTCTGTGGGCTGATGGTTGGATGTTTATGTATCTTACCATTATTTTTATATATGCACTCTGTCATTTTTTTGTTTCTCAAACCATTTGGTAAGCCACAGAATAAAATTTTAGAATTTTAAAAATACATACCTTTCTGGGAATGTTTCTGAAACATGAGAAAAGTTTTATTTAAAGAAGACATATTGAGGGGCGCCTGGGTGGCTCAGTCGGTTAAGCGGCCGACTTCGGCTCAGGTCGTGATCTTGCGGTCCGTGAGTTGGAGCCCTGCGTCGGGCTCTGTGCTGACAGCTCAGAGCCTGGAGCCTGTTTCAGATTCTGTGTCTCCCTCTCTCTGACCCTCCCCCGTTCATGCTCTGTCTCTCTCTGTCTCAAAAATAAATAAACGTTAAAAAAAAAAAATTAAAAAAAAATGTTTCTTAAAAAAAAATAAAGAAGACATATTGAATAAGCTTTAAGCTTGTTTTGATAAAATTAAAAAAAGATTGCTATTAATCCATCTAAAACTATAGTCTTTACTGTGGGTACTCTGAAACTTACTTAGAAATCACCAAAATTAAGGAATTAAAGAGTTTTCAGTTTATTGTTCAGTCTGGATGTCAGTTAGATTTGTATCAGTTGTAAAGCCCTCAAGTAAGGCAAATATATTGTCTTCCCCTCTCCCCACCAAAAATCACATTGGGTGAAAAGTTTGTATCTTGAAAGCCTTAGAAGCAATTGGAGCTTCAGATTGGCCTCCTGACTCCTATTTATTGTTTATCTGCTTGCAGCCTAGACAAAATTGTCCAATAGCTTGCCCTTTGAACAGATCTGTGGTTACTTTGTGGGATGATGGGGGTTGGGGAGGGAAGGGAGAGAGGGAGAGAGAGAACGTGCCTTTCGTTTGAGGCTCTTCGAGAAGCTCTTCAGTGCTTCAGAAGCAGTGGAATCAGTGCCTGCAGCTTAGAGCCAGCCATCCTTCCATACGGACGCCAGCCCTGCTGCTTGCTAGCTGTAGGAATTTGAGCAAATTACGGACTTCTCTTTGGCCTTGGTTTTTTTTATTTGTAAGATGGCAGTCCTACTACCTGACCTGTGGGCTGATCAGAGATCCCATGTACCAGGCACCCAGCATGGAGCCTGCCTGTCAGTAACTCTGGTCATTGTCGTCCACACAGAGTCTCTCCCGTTGGTGGCATCAACCAGGCTGGCAGGACTCACTCAGGACTGGCTTTACTTAAGACCTTCCTGTTGTCTCATCAGGGAATTCCTGGGCAAAGGCAGGCACAGGGTGGGATTGTTAATAGTCATTCCTTTCTTTTCCCCCTGAATTAATGGAATTAAGAAGCCAGTGCTTGGTTAACTAGGTTTAGTTAGTGCCATTTTAGTAGTGCACTTTGGCAAATATTTTCCATTAGTTCTATCTCCAACACCATGCTAGAGATCACTGTGACTTAAGACGGGCGCTTGAATGGCTCTGATCCTTTAATTCCCTTTCTACAGATTAAGGCTAATTTCATTAAACCTTTGAACCTGTCCAGGAAAGTTTCAAGAATTAAAAAGGAGATAAGATTATAACTAATTCTCTGAAATCTTTTATAGGCTATGTAACAAAAATAAGATGGGATTTTAACCCCAGAAAGGGTTCCTGAGGAGGAAGCTAAGAAAGGGAGGTCCAAAAGTGAACTTCTAAGTGTATTTCCCTACAAGAACATTTGCTTACTCAGCAGAATGCTTCCTGCAAGTTACTTAGTTTTTTAGGGGCTCTGGTTTCCCGTCCGTAAGGTGGACAAAACACCTGTCATCAGGCTGTTGTGATTGATCTCATGATAAAAGAGAGGGACACCACTCACCACAGTGTCTGGGACCTAACAGTTGCTTATGAGCTCAAGTATCCTTTTAAGAGGAACTGCCCATCTGTGATATCTTTACCAATTAAGTAGCTACCCGCCCACACAGGCAGTCTTAGGACTCGTTGAATAGTATCAAGCTTTTATTCTGTAATTTTTTCTTTTGATTGGGTTTTGGGTTTAGAGGTTTAACAATTGAAGTGATTAAGTAGTAAGACTGTTGGACTTGTCAGAGTAAGTTAGAACAGGCTTTTGATTCAGAGACCCAAATTCCTTCTTTCTTCCACAGCAATACTGACTGCAGCTCTTCTTAAAAGGCCCGATCTCCCTCCTTGATGTTAATCCTAACATTCACGCCTGGGGATCCTGTTAAAACTTGGGAAAAGATTTGTGTATTCAGACTGTCTGTCCCTTGAAGTAAATTATTTAGGAAGTGAAATTGTCTTTTTCTTTCACATTAACCTGTTCCAAGATTTACAGGTAGCTTCTAGTTCTGGAAGGCTGGAATTTTGTGACTGAATCCTTGTCTTCCCTGTGGGTACTGGTCCATAGGTTTATAGGTTTCAAACTTAATTAGACTGTCTTAGAGACTGATTCTGTCCTCTAGCATGGGATTTCCTTCTGAATTGTTTGTGCCTTCTAAGAAATATATCCTTAAGTTTGACCTACTTCTCCATCCTCTTAGGTTTTTTTTCTTTGAGTCTTCCTTCTCCCAGTGATTTTCCTCTCAAAGCTTTTTCTCGTTCAGCTCCATTCTGAAGTAGTTGCTTTCTAGGCTTAATGTCATGCAGACATTTTTCTGAAAATGTCCTTCTCATTTCCTGAGATTAATCCACTGTTTTCTGGATCCCCATGCCACCTTTGTTCTTGACTTACTTCCTTATTGTAATAGACCACATATTGAAATAACTTCTTAAGGAGTATAGATTGTATACTAAAAAAAAGTGTTATTCTGCCTTATATTTGATTGATCATTTGGTTAGGTACAGACTTCTAGGTTAAAAAGAATTTTCCCCGAGAACGTGTGATGCCATGTTTCACTGTCACCTAGCATCCAGTGTTACAGGTTAGGAGCCTGATGCCATTTTGACTCTCATTCTTTTGTAGGTATTTCTTTTTCTTCTGAAAGCTTTAAAGACCTTCTCTTTATCCCTACTGGTATGAAATACCATACAGTTGTGCTTAGTTTGGTGTAGGTCTTTTTCATGCATTATGTTTTCATGCATGGTGAGTCCTTTGAATCTAAAGATTCATTGGGGCGCCTGGGTGGCGCAGTCGGTTAAGCGTCCGACTTCAACCAGGTCACGATCTCGCGGTCCGGGAGTTCGAGCCCCGCGTCAGGCTCTGGGCTGATGGCTGATGGCTCAGAGCCTGGAGCCTGTTTCTGATTCTGTGTCTCCCTCTCTCTCTCTGCCCCTCCCCCGTTCATGCTCTGTCTCTGTCCCAAAAATAAATAAACGTTGAAAAAAAAAATTTTTTTTTAAAATAAAAATAAAAAAAAATAAAGATTCATGTTCTTCAGCTCTCTGAAATACTTCTATTTAATATATTGCAAGAAGAATCTCTGAAATTTCAAACACAGAAAGTGTATATCCCAACATCTGTCTGAACCTGTGTGTTCCAATATGGTAGTCATTAGCCACATGTGGCTCATTAAGTTTAATTAAGTGAAAATTAAATAAAATTAAGTATATAGTTCCTAAGTTGCACCAACCACATTTCAAGTGCTCAATAATCACATGTGGCTAGTGTACATATAGATGTAGAACATTTCCATCATCGCAGAACGTTTTATTGGTTAGCACTGGTCTGTATAGGCTCAATGAAATTGCAAAAAACATGTTCTCTTTTTTAAAAGTCAAAGAAGTGATGCAGAAGTTCAAAGAATATATTACAAGACAGTATGAGGCAGATAGAAAGTAAACTAATCAGAAAGAAGTTAAAGAGAAAAATAAAAATATGATCAAGATAAAAGCCACCACAGAAGCAACTATAAGAATAATTATATCTCAGTAAATAAGCATGGGCAGAGGACCCAGCTTTAGGAAATCACAATAATGAAATGGTTAAGGAAAAAAAGGATACAAAAATGTGGAGAAGATGGCTAGATACGGGAGACAGGTAAAGGAGCCAAACACAAGTGAAATTTTGAAAGAAGGGAACAACCAGTGAAATACAAAAATATTTACAATGGAAGAAATTTTCCTGACATAAAGATTAGAATCTTTTAGCGAATTTTCCTAAAATAAAGATCAGATCTTTCTTATTTCAAGAAATTAACAGAATGATAAAACTAGCAAGTCATAATCAGTAGTGACGTTTAGTGAACTTTAAGGATAAAGAGTATAATGACATCCACACAGAAGTACTCAGTGTGTGACGACAGTGGAACAACTCTACAAAGTTCTGAGAAAATGTAACTTAAGAATTTTATAGCCAGCCAGTTTATTCTTCAAGTAAAGGCCACGGACTGACATTTTCATGTATTCAAGAACTCAGGAACTGTAGTATCCATTAGCCCTTCTTGACAGCCCACCCTATTTGGTAATGAATCTAGCAAACTGAAGGGTCAGTCACTAGAACCGTAGAATGGAGAAACTGATAAAAGGATTGGTAGTGAGTATTGGCATTCACTTAGTACCAAACTATAAAATATTTGGGAAGTGGAGGTATGTCAGTGTGTTAAATTCCACATCTTTCATAGTAGGATGACAGCAGATACTGGCTTTAAAATTGATTCATGTATTATAAGCAAAATATGACTCTAAATGTTTTTGTAGTATATTATCTTTAGAAGGTTAAGAACTCGTATAATGACGAAACATTTACTCGAAGATCAGCATTCATATATTTAAGAAATGAATGTTGTATCTGTACTGTATGTCAGACTGTATTGTAGGCACTTGGGATACATCAGTGAACGAAACAGATGTCCGTGCCTTCCCCTCCTGGAGATTATATTCTAGCAGAGGTACACTGACATAAATAAGTGATATGGTATTAAGTGATACCTTGTTGGGAGAAGAAAAGAGTATAAGGAGGATTTGGGGTTGCAAATGTGGCCAGGGTTTGCTAAGAAGGTGACATTTGAGCAGAGACTTGACACGTACAAATCTGAGTTTGGGAGATAGGACTAGAGTGGAGATGCAGAATTGGGAGTTGTTGGCATATAGGTGAAACTTAAGCTATAAAACAGTGACATTGCCAAAGGAGTGATTGTAAATAAACCAAGACCCAAGACTGAGTCCTGAGGTTTACGACATTAAGAGGCCAAGAGGAAGCCCCTGAAAAGGATTGAGGAGGTATGGCCAGTGAAGGAGGAGGAAACCAGAGAGCTTGTGTCCTAGAAGCCAAGTGAGGAAAGTGAAGTAGAGTCAAATGAATGCAGAGAACGGGTGACCTTGATGAACACTTCTGGTCAAGTCATGGTCCCGACTGAAGTGAGTTTAGAGGATATGGAATAACAAGAATTGGAGAAATGGGATCCAGAGTTTTTGCTTTAAAGGGGGACAAAGAATAGTTTGTTTATATGCTGATGAAAGTGATCCCGCAGAAGGTGTGGGGGAGAGGGGGGCAGGCTTTAGCTAGGAATACAGGTGAGTTGTCTATGGGAACATGCCGGGTTTAGTTCCGGGTAGGTGGGTAGATCTGTTAGTGGATCTTCCAGTTGTTTCAGTTCTCAGTGAAGTAAGAAGATCAACTGAGAGCAAGAATGGGGAGGTGAAATTAGAGATTTGAGGAGACAGAAAACAGGAGGGAAGGTAGCAGGAGAGGTTCGCTTCAGGTTCAGGGTCATGAATTTAGAGTGAAACCAGCGTGCGTGCATGCATGGGAGAGTGCATGTGTGTTTCCGGTCAGATTTAGCTGCATAGGTGCTGGTGGAGAGGCGTAGAGGAAAATTGCAATTAGGCTAGATTGTGGTTCTGCCAAGCCACTATGATGAAATGAAAGGAAGGGGTAGGGCAAGGGATGGGAGAGCAAGGGAATGGATAGACCGTGGAATTAGATTTGTCTTGGTGTTGATTTCAAGTAAATTGTAATAATTTTTATTTAAAAATGCCATGTTAAAAGGGCGCCTGGGTGGCTCAGTCCCTTGAACCTCCGACTCTTGATTTCGACTGGGGTCATGATCCCAGGGTCGTGAGATTGAGCCCCATGTGGGGGTCTGCTCTGAGCATGGAGCCTGCTTGGGA
>NW_024420586.1:2756518-2765777 GCF_014898765.1 Herpailurus yagouaroundi
ACTTGGTCGTGTGCGCGCTGTCTCCAAAATTTAATAAAAAAGGGCATATTACAGTATCCAATTTTCATTAAAATATCCGTTCGCTTTTCCTTTTATTTGTAAATATGCATAGGGAAATGTCTAAAGAATGATCTGTAAATTGATAATTCTAGGTGGTAGGATTTTTTTTTTTTTAAGTAGGCTCCACACCCAGCGCAGAGCCCAACCTTACTACCCTGAGATGAAGATCTGAGCTGAGATCAAGAGTAGGGCACTTAACTGACGTGATGCACCCAGGTGCCCCACTAGGTGGTGGGATTTGGTCACATTTTTATTTCCTTTTAAGGTTGTATTTTTAAGTAATCTCTACACCCAGCGTGGGGCTTGAACTCAGAACCCCAAGATCAAGAGTCACATGCTCTTCCAACTGAGCCAGCTAGATGCCCCTATTTCCTTTTGTATTTTAAAAATACTTTTCTTAAATAGTAAGCTGTATAATTTCTACAAGAAATTATATATATAGCAAAGAACAAGAAGCATAAAGGAATGGAAATAGAAAAATAACGTATTGTCTAAGTTCAGGGCACTTGAGGTTGTCTCGGGGCTCCTGGGGGAGATGAGACTGAAGGCAGAAGGCAGTCTGCTTTGCTCAGAGGTCAGTGGCTAGACTGTGCAGTTTGTAATTTATTTGGTAGGAAATGGGGTGCCATTGTAGGCTAGAGAGTAAGGGGACCGGATCTTCATTTTAGGGAAGCTGACTAAGGGCTGTGTCTAGGGGGTTTTGGTAGGAAACATAGGAAGAGAGAGATCAAATGGTGAAGAGATCTTTTTTTCTTATGTTCATTTGTACAAAATGCAGTTCCGCTGCAATCCAGTATCACAAGTTTTTCTATTTTGGCAAATATCGTAATGAAGTTTGTCTAGAAACTTAGGTGAGAATGACAAAGCACTATTACCTATTTCGTAAGGTTTTTGTGAGGAGTAAATGGGATATTTTAAGGGCTTATCATCATGCTCGCCATGAGGTCCAGGGTCCATAAATGTTGCTGTTCTCCGTCACAATCACCATCCTTCCTTGCTATGTAGATTGTTTATCAGTTTAGTTTGGGGGATTTTTTTTTTTAATTAGATCAACATTCGTTTAACAGTTGACTTGAAGTAGTGTACGCCTCCGCCCACCCCAGTAATTTTTCTTTTCCAGAAAGTACTGGGTTTCTGAAATCTTAACCAACTGTGTTTTTAGACACCATACTGTTTATTAACATTGCGCATAAACATCCTCGATTTTCGGTCTCTGAGAGATTTTACTGATGCTCCTTTGAGGCAGTATAAAATACTGCCTACATTTTGCTATAGTTTTGTTGTTACTAATGAGATTGTCACATGTTTCTCAGTTTTGAAGTTTAAAATGTCGGATGAGATGTAAAGATTATTCTTATGTAAGGCTTGAGGAAACTGTGATGCCAATTTTGCTTTAACAAAACTAGAAAAACTGCCAAGAAAATTTACTAACATAGTGATGGGAACTGGTTGGTGGGACTGTTGGCGTTTCGTTTTGTTGTAATTCTAAATTTTATACAGTAAACATACATGTCTTAAAAGAATCAGAAGATGAAAATGAAGGTCTGGGTTCTAAAGATAGGCGCCTCTTCTCTCATCCCTCACTCATTAGTTCACTGACTTTGGGCAAGTCACATGCCATCTCCGAGTCTTTTTTTCTCTATCTGGAAAAGGTAAGAATCAAAATAACAGTACATACAAATGATGAGGAAATAGCAAAATGTCATGCCAATGGTAGTTATTATTAGAAGTAGTCTTAATTTCCAGAAATTATGCTCTTCTCTTTTGGCCTAGTACCAAAGCTCTAGTTCTTCATTACCACATTAGAAGAAGGCACTTAGGCAGAAATCATACGTATGATGACTCAGTTTTATCAAAGGCACCTTTGTCTGGTTTTAGAAATGCATTTTTAATGGTAGCTCTAAAATCACAGGGAAAGTTTGAGTAGTCAACAGAACCATCGACGTGGGCCTTTTTTTTTAACAAATCACTTCTGTAATATTTCATATTCAGAATAATTTCCTAAGTTCGGTTAGTGGGATAGATTCTCAAGGTGAAAATCTGAAGGTGAATTCTGCTTTTGTTTGATAATAGAATAGCTTTGCTTGGCTCAGGTGAGCCTGTATATTTCAAATGTGTTTTCCCACACATTTATGAAAGCAAACAGAAAGGTCTTTTACTTCGGATTATAGGTAAATTAAATACATGACATTTTGCAAGTTCCAAAATGATTAGATTTCTCAGTCATCAAACATCTTATCTTGTGAATACCAACAAACTAACCTGTACAAAACAGCTAGCCTGACCTTGTTTTTTGTAAACACAAGGACATTTGATTTTCCAGTACCTGTTAAAATCAGTTTTGACAGACGAAGGGCAAGCTTCGTTAACAGCATCAAAGGGTTCAGAGATGATTTCTCTGAAGATGTAACAGATTTACTCAGGACTCTCCTATGAGTTTGGTGAGATCTTCATCCTTCTAATGCTACCTCAGTTTGAAATTCCAAAGCTCCCTTTAAGAAAATAGCCTTGGCTCAGTCAGCTGGGTATGTCATAAAAATATTTAGCTTTGAAAAAGGGTAAATACATATCAGGCCAGAAATAAGGACTTAATGCCAAATCTTTCTCCCTACAAACCATTTTTATAAAGCTTAGTCAAGATACTGGAATTTAGGTAGTTATGTGCAGAGTTCAGGGAACCTTTCTTTGTTTTTGTGGTTTTGGTTTTGGGGGTTTTTTTGTTGCTGTTTTTTGTTTTTGTTTTTAGAGAGTGGTGGGCAGAGAGAGAGGATCCTAAGCAGGCCCCATGCCCAGTGCAGAGCCCTGCTCAGGGTTCCATCTCAGGACGGTGAGATCATATCATGACCTGAGCCAAAATCAAGAGTCAGATGTTTAACCGACTGAGGCACCCAGGTGCCCCTCTTTATTTTTTTAAACCACGAAGAGCTTAACCAGCTGATCTCTTTGAACCTTCATATCGTGAAGCTTGTCCCGGATCAGCTCATTTTCTCAAACTTATTAAGCTCTTCACCCAGTCCGCCATCTTCTCACTGATAACTGCAGCCCTTGCCTGCAGTTTCATATCCACAGTTGGAGCCATCAGCCTTGAACTCCTCCAGCTTCCGACACTACAACCTTCCCTCTTAACGTACCTTCCCCCAAACGTACCGTTTGCATCCATGTTTACCACCTCGAGTTTCAAGAGGATAACATATTGCTCCCCCAGTCTAAGGGAAATTTCTTCATCTTTGCCTCCAGTTTCATCTTCCCTTTTTCCTCTAAGATCTTGATCCAGAAGTTTTACCATGTCCTCTGGCTTCAGCTTCTTGTTGTACTTGCTCCCACAGACTGAATATGCTTGGGTATTTTTATTAAACAGAAAAGTCCTTGACCCTGCAACCCATTCTAGTTAGTGCCCCTTTGTTCTCCATTTTAGAATGAGACTTCCTGAAGAAATGCACACCTTCCACTTTAATCTGACCCCATCTAGCCTTCACTACACTGTTTTTCACCAGGAGCAGGAGTGACTTCCAGGTTGCTGTGGTCACTACAGACCTTCCTCCTTCAGTTGTGTGCACGCTGCGTTATTGCCATGGGCCTCACTAGGCTTCTTGGAATTTATAACTCCCTAGCTTCCTTTGTGATCTTCCACCAACCTCTCCAGCTTTCCCTTCTCGGATTCCTTTGTGAACTCTTCTGGTCCCTCCCTTAAACCGTGATGTTCCTCAGGATATCCTTGGCCCTCTCCGCTCACGCTGCAGGTCCTCAGCGTGTGATCTCAGGGCTAGTTGACACGGACTTGGTGGCTCCAAATCTGTGTCAGCCTTCAGCCTTTCAGACTCCCAATATTCAGCAACTGACCTCACACATCTCGTCGACTGAATCATTGGTTCATCGGTATTCTGAGCATCCACCATCACCAGACTCGGTCCTGAAAGACTGAATAATGAAACGGCAGGTCCTGCTCTGTCAGTCGGAGGGATGGGGGAAGATCCCTGATAGTGAATACAGTGAACTGCATACTCTGCGAGAAACAAGCAAAGGGTGCTGGGAATGTAAAAGGATAGGGGCAGGCACCAGCTCTGAGAGCTTTTAGGGATGTTACCTCTCGGACTTAAATTAATTAATCATGCAGGAAGAGAGGTCCTTCTTGACGTTTCCTCCTCCAGTCACTCAGTCACCTAAATCAGAAACCCCATAGTTATCCTTGGCTCTGTCATGTTCAGTTTTGGGTCTTAAGTCCTGCCGTTTCAGTCCTGAGACGGGGCTCATGTCCAGCCCTCTTCCCCATCTGCTTCTGTCCCGATTCGAGGCCTCATCATCCTTTGCCTGCCTTATTGCTATAGACTCACAAGTGGTATCCTTGCTTTGTCTTGATCCCTTTGCATCCACTTTTCTAAAGGCCAGCGCGGTGTAGGAAAAATGGTGCTGTGCCCTTGTCGCTGCTCTGCTTAAAAGTCTCTGATCAGAATCTCTAAATCTGCCCCCATACCTGGCTTCACCCCTAGATTCTGATTCTGTAGTGCCGCTGGGCTGGGGCCTGTGTTTTTAAGTTCCCTAAGAGATACTGACATCTGACCCGATTGAGAAACCTCTGGCCTACCACTGTCAAGTCTCTGAGCTCCTCTGCCTGGTTGCACAAGGCCCTCCGTGACCCCAGCTTTGGCTTAGCAGACAGCCACATTTCCCACCGTGCCTGCGTGTCTACTTGTCTAGGGAAAATTATCCAGTTTCGTATGACTCGTGTTAGAGATGTATTTGTAAAAAAGACTTTTAAAAACGGTAACGTTTTATTTATCTGCTATTGTTATTTGTAATGCATTCCCTGCGTTTTCAGTGGATGATGCTGGCAAAATAGAACACGATGGTTCCTCTGGAATGACCATGGATGCAGAGTCGGAAATCGATCCTTGTAAAGTGGATGGCACTTGCCCTGAAGTCATCAAGGTGTACATTTTTAAAGCCGACCCTGGAGAGGATGACTTAGGTAAGAGGAAAGTTTCAGCATAACCTGCATCCTGATCAGCCGCTCCAACCCGATGACTTTTGGGTGGTCTGGATTGAGAACCTTTGAAACCTATTCGGAAGATAACTTTTAAGCAAGGATTTCCATGTAGGGGGAGAAAAGTCTGTAAAATGTAGTAAGTCACCCGGATGGAAATGAAGTTTTCAGATAAATTCTTGGAGCTGTCGTCTTCCCTGATAGGTGGCACCGTAGACATTGTGGAGAGTGAACCTGAGAATGACCACGGAGTTGAATTACTTGATCAGAATAGCAGTATTCGTGTGCCAAGGGAAAAGATGGTTTATATGACTGTCAACGACTCTCAGCAAGAAGACGAAGATTTAAGTAAGTAGGTGCCCTTTTTGTGGGAGAAAAATTTTATGTTTCTGTAGCGCCCTCTTTAAATCTGGTCAGAATTTGAAGGAAACGAGTAGCGTTACTGTACAGATTATTATGCTGCCGTATCCCAGGGGCAGTATCCGCGACTCTACGTACGCTTCGAATGTTGCTTTAAAAACGGGTTAGGGTGAAAGCCAAGGAATGGAGGAGGGTTCATTCAGCAAGTATCTGTTGACTGCTCACGACTGTGTGGAAGCTGTGTTCTAGGTGTGTAACGTTTGGGCCTTTCTACCTGCCTCTTCACTGAATCTGAGTACAGACGTCTCCCCTGCCATCTCTGTAAACACGGTCACAAAGGTTTATATCACTTCCTATTCAGATGTGGCTGAAATCGCTGATGAAGTTTATATGGAGGTGATCGTGGGAGAGGAGGACGCTGCTGCCGCGGCGGCCGCCGCCGTGCACGAGCAGCAGATGGACGACAACGAAATCAAGACCTTCATGCCAATAGCGTGGGCGGCAGCTTACGGTAAGTCGCTCAGCAGCTCCTTGGACGCCGTTGGCTCGTGAACATGACTCCATGCCTGGAAACGGTGCCTGTTGTCCTAGGGTTCCGAAATACGAAATACCAGTGCCCTGTAAGGGTTATTTGATTTGAACACAAGTAGAGGAAGATTATAAAGTCTACTTTTTGTCTTTATTTCTAACAGGAATTTCCCTCATGTGTTTATTACGTAGAAGGGAGTACTGCAAGAAGTGCACAGGCTTTCCAGCCGAAACTTTTCCTCTTGATTGTATCTGGCCCATGACTTTGCAATTTGGGGAGACGACAGGGGAGTCCATGGGGCACAATGCTGACCTGTGTTTTTTAGATCTGGAAGCTAGGCATTTCCTACCGTCTCACTATAATGAACGTGGTCATACAACCCATTACCTAGAATGGGGACTCTCTGTCATTCATGAGTATCATGGCTTACTTTTCATTGTTATAGTTAATAAAGAATCCCTAATTTTTTATAATTTATAATACTGTATAATTTTGTTTTTTAATGCGCATTGTTAGGTAATAATTCTGATGGAATTGAAACCCGGAATGGCACTGCAAGTGCCCTCTTGCACATAGATGAGTCTGCTGGGCTCGGCAGACTGGCTAAACAAAAACCAAAGAAAAGGAGAAGACCTGATTCCAGGCAGTACCAAACAGGTGAGGGCACATGAGTTCCACAGCGCAGCGTGCTTTGCGAGCTCTCAGATGAAACCCTAGCGTGTGTCCACGGAGGTGTTGTGATGGCATTCTAGCTGCTAGACCACATTGTAGCTTCTGTGTACTGAATTTGAAAATATAATTTTAAGAATTCAGTGATATTCATGAATGATTTCCTGGGATAAAAAGAAACAAGGAATGGATCGAACACGGATGGGAAAAATATTCAAAACGTGGGTGATTTTTATGTGGAAATGAGAAGAAATCCCTCACATATGTCGCAGGCATTAACTCTTTTAAAAACTCAATGACTACAAAGAATCTGATTCTGTTAGCATAAAGTAGGCATACTTTATAGAGCAGGAGGACGGGTACTCGAGTTCATGTGACCTATTCCTGTCTATTTGTGTATGGCAATTTGCATATGAAATTTCTCATAGGTGGGTTTAAGCTCTACTGTAAGTTGACACAAAATTACGTTTTTTGGAATCGGCAAAGCAGGAATTGTGATTACGACACTTTATTTTTCAAAATAATTTTCTACCGACTGATACAGCTTCAATCGTTAGTTGGTAGGAGTCACATATTTATTGATTGATTTTTCAAACTGGAGGGACTGAGGTTGAATGAAGTTTTCAGACCAGGGTTCTCTTTATGACCAGGTTGCTGTCTCTCTTACATTGAAAACTGGCAGAAGGAATGTTAAGTAGCAAATAGCTTAACGTAGGAACACTTGCTTAATGATGTTCAGAACGCACACTTTGAATGCTTGAAGAAACCAAAACAGAACTTGGTTTGATCACTCATGTTCCTTTCTTTTCCTTTCTTAGCAATAATTATTGGCCCTGATGGACATCCCTTGACTGTCTATCCCTGCATGATTTGTGGGAAAAAATTTAAGTCCAGAGGTTTTTTGAAAAGGCACATGAAAAACCATCCCGAACACCTTACCAAGAAGAAGTACCGCTGTACTGACTGTGATTACACTACCAACAAGAAGATAAGTTTACACAACCACCTGGAGAGCCACAAGCTGACCAGCAAGGCCGAGAAGGCCATCGAATGCGATGAGTGTGGGAAGCATTTCTCTCATGCTGGGGCTTTGTTTACTCACAAAATGGTGCATAAGGAGAAAGGAGCCAACAAAATGCACAAGTGTAAATTCTGTGAATACGAGACAGCTGAACAAGGCTTATTGAATCGCCACCTTTTGGCGGTCCACAGCAAGAACTTTCCTCATATTTGTGTGGAGTGCGGTAAAGGTTTTCGTCACCCGTCAGAGCTCAAGAAGCACATGCGAATCCATACTGGGGAGAAGCCGTACCAGTGCCAGTACTGCGAATATAGGTCTGCAGACTCTTCTAACTTGAAAACGCATGTAAAAACTAAGCATAGTAAAGAGATGCCATTCAAGTGTGACATCTGTCTTCTGACTTTCTCAGATACCAAAGAGGTGCAGCAACATGCTCTTATCCACCAAGAAAGCAAAACACACCAGTGTTTGCACTGTGACCACAAGAGTTCGAACTCGAGCGACTTGAAACGACACATAATTTCAGTCCATACGAAGGACTACCCCCACAAGTGTGACATGTGTGATAAAGGCTTTCACAGGCCTTCTGAACTCAAGAAACACGTGGCTGCCCACAAGGGTAAAAAAATGCACCAGTGTAGACATTGTGACTTTAAGATTGCAGATCCGTTTGTTCTAAGTCGCCATATTCTCTCAGTTCACACAAAAGATCTTCCGTTTCGGTGTAAGAGATGTAGAAAGGGATTTAGGCAACAGAACGAGCTTAAAAAGCATATGAAGACACACAGTGGCAGGAAAGTGTACCAGTGTGAGTACTGTGAGTATAGCACTACAGACGCCTCGGGCTTTAAACGGCACGTTATCTCCATTCATACGAAAGACTATCCTCACCGTTGTGAGTACTGCAAGAAGGGGTTCCGACGACCTTCAGAAAAGAACCAGCACATAATGCGACATCATAAGGAGGTTGGCCTGCCCTGATAGTCCTTCTACAGACATTTATGGAGATGTTGGCCTTGAAGCAGAAATCTCATTTTAAAGCCAGTCAGTCTCGTTCACATACAATACTGTATATTGATTTATGCTCTGTACAAATAGAATTATTGCTTCTAGTTGAGGTTTTTTTTTTTTTTTTTTTTTTTTTTTACATTTTGTTTAATAGTGTGTTCTGAATTCTATTCAGTTTGTTTAATAAATGGGGGAAAGCAGCAACAAATAAGTTGCTTTTAATAAAGTAATCCTTGATGCTATACTGGATTTTTCTATCTTACAAGTTTTATATTTATTTAAATATTTACCTTGCTTACCTTGATGGTACTCTTCTAAGACCATTTAACTTAAAGTTAAGGTAACTTTAGATTGGTAACTCTGAAAGTATTCGTGTTGACTCATTTTTTTTTTTTTTCCCCATGAATTTCTCACAATAAAATTGTCAGAGACATCTACTAACATAAACGGGAGATTTTACAGTCAGGTCTAATTATCCTAACATGGAAGTCCTTGACTTGTCTTGCTTGCTCTTCTCAGACCACATGACAGTGAAAGTTTCCATTTGAGCTTTTGCCACCCGGGCATCGCTGAGGAAAGAACAGTGGCTGGGTTCGTCTTTACTTTTCATTTCGTTGAGCAGACAAGCTGT
>NW_024420586.1:2765877-2791873 GCF_014898765.1 Herpailurus yagouaroundi
TTCTTTGGTGTATTTACATCTTTTGTCAGCATAGCAGACTTCTAGAAACCTTCCTTGACAAATTTTGCTTGGTCATGTTGTATTTTGATTATTCCGTCTGTGCTGCTTTGTCTCGGAATGGTTGTGTGTTACAAATGAGATTATCGAGGACTGCATTTTGGAATCTCCTTGAGGTAATTCGTGGCTCGTAGGATCTTTTGCGACTTTATATATGTAAATGTACCCTGAATTATATATATGCACATATATAGAGAACATGTATCTGTGTGTATTGCTTATTTTACATATTTATACACACAACCCCAGTAGTAGTTGTTTAAGATCTATAATGAAAAGTATTAAATTTACAATAACACGAAAGATGCAGGGATGCATGAGAGAGCATTTTGTAAATCATGCTCTTCAGAGAGACTACTCAGGTGAAGAACTAGAAGGAAAATAAGGACACTAGTATTTTTAAAGAGTTAAAGGTATTTTCTTTTAAATATCTTTGGTAATTGAAAAATAGACGTTACGATGTTTCTAGATAGAATGTTTTCATACAACTTCAGCTCCATGCCTTTATATTTTTCTGAAAAGCTAATGAGCATCCAAGCAGAACTCCCTCCGTTCTCTCAGAGAAACTCTTGAGGGAAGTCTGTGTCTGTCACCCAGTGAAGGGGGATTAAGGAAGCCACAGCTCCGTGTCCCAGAGATCGGGTGCTAATGATGACTTCCGCTTGGCAGGTCCAGCCTGCTCTGTTATGTCTTAGTTACAGTTAGCAAACTTTAAAAACCTGAACACCCAAATTGGCTTTGGTTAGAAGATAAAGGTGTGTTTAAGTGCATGAGGAAAATCTGAGGCCTTATTTGGAACATCCCCAAGTCTTTCACGGTTTTGTTTTTCTTTGAGAGTTGGTATTTTTTATACAGTTCTGAATCAGTTCAGAAACGCATACACTGAAGTCAGTTACTTAGAATTGGATCATGTGAAGATGGGTCTTGGAAAATGGAGAACAGTTTTTGGGGTCCTTTAGATGGGATGTCAGCATGTGAGTATCCGGCACGTTGTAGGAGATTTAGTAAGGACTTTTCTTCCCACCTGATAGCTGCCTTGCCACTTCATGATGGTGCTCCTTCCCCTTTGTGCTGTTCGGGTTTAACCTTTCATCTTTCTCTTTGCCATTGATACTTGTATTCAAGAATTCTATTTATAGGGTTAGAAATCTAAATATTTGGTGTTTGGCAAGCCTCTGAAGTGCTAGATTGATTTCATCCACTTGGAAATCAAGTGCTTTAGGCTGGTATGAACTCCAGCCTGAATGCCAGTTAAAGCCAAGGCATGGGCCTATCCCAGCGGGAGCTCCTGTGCTCTCTTGGCCCCATAAACATTCTTTTTTTTTTTTTTTTTTTTTTTTAAGCGTAACTTACAATTGTGTGATTCATTGCCCTGCAGTACTATTCTTGAAAGCTCTGTCTGTTTTTTTGTGAGAACCTTTAAAATCTCCCTTAATTTCTTTTTCCCAGAAATCATGTAAAAGAAAACACTTAAGTGAAAGTGGAAAGTTATTAACTTTAAAACATGCTGTAAAATTAGTACAGAAAATATAAAGAATTGGTCATTTAACTATATTTTTTTAAATAAACTGAAAGATAAAGAACACAACACTGTACACACTTTATATTTCTCTTACATAGTCTGGAATCATACACAGCTATTTTCTTTTTAAAGCACAATATTGAAACCTTTAAAAGGTATTTAAGGGTTTGGTCAAGTGAATATGATAAGATGTATTTGTCTGTATAAAGAGAAAATGAACTTGTAGTCACTGTTATGTACTGACATTAGTTACAACCTAGTTTTAATTCTTAAAACAATTTTGATTAGCAAAGCTAAAAAAAATGGATGTTTCAGTTAAATGTTTTAAAGAGGTACAGATTTTTACAAGGACATAATATAAGTTATTGGTCTGTAGAAATATCCTATTAAATATTGTATGTCCCTCCCTCTGTACACTTTGTAAAAAAAGTAAAATACATAAAAAGAAAATCATATAGGGATGTGTGACATTATTGTAATTGTGTACTTGAGAATAACGTGCAAAAATAAAAATCAGAATATTTTCCTGTTAATGGATGTTTAGTCTATTTGATACCAGTACTAAGTTAATGCTTTTTCTTAAGGAAAAAAATGTACAGTTTTTGTAAACCTAATAAACATCAAAAGCAGTGGATTATTTTCATTTCCCCATTTCTTAATTCCTTCCTACGAAACAGTGGAATGCAAAATGCTTGATTGCTTTGAATTTTGTGACTCAGTGCAAATACTCATACTAGTTGAGCCCTGCGAATTTGCAAGTCATATAGCAGAGAACTTGAGAGGTGATTGGTGAGTCCTTTGATGAGCATGTCCTTGAAGTTCTTTTTTTTTTTTTTTTTTTTTTTCTTTTATCTTCATAAGGGATTTGTTTTATTAGCATTCTCCGGTTCCCCTGACGTGCATTTGCCCTGCATAAAGTTGTTTTTGAGAGCACTTAAAGTTCATTGCAGCATCAACCCACAGCACATTTAATCCCTGGGTGTTGTCCTCACCTCCACAGCAGAGAAGCCCTGCTCTCGAGTGACACCTTTGTGCCAAGTTTGGAGTGCTTTAGTTAGTAGACGCTAAGGTACTAGAGAACGGCCACTGTCATGTGAAAATCAGATGTTAGGTAAAAGCTACCAGGAGTTCAAAGAGAGTAACAGATGGATTTGAACCGTCTTTGATTTTTATTTTTTATTTTATTTATTTTAATTTTTTTAATGTTTATTTTTGAGAGAGAGACAGAGCACGAGCAGGGGAGGAGCAGAGAGAGGAGACACAGAATTCGAAGCGGGCTGCAGGCTCCGAGTTGTCAGCACAGAGCCCATGAGCCGTGAGATCGTGACCTGACCTGTAGTCGGACGCTTAACCGACCGACAGCCACCCAGGCGTCGCAAGCCATCTTTCTTTTTAGAGACGAGATCCTTCAGATCTTCAACTATTGTAGGTACAAGTGTTTGCCTAATAGTTGAAATAGTAACTAATTAGAACTTGAGATAAGTGGTCAAGAGAACATGGTGTCACTGTCCCGATCCGTAAGTCACGCAAAACCGTGGCGTGTGAAAAACTTAGTTGTAATAGAATGCCTGGTAGACAACATCTTACCAGTCTGATCCCAAGCGGTCGCATAATGTACTGCTCTGTTCTCTGGGAAAAGCGTGACTGGTCAAAATCCTAAAGGGGTGATATTTTAGAGCAGTGGTTTTTGAAGTGTGGTCTGGCAGCACTGACAGCATCATAATCACTTGGGACTTGGTTAAGGATAAAAATTCTCAGCCGCGCACCACACCCACTGAATCTGGAAACGGAGCTCGAGACCCAGTGATCTGTGTCTTACTGTGCCCTCTGAGTGATTCTGATGCACGTTCAAGTTGGGGAAAACATTTTAGAGCACTTGAGGAGCTGGGAGGATTACTGGTGCAACATTTTGTGTGGTAGGCAAGACGATCTCTCTCTCACACACACAACCCCAGAAATAAGCAGGGAGGGTGAAATGGGACTTCGCTTGTACCTTTGGTTTACCTTTTTTGAAAAAGTGTGAGCCCGCCAGACAGCATACCTTTTTCAGTACCCATGTAAACAGCCTATACTTGTAAATCTTGTACGGCCTCCCCTACGTTACAGTCCTCAAAGGTCCATAGGATTCAGAGGAAGAAGACTCAGCAAGTAAGAGTGAAAAGCTGCAAAGTGCGTGTGTTTAATTGGCCCAACATTACTTAAGCAGTTCATACCTGAAAAACCACTTTGCCACATTCTGCAGCTGTTTTGATGAGGTCAAAATTAAGTTTGCCCTTTTGAATTTTATTTTATCTCTTGTGTATATATTGTTTGCCTTTTTCATAAAATAATTCTTGGATTTGTTATATATCGTTTCTGTTATTTTTGACATCTTTGCTGTTGTAAATAAATTCCTATTTTGTTTTAAGTTACCCTAGTGGAGTGTTGGCTATAGACAAGGCACGCACGCACACACACACACAAATGGAGAGGCTTAAATCACAAAGTTAGTAAGTCCCCAACACTTCAAACTGCAAGTGATGTGACCCCTTCCATTCAGCATTTCTAGCATCGATGAGCTACCACTATAGCATCTGCACCACCTACCCTGACTTTAAAAGCATTTTCTTGACTTTCATGAATTCTTAGTTTACCAAGTTTGAGGTCAACCTCAAGAATTATTTTCGGTTTTTTTTGTTTTTTTTTTTCCTATTCCCACGGTCTCTCGTGTTACTTGTATTGCTGATACTGGTGGATACGAAGGATGGCATTGTGACCTGCTGATACCGTAAAGCCGCTGTGATACTTGGCTGCGGAAAACCAGCTTAGGGGTTTGCGGTGGCCTTTATTGTTCCCGTCATGTGAATGACCGCAGAAGTACCTAAACTCATTGATGAAAACAGAATAGCTAACTGCACCCCTGTTATGCTTCTCGAGAGAGGCGAGTTTCTGCTTCTCCTTCATGGCTGTGTTTGGCTTTACGTTCAGAAGCCATTTCCTTTTGTCCGACCTTCTTTGAGATAAGGAGAGCTGTTGCAGTCATGTCTTGGGGTTTGGGGGGCTCCGACTACACCCATTCTCCTCTTGGGGTTCGAACCACATTGGGAAGTGACGTACAACACCGGTTCAATGTGTGACTTCTGGTAAGATCGAATCAGGGACGCAGAGGCCAAATCTCGTTCCCCTCAGTTTAGGCTTCGAATGATGCAGCCAGTCACCCGAAGTCACTCGGAGCTCTTGAGACTGCTTGGTCTCCCGCCAGAGAAATGGAGCAAGTGGGACAGAATGGCTGCCGCAACCCCCCCCCCCCCCCCCCGCCCGCCAGCTCTCCTAGGCCAGGACTCACAGAAGGCACAGAAGTCCCCTCATGCCATCTTCATAAAATAGGAAGGGTTAGTCCAACTCTGGGTTGCCTTCTGGCAGTAGCCCACTAGCGGAATGTGAGGTTCTCGCCTTTAGCCTTAAACATTTGTTGTTTTCCCCCAGTAAACTTTTATTTGCCCGCTCTTCAGGTGCTTGTTGTGACAGACTTAAAGATTTAGTTCCTGTTTCTTCTAGGCCAGTATGCTTTAGTTTTTCCTCCGAAAACTAACTTTTCAAGGGCAAGTTTGCTTATTCGAAGATGATAACTTCACAAGTTATTTTTATTACGTGTTGTCACAAAATTTAGAAAAACGATCACCCACGATGCCACTTGCTCTGTTTAAGGGGTTCATCTTTGTTCTCTTCCAGTCTTTGTACATGGGAATCCTTTATCTGTCTCGTTACCACAGCATCGATTCTGTGTTCGGGAATTTTCATTTCAAACATCAACTATTTCCATATCTATTGGTTGTCTTTAAAAAATTTTTAGTGCACATTCTTTATGGAGACAATATGGAAAATTCGGTATGGTACTGAGGAGAAAGTAAAACACCTTCCTTTTTCAATCCCATTACCTAGAACATACTATCTTTTTTGTTTTTTAAAAAGTTTTAATTTTAATTCCAGTTAACATACAGTGTTAGATTAGTTTCAGGTGTACGATATAGTGATTCACCGCTTCCATACAACTCCTGATGCTCATCATGACAGTGCCCTCCTTAATCTCATCCCCTACTTTACCAATTCCCCCCCCACACACACACCCTCTAGTAACCATCAGTTTGTTCTCCATAATAGTCTATTTCTTGATTTGTCTCTTATTTTTTCTCTTTGCGTTATTTGTCTTGTTTCTTAAATTCCACCTGAGTGAAATCATATGGTATTTGTCTTTCTTTGACTTATTTCACTTAGCGTTATACTCTCTAGCTCCGTCCGTGCCATTGCAAATGGCAAGATTTCATCCTTTTTATGGCTGCATAATATTCCGGTGTGTGTGTGTGTGTGTGTGTGTGTGTGTGTGTGTGTGTGTGTGTGTATCACATCTTCGTTATGCATTCATCAATTGATGGACCCTTGGGTTGCTTCCAGCTTGGCCATTGTAAATAGTGCTGCTATACCAAATTATGGAAAGAGCCTAAATGTCCATCAACTGATGAATGGATAAAGAAATTGTGGTTTATATACACAATGGAGTATTACGTGCCAATGAGAAAGAATGAAATATGGCCCTTTGTAGCAACGTGGATGGAACTGGAGAGTGTGATGCTAAGTGAAATAAGCCATACAGAGAAAGACAGATACCATATGTTTTCACTCTTATGTGGATCCTGAGAAACTTAACAGAAACCCATGGAGGAGGGGAAGGAAAAAAAAAAAAAAAAGAGGTTAGAGTGGGAGAGAGCCAAAGCATAAGAGACTCTTAAAAACTGAGAACAAACTGAGGGTTGATGAGGGGTGGGAGGGAGGGGAGGGTGGGTGATGGGTATTGAGGAGGGCACCTTTTTGGATGAGCACTGGGTATTGTATGGAAACCAATTTGACAATAAATTTCATATATTGAAAAAAAAGAAAAGAAAAAAAATAGTGCTGCTATAAATATAGGGATGCATGTATCCCTTTGAATTAGTGTTTTTTGTATCCTTTGGATAAATACTTAGTAGTGCAATTGCTGGATCGTAGGGTAGTTCTAGCTTTAACTTTTATGAGGAACCTCCATACTGTTTTCCAGAATGGCTACGCCAGGTTGCCTTCCCACCAACAGTGCAAGAGGGTTCCCCTTTTCTCCGCATCCTCGCCAACACCTGTTGTTTCTGGTGTTGTTAATTTTAGCCATTCTGACAGGTGTGAGGTGATATCTTATTGTAGTTTCGATTTGTATTTCCCTGATGATAATTGGTATTGAGCATCTTTTCATGTGTCTGTTAGCCGTCTGTATGTCTTCTTTGAAAAAAATGTGTGTTTATGCCTTCTACCCATTTTGTAAAAAGTTTTTTTTTTAATGTTTATTTACTTTTGAGAGAGAAAGAGCATGAGTAGGGGAGGGGAAGAAAGAGAGGGAGACAGAATCTGAAGCAGGCTCCAGGCTGTGAACTGTTAGCACAGAGCCCAATGCGGGGCTCGAACCTGTAAACCGTGAGATCGTGACCTGAGCTGAAGTCGGACGCTTAGGCAACTGAGCCACCCAGGTGCCCCTCTTCTACCCATTGTTAAATTGGATTTTTTGTTTTTTGGGTGTTGAGTGTTACAAGTTCTTTATATATTGTGGATACTAACCCTTTATCATATAGGTCATTTGCAAATATCTTCCATTCAGTAGGTTGCCTTTTAGTTTTGTTGATTGTTTTCTTCACTCTGCAGAAGCTTTTAGTCTTGATGAAGTCCCACCAGTTTATTTTTGCTTTGTTTCCCTTCCCTCAAGAGACATATCTAGGTGAACATACTGTCTTTTAAAGAATATCTGTACTGAGTTTTAATTTTATTGGGTTTTCCAGTTGCAAAATACCTGTTACTGTCACAAGTGTTATAGAATACAAAATGAGTATGTGTCTTTATAGACAACCTTGAGCTCACCCTCACGCTTTCTGCAAACCATTTCCTTTTGATAGTCATAGTTAACAGACTGTGTCTTCCCTCTCTACTCATACAAACCCGTATAAAGATGGATAACGTAAAGGGAGTATGAGGAATCTGGGAGAGCAGGTGAAGCAGAGATTTCACACTTTGACCAAAGTCAGATTGCATATCTTTGCATGTCACTTAACATATCATGTCCATCTCTCTGGGACACTGGACTGAACTCTATCTCATTCTCTTTAATAGCTGAATAACTCTCCAGAGATCGAACCCACCATAATTTGGTCAACCAGTCCCCTTTAGTGGACATTTAGGTTGTTTCCAGTTTTCTGCCACTACAAGAATGCTGGAATAATTGTCCTTGTACATATAATCCTTACATACTTGTGTTTCATTATCTGTAGGGTGGATTCCCCCATGATGTGATTACTAAGTGAGAGGGTATGTGCTCTTTTTTTAAGTTTATTTATTTATTGTGAGGGGGGAGGTGCACAGAGAGAGGCAGAGAGAGAGAGAGAGAGAGAGAGCGAGAATCCCAAGCAGGCCCTGCGCTGTGAGCGCAGAGCCTGATGCTGGGGGTTGAACTCACGAACCGTGAGATCATGACCTGGGCCCAAATTAAGAGTCGGATGCTTAACCGACTGAGCCACCCAGGCACCCCTGAAAATGTTACTAGATATCGGCAAATTATTTTTGGTTAGAATGTAAATTCCAGGAGTGCAGGGACTTTTGTCTGTTTTGTTCATTGTTGTTCACCTAGAACAACATGGCATGTAGCAAATGCTAAAGAAATCCTTGCTGGATGTTCAGGTTTTCCAGGCTGTAGCCTCTCGCCTCAGTCTCACAAACACTGGCTGTTTGGGCCAGTATCATGGATACAAAAATAATCTCTCTGCCTAGATGCCATCCTTGTTTCAGTAAGCCTTGACCTGATTTCCTGGTGGAGCTAAGTAAAACTTTCACATGGCTAATAGCCCTTTGAGTTTTATGAATCACCTGTTCAAATGCCGTGCCCCATTTCCTACTTAGTCCTTTGAACATGGGGCCTGTTAGCTTTTTGATACACTTGCTGCACAATTTTTCAGTCTATGGCTTATCCTGCTATCTGTAATATTTGTGTAATCAGATATATTTATTTTCCCCCTTTTATGATTCCTAGGGTTTCTTGTCCTACTTAAAAAGTTCTTTTCTACCCCAAGGTTCTACAAATACACACCTAGATTTTCTTGTGATGTTTTAATTTTGTTTGGACTTCTCTACAGTTAAAGTTATTTTGGTATATGTTATTTGGTAAGGGGCCTAGTTTCCCTTTTCTCTTGGTTAGAGAGCGAATTATTATAGTAGGTCATCCTTGACCCTGATGAACTGAAATGACATTGTATGTACCAAGTTCGTGTATAACCTTGGATTTATTTATGAAGTGTGTTCTGTTTTATTCATCTATTTGTTATTCTTGTACCATTGGCATGTTGTTTTACTCACAGCACTCTATGCTGAGCTCTAATATCAAAAGGCAAGTCCTTTTCTTTTTCACTGTTCTGTCGACGTTTATTCTTCCAAAGGAACATTGAGATCATTTTCCCTAGCTTCCCTTAGAAGACCCATTGAATTGGGTTTTTTTGCTCCAAATTGCATGAATTTTTAACATTAAATTGAGCCTAATATTTGTATCATACTGTCTTCACGTCCATGTTCCTCCATTTATTCTGGTTTTGTTTTGCCTTCTTTAATAAAGTACGACTGCTTTCTTCATATAGGTCATATTTGTCATGAGTACATTATAATTTTTTGGCTACCTAGACGCTGCTAGTGTATAGAGAAAAACTATTGGTTTTTATAAATAAAAAAAAAATTAACGTTTATTTATTTTTGAGACAGAGAGAGACAGAGTGTGAGTGGGGAAGGGGCAGAGAGAGAGAGGGAGACACAGAATCCGAAGCAGGCTCCAGGCTCTGAGCTGTCAACACAGTGCACAATGCGGGGCTCGAACTCACAAACTGTGAGATCATGACCTGAGCCAAAGTCGGATGCCCAACTGACTGAGCCACCTGGGCGCCCCTATATACTTTTATGTACCCAGCGAATCCACCATACTATCATCCCAATTCCAATTGCACTTTAGTAGCCTCTTGAATTTCTGTGCGTGTAGTCACCACAAAAAGATGTCAATTATTTCTTCTTTGTGTCTTATCATAGCTAGAACTTCTAAAACAATGCTGAATAATATATAGTATAGCAGTCATTTCTCTATTGCTCCTTTGGATGATGGCCATACTTGAGTATTGAACCACTTAGTATAATGTCGGTTTTGGAAAGTAGCATTTACCAAGGCTAGATAATTTCTTTCCATTATTCTTTTACTTAGAGATTTTATTAGGAACTGCTAATACTATCACGTGCCTTTTAGCCACCCATTGACATAGTTACTTGATTTTCATTTTGTATTTGTTAATGTCATAAAGTATACTGGGTTACACTGATAGATTTTTTAAAGTTAAACCATGCTCGAATTTCTAGGATAAAAGTACCCTACTTAGGCAATTTTTATTGTTCTGTAAATAGAGTGTTGCTTAAATTGGGTAATATGTTATTTAGAATTTTTGTATCTGTGTTCATAATTGTGTTCATAATTTTCTTGTTTTGTACTACTGCATCAGGTTTGAATGTGAATGTAATACTAGCTACATGAGATGAACTTGGAAACTTCGCTATAGTTACAAATGGTTTAAAAACTGGAGGCAGTATCTGATCGTTAAGGATTAGATAGAACTCAATTGTGAAAGCATTTGAGTCTGATGCCTTATTATAAATGGTAGGTCTTTACTTTTCTGATCTCTTCTACATTAGTTAATTGACTAATTAATCCATCAGCTTTTCTTCTTAAATAAATGTTAGTATCTATATTTCCCTTGGAAATTTTCCATTTTCTCTAGATCAGTGCATCTCATATATTAACGTGCATATACTTTACCTGGGAGATGTCATGAAAATGCTCATCCTGATTCTGTAGGTCTGGGGGGTGGGGGCTGGGATTCCGCATTTCTTACAAGGTCTCTGGAGGTGCTGATGCTGCTGGTTCACGGACCACATGGCCCAAGCCCTGTAAAGACTTAGTGGTTCTAGATTTTGGTTGAACATCAGAATCACTTGGCACAGCCTTTGTCTCCCCCAGGCCCAGGCCACACCCCAGACCGACTAAATTAGAATCTCTGGGAGTGAGGCTCAGGCATCAGGAATTTTCTAAGCTCGTCAGGCGATTACAGTGTGCAGCCAAGGTTGAGAACTAGTCTTCTGGATTTTCAATTTATTATCCTAAAGACATACACAATATTCTCTCATAATTATTTTATTCTCTTGCACTTCTGGTTTTATCTCCTTTTGCACCCCGAATATTGTATAGTTTGTTTTCTCTATTTTTTTTAAGACTTTATTTTTAAGTAATCTTTATACCCGATGTGGAGCTCGTACTCACAACCCTGAGACCAAGAGTCACACGCTCCACTGACACAGCCGGCCGGGCAACCCTTTCTCTCTGTTTCTTTAAACAGGTTTTCAGAGTTTTAGCTGTTTACAGATATTATCAAAGAAAGGGCTCTTAATTTTGTTTTTTCCTTGTATGTTTTGGTTTTCTATTTAATCTCCTCTTGCATTGTTGCTAGTTTTCTTTTCCTGTTTTCTTCTAGTTTATTTTCTTATCTAGTTAAAATGTCTCATGTTTCGTATTTCACTTATTTTCACTGCTTATTAAATGAACTTCTTGAAAGCTGTGCGTTTTATTTGGTATATGGCTTTAGCTGTGTCCCATTGCATATTAATTGTTATTTTTCATACTTTTCAAGACAGCTCTACACGTCAGTTTTGGTTTCCTCTTTACAATAGTGTTTAACTTCTTTCTTTCTTTTTTTTTTTAACGTTTTATTTATTTTTGAGAGAGGGAGAGACAGAGCATGAACAGGGGAGGGTCAGAGAGAGGGAGACACAGAATCTGAAACAGGCTCCAGGCTCTGAGCTGTCAGCACAGAGCCCGACGCGGGGCTCGAACTCACGGACCGTGAGATCATGACCTGAGCCGAAGTCGGCCGCTTAACCGACTGAGCCACCCAGGCGCCCCAATAGTGTTTAACTTCTAAATAGCAAAAGTTTTTATTAATTTCTTTAGCGTTGATCTCTAGTCTTATTGGTTTGGGTTCAAACTATGGTGTGTATAACCTCTACATTTTGGGGGAATGTTTCAAGTTTTCTTTTTGGGTGAGGTATAATAGGTTTTGTATTAGTATACTGTTTACTTTTCCATATCTGGTATAAATCTATAAGTAAAATTGGGCTTGTTGATTGTATTTTCAAATCCTCTATATCCTTGGTAATTTTTGACTACTTAATTTTTTAAGTTTCAAAAAATATTAAAATCAACCCCCATAAGGGTATTTTATGCAGTTTCCTTGTATTTCAAGTTTTGCTTTATGTATTTGGTGTCTATATAGATTTTTGTTACATACATGTAATCTTCGTGACTGTGCCTTTTGCAGAACATCATTTTTGTCCTCTTTAACATATTTGATCTTGAATTCTGTTTTATCTGATGTGTTTTCTATGTCAACAATCTTTTTTTTTAATCTCTTACATTACAAATCTCAGTCATGTTCTCATAATCTACTTAGATGTAAATGTACAATACACCACAGGATTTATTGTTACTGCTGTTTCTTAGTCATTTTATCTTTCCCCATGTGACATCTCTGTGCTGAATAAATTGTCATTGGATTGATGTATACTTCATGTTTGCTCCCTCATGTCTGCTGTGTGGGTGTATATTCTTTCTGAGGCCTTGACTACCCCCAAATACCTCCTTTGCCTTAACAAATGATATCTTAGTTGAGAGGTTAGAACTTCGGGTCACGGTCCCTTTTCTCTGAGAGTTCATAGATGTTTCACTGTTTTCCACCTTCAGTGTTCGGAGAAGTCTGATGCTAGTGTAGTTGTTGTTGTTGTTGTTGTTGTTGTTGTTTATATGTTGCCCATTCCTTTGTTGCCTGAAGGATATATGATTTTTTTCCTTATCTTTGGAATTCAGAAGGTTCACCGGGATCTGTCGTTTGCGTGTGCGTGCGCACATGTGTCCTAACTGTGTCTGGAGTTTATTTGTTGAGCCCTTTCTTCCGGATGACTCAAGTCCCTATTCAGCTGAAGGAAATTTTCTTATGTTTGTATTTATTACTTCTCTGATTGGCATCTTGCTTCTTTGGGCATTCCTGTGATTCACAAATAAGATCTCCTGGATTTGTCTCATCATCATAAAATGGCACCAACGAGAAAAATCCCTTTATTCTCACACCCTAGTGTGTGATCGTGATTGTACTGAAAAAATGAAATGTTTGAAACCAATGTCTCTTGAAGAAAGAAGCCAGAGAATGGTAATCTTTGTAAATGTGTAGCTTGTCCTGATGGAGTAAGAGTGCTCCTGAGATATTTCTCTTTAGTAGAAGGAACTTCAGCCAGAAGTTTCATGTCATAGAATGACAGCATTCTGGACACCCCTTTTGCCTCAACTTCAAAGAAGCATGTGAAAAGGTCTTAACTTAATGCTTAGCATATAGTTAGTGCTGGATAAGCATTCCCCGTATCTTTCCTTCCTGGAATGCTCTAAGTCTTGTTAAGCTAGCAAGAAGGGGAGCATTATTGGGGCGCCTGGGTGGCTCAGCCAGTTGAGCCTCTGACTCTTGATTTTGGCTCAGGTCATGATCCCAGGGTCATGGGATCCAGCCCCTTGTTGGGCTCGGAGCTGGGTATGGAGCCTGCTTAAGATTCTGTGTCCTTCCTGGGGCGCCTGGGGGGCTCAGTCGGTTAAGCGTCTGGCTTTTGATTTGGGCTCACGTCATGATCTCACGGTCTGTCATTTGGAGCCCTGCATCACGCTTTGACCTGACAGTGGGATTCTCCCTCTCCCCTCTCTCTCTGCTCCGCTTGCTCTCTCTCTCTCAAGATATAAACTTAAAACAAAATTAAAAAAAAAAAATCACTGGGAATGCAAGCTGGTGCAGCCACTCTGGAAAACAGTATGGAGCTTCCTCCAAAAACTAAAAATAGAACTACCCTACGACCCAGCAATGGCACTACTAGGCATTTATACACGGGATTCAGGTGTGCTGTTTCGAAGGGACACATGCATCCCCATGTTTAGAGCAGCACTATCCACAATAGCCAAAGTATGGAAAGAGCCCAGATGTCCACTGATGGATGAATGGATAAAGAAGATGTGGTATATATATACAACGGAGTATTACTCGGCAATCAAAAAGAATGAAATCTTGCCATTTGCAACTACGTGGATGGAACTGGAGGGTATTATGCTGAGTGAAATGAGTCAGTCAGAGCAAGACAAAAATCATATGACTTCACTCATAGGAGGACTTTAGGAGACAAAACAGATGAACATAAGGGAAGGGAAACAAAAATAATATAAAAACAGGGAGGGGGACACAACAGAAGAGACTCATAAATACGGAGAACAAACTGAGGGTTGCTGGCGGGGGTGTGGGAGGGGGGATGTGCTCAATGGGTAAGGGGCACTGAGGAATCTACTCCTGAAATCATTGTTGCACTATATGCTAACTAATTCAGATGTAAATTTTAAAAAATAAAAAATAAAATTAAAAAAAAAATCTCAGCGTGCCTGCGTGGCTCATTCATTTAAGCATCTGACTCTTGATTTTGGCTCAGGTCATGATCTCATGGTCCGTGGGTTGGAACCCCTGCGTCAGGTTCTGCTTGGGATTCTCACTCTCCCTCTCTCTGTCCCTCCCCTGTTTGCATACTCTCTCTCTCTCTCTAAAAAATAAATAAATAAACTTAAAAAAAAGATTCTCTCTCTCCCTCTGCCCCTCTCACCCACTCAGACTCTCTCCAAAAAAAAAAAATAATAATAATGATTAAAGAAAATAATTAGAGCATTATGAGAGCAGACATTACCATTGTCCCCAATTATCTTATCTCACCTTATTCAAATTTAACATGCAATACCAAACTTTGTTTCCAAATGGACCAATTTACACTCCCACCAGCAAAATCTGAAAACACTGTTTTGGCAAAGATGTGCAGCATTATATGAGAATTCTCATTGCTATGCATTCTCACCAAAGCATGATACTTTCAGACTTTAGTTTTGCCAATTTTGTGCGTGTTAAAAAAAATATTTCATTGAGGCTTTAATTAGCATATTCCTAATGAATAATACTGAGTATCTTCTCACATGTTTATTAATTATTTGTGGTTCCTCTTTTGTGACGTGCCTGTATAGGGTGAGGTTTTTTTGTCCATTTTCTGTTCGATTGTTTGTCTTTTCCTTGTTGATTCACAAACGTCCTTTATATATTCTTAGTATTAGTCCTTGATATTTAACAATCCCTGCAAATATTTTCTCTTGATCTGTGGCTTACCATTCACCTCTTTCTATTGTGTTTTTGAAGAACAGTTTTTCATTTAAAAAACTTTTTTAGGTTTATTTATTTATTTTGAGAGAGAGAGAGAGAATCCCAAGTAGGCTCTGCACTGTCAGCGCAGAGCCTGATGTGGGGCTTGAACAAATGAACCATGAGACCATGATCCGAGCTGAAATCAAGAGTTGGATGCTCAGCCGACTGAGTCACCCAGGCACCCCCAATTTTTTAAAGTAGTAAAATTGAGGGGCATCTGGCCGGCTCAGTTGGTAGGGCGTGAGACTCTTGATTTCGGGGTTGTGAGTTAGGGCCCCAATGTTAGGTGTAGAGATGACTTAAAAATAAAATCTTAAAAAAAATAAAGTAATAAAACAGGTATTTTCATTATGATTAGTGCTTTCTATGTCTTAGGAAGGACCTCCCTTCCCTACTATGAAGAAGATACTCTCTCATGTTATCTTCTAAAAGCTCTATGGTTTGACTTGCCTTACTCGAGCCTTTAATCCACAGTTGGTTTTAGGATATGTATGCGTTAGGCATCCAGTTTAAGGGTTTTGTTTGTTTGTTTGTTTGTTTGTTTCAAACTGGTACAAGTTGAACCCCATCAAAAAACCAATACTCTGCTCCCTGACTTGCAAAGCTGGCTAATATGTAGAATACGATATTCCTACGTATGCGGGTCTATTTCTCTGTTTTGTTGTCTGTCCTTGTCATTGGTCTTTTTCTGCAAATATACTACATTTTTCTAAAAACATCTTTATTGGAATATAATTCACATACCATAAAATCTACCCATTTAAAGTATACAATTCAGGGCACTTGGGTGACTCAGTGGGTTAAGCCTCTGACTTCTGCTCAGTCATGATCTTACGGATTGTGAGTTTGAGCCCCACATCGGGTGAGCCCCGCTTCTCTCTCTCTCTCTCTCCCCCTCTCTCTCTGCCCCTCGCTCGCTTGTGCTCTCTCTCTCTCAAAAAAGTATACAATTCAATACTTTCGTTGTCATCAAAGGGTTGTGCAACCATCACCATGATGTAAGTTTAGAGTATTTTATCTCTCCAAAAGAAATCTCATCCTCATGGCTTCCTCTACCCCCCGCCTCCCCCAGCCTCTGGCAACCACTAATCTACTTTCCATCTCTACAGATTTGCTCTTCTGGTCATTTCAAAGAAATGGAATTTTACAATATGTCTACTCTCCATGTATCTTTCTTTTAGCATCAATTAATGCATTTTGGCCACTTTTAATGGAATTGTTGTTTTCTTACTGTTGAGTTTCTTGATGTATTCTGGGTATCAGACCTTTGTTGGGCATGTGACTTTCAGATATTTTCTTCTGGTCTGTAGCTTATCTTTTGATTGTATTAACATCATCTTTCGCAGATCAGAAGTTTAAAAATTTTTAAAGTCCAATATTTCAGGGTTTTTTCTTTTTATAGATTATGCTTTTTCTATCATACCTAAGAACTCTGTCTAACCCCAGGTCAAGATGATTTTTCTCCTATTTTGTTTATGGTTTTACAATTTCAATTTAGATTTATGATCCGTTTTGAGTTAATTTTTGTACAAGGTGTGATGTTTATTTATAAAGAATTTTCTTTTGAACTGCAGTACCCTGTCATGTTTATGAAGAAACTCCCGGAGTGTTTACAGTTAACCTCATTGCCTTGGTTTTCTGATCCCAGAGTCTAGCTTTGGGTCCTACATTTCCAAATATATATATATATATATACATATGTATGTATATGACTGACTTCCATCAGCTCTTCTCTGAAATTTGGGGAAACCCCATGTTATTGACAAAAGCCAACAGCTAGGAAATTGGAGCAGTGAAAGGCACAGGGAGCAATCCTCTGGTGCGGGTGCCTGATTTTAGGCATATGAGTGTGGAAGTTATCCAGGGCCATCAGCAACCCTGATATTCTTCTTTGACAGGAAGGAAATAATTTTCACTTGGGTGGGGAGACGGGTATGTATTCTCAGGTGAAAATGTCTTTCTTACCGGGTAGAAGTTCCTGACTAACTGTACCCCCGTGTGGCATCATTGAGCACCTCGCTCCACCTGCACCCCCAGGTCGAGCAGTCCTGGCCTTTCGTCCTTCACACCCACCAGCGGATTACCCACCGAAGCTGCTTTAAGTGGACCTGCTCTGTTCACACAAATGACCCAGGATTGCAGACTCCAGGATTTGCCTGGAGCACCTATCAGTCACTCCCCCGCTGCTCCCCATCATCTCTGTCTCTTCAGCCTCCACTTAACTTTGTGCAGACTTTCCCCCAAGATCTTGCCTCAGACATCTTGGGATGCCATAGCCCACTGTGAACCCAGCGGCTCCGCTGATCCTGTTCTTGGTATTTAGACTTCCTAGTTACACAAGCCAATAAACCAACTTTTAAAAAATATGTTTATTTTTGAGAGAGAAGGAGAGAGAGCGCGCGCACGAGCACGAACAGGGAAGGGGCAAAGAGAGAGGGGGACAGAGGATCTGGAGCGGGCTCTGTGCTGACATCAGAGAGCCCGATGCGGGGCTTGAACTCCTGAACCGGGAGATGGTGACCTGAGCCGAAGTTGGACGCTTAACTGGCTGAACCACCCGGGTGCCCCAGTAAATTCCCTTTCTCATGCGCAAATTCTTTAGAATTGTATTTTTAATCTCTCAAAACATAAAGAGCCTTGGCTAACACAGAAATATTTTATAAAGTGTATTGAATGCCAGACTAAGCAGTTTGAGCATTGATTCGATAGGGAGAGGGAGCCCTGGAAAAGCTTTGAGTAGGTCAGTGGCAACCTTTGGTTTATTCACTCACTGAAACACTGATTGAGTGCTGCTATCGTACGCTGTGCTGGATCATGAGTATCCAGTGGTAAACAACAACACGATCCCTGCCCCGAGGAACTCGTTCGTTTCATTCAGTAAATAATGTTTGAGTGCTGATGATGTACAATACACTGTGGTTAGTGCTTGTTGACATAAGGCACTTAGTTCAAGGTGGTGACAAAAATGGTGCTCGTGGAAGGTCGAGCTGGTTCGTAGCAATGTACAGGTGTCCTGGACGGACTGGATTCAGATGGGGATGCCTTTCGAGGGCTACTGCAAGAGCCCAGCTGTGAGATAGGAAGGATCTGAGCCACAGCAGGTATGGTAGAAGGGAAAGAGGGGCAGCCTGGAAACCACTGAGTGCGGAAGGAAAATTGAAGACAAGTTGACTGATTGCATATGGGAGCAGAGCAAAAGAGAAGTAGGAAACGGGATTTGGGGATGACTTGAATGGTGATGCATGAACAATGGCAGAGACATGGGGAGGAGAAGTTGGTTTGAGGGATGGTGAGAATTTTTGTATCTATGTTCATGGCAGATGTTGGCTTGTGGTTTCCATATCTTGTGATGATTTCTTTTTCTTTCCCTTGATCAGTCTGGCTAGTGGTTTATCAGATTTATTAAAATTCTCCGAAGACCAGCATTTGGTTTCGTTTATTTTCTTGGTTTTTTTCTACTTCATTAATTTCTGCTCTGATCTGTGTATCATCTTTCTTCTCATTAATTTGGGTTTAATTTTCTCTTCTATTTTTAGTTTCTTTTTTTGATATTAAAAAAAAATTTTTTTAAGTAATCTCTGCATCCGAAGTGGGACTCCAACTTACAACCCTGAGATCAGGAGTCGTATGCTCTACCGACTGAGCCAGCCAGGTGCCCCACTTTTTCTAGTTTCTGAAGGTGGAAAATAAAGTCATTTATTTGAGTCCTACTTCCTTTCTAATTTGGGCATTTCGTCCTGAACATTTCTTCTCTTAATACTATTTTAGTGTCATCTTACAAATTTTGAAATGCTGTGTTTCCTTTTTCAGATAGCTCAGTTTACTTTCTAATTCCCTCGTTTATTTATTTATTTTTTAGAAAGAGACCTTGGGGGAGAGGGGCAGAGGAAGAGAGTAGGGGAGAATCTTAAGCAGACTCCACACTCAGCCAGCAGCTCGATGTAAGGCTTGATCCCATGACACTGGAATCATGACCAGAGCTGAAATCAAGAGTCGAACACTCAATTGACCGAGTCCCCAGGCACCCCATTGATTTTATTATTATTATTATTATTTTAAATGTTTATTCTTGAGAGAGAGACAGAGCACGAGCCAGGGAGGGACAGAGAGAGAGGGAGACACAGGACTCAAAGCAGGCTCCAGGCTCGGAGCTGTCAACACAGATCCCGATGCAGGGCCCGAACCCACAAACCATGAGATCATGACCTGAGCAGAAGTTGGACAATTAACCAACTGAGCCACGCAGGTGCCCCCCTCAGTGATTTCTTTATTGACCCATGAGTCATATAGGAGTGTGTTATTTAATTACCAAATATTTGAAAAGAGTGTGTGTTCTGCTGTTGGAGGAGTGTTCTGTAAATGTCAATTAATTAGGTCTAGGTGGTTGGTAGTTTTATTCAAGTTTTCCATATCCTTCCTGATTTTCCTACCTCTATAAATTATTGAGAGGGGTATTGAAATCTCTGGCCACATTTGTGGATTTGTCTTTTTCTCCTTGCAGTTCTATTAGTTTTTGCTTCATGTATTATGGAGTTCTGTTATTAGATGCAGAAATGTTTAGGACTTGCATGCCATTTTGATTAACTCACCCCTTTATCATTATTAAATGCTCTTCTTTGTTCTTCATAATGGTCTTTGTTCTGAAATAGGCTTTGTTTGAAATTAATATAGCCACTCCAGCTTTCTTATTACTATAAGACTGGTATATCTTAAGCTCCCTTTCTTATAGGCAACGTATAGTTGGGTCTTGTTGGTAATCTCAATTGACAATCTCTTCCTTTTCATTGGGGTGTTTAGACCATTTACATTCAATGTGCATATTGAGATGTTTAGGTTTAAGTCTGTATCTTTTGCTAGTTTTGTTTGTCCCATCTGTTCTTTGTTCCCTTTGTTCCCCACCCCCAGCTTTATTGAGGTGTAACTGACAAATAAAGATTGTACATATTTAATGTTTTGATCTACATGGACATTGTGAAATGATTACCACAATCAAGCTAATTAACATATCCATCACTTCACACAGTTACCTTTGTGTGTGTGTGTGTGGTGAAAACACTTAGGATCTACTCTCAGTAAAGTTCAAGTGTTCGATGACAGTATTTTTTTTTAAGTAGGCTCCACGTTCAGTGTGGAGCCCAATGTGGGGCTTGAACTACAACCCTGAGATCAAGACCTGAGCTGAGGTCAACAGTCGGATGCTTAACTGACTGAGCCACTCAGGCTCAGTACCCCAATACAGTATTATTAATTATAGTCATTATGTTGTACATTAAATCTTCAGAACGTATTCATCCTGCGTAACTGAAACTTTGTATCCTATGACCAAAATCTTCCTATTTCCTTTACCAAACCTCAGGCCCTGACAACCGCCATTCTACTCTGCTTTTATGAGTTCAACTTTTTTAGATTGCACATGTAGGTGAGATCATGCAGTATTTGTTTTTCTGTGTCTGGTTTATTTCACTTAGCTTAATGTCCTCCAGGTTCATCCGTGTTGTTGCAAACGGCAGGATTTCCTTTTTTTTTTTTTTAAGGCTGAATAATGTTCCAGTGTGTGTGTGTGTGTGTGTGTGTGTGTGTGTGCATGCGCCACAATTTCTTTATCCGTTAATTCATTACAGGCACTTCGATTGTTTCCATATCTTGACTATTGGGAATAGCGCTGCAGCGAATGTGGGAGTGCAGGTATCTCTTTGAGATTCAGTTTTCCCAACATCATTTATGGACAGACTCTCCTTTCCCTACTGTGTGATGACTTCTTTCAGCTTTTGTAAGTTTGAAAAAGTCTTTATTTCCCTTAATTTTTGAAAATTTCCACTTGGCATAGAATTCTAGGTGGACTTTTATTCTTTTAATACACTAAAGACGTTTCTTCACTGTCTTCTTCCTTGCATTGTTCCAAAGAGAAATATGCTGTGTGACATGTGTTTTAATTATCTGGCTGCTTTTAAGATTTTCTCTTTATCACTGGTTTTGAGCACTATGATTATGATGTGCCTTGTAATGGTTTTCTTCATGGGTTTTTTTTTCGTGCCTGGGAGTCATTGAGCTTCTTGGATCTGTGAATTTATAGTTTTCATCATATTTGGAAAATATTTGGCTATTATTAATCTGTTATTAATCTTATCCAGTGTAAGCTCCTCTCAGACATCGTAGTTTTCATCTCTTGAAGGCTGATTTGGGTCTTTTAAAAAATATATATCTTCCATGTCTTAACTTTCTGATCATATGAAATACTGTTATAAGTCTTTTAATGTCTACTAATTCTTACATCTGTGTCATTTGGGGTTGGTTTGGTTGATTTACCCCCCCGCCCCCGCTCTCATTTTGGGTTGTATTTTCCTGTCTCTTTGCATGCCTAGTAATTTCTTAATTGGACACCAGCCATTGTGAATTTTACCTTGTTGAATGCCGGGTAATTCTGTATTCCTATAAACATTCTTGAGTTTTATTCTGTGACACAGTTAAGTCACTTGGAAACAATTTGATCCTCTCAGGTATTGCTTTTAAGATTTGTTAGACAGGACCAGAACAGTGTTTAGTCTAGGGTTAATTATCTCCACAACTGACCTAAGATTCTTCTGAGTACTCTGCCAAATTTCCTGTGAATTTTGAGGTTGTCCAGTCTGGTTGGTGGGAACACGCAGTGTTGTTGGCCTTGTGTAAGCTTAAGTACTGTCCCTCTTCATTTAGCTTTTTCCCTGGCTTTGGGCAGCTTGCTAACATGCTTGTGCTGATTAGCACTCTGCTGAATACTCAAGGGGGCTCTCTCTGTAGATAGCTGGAGTTCTCGGTGTTTTCAGTTGTTTCCTCTCTGAAACTCATTCCTGCAGATTCTCGCCATGTGGATCTCCCTGGATTTCCAGCTCTGTCTCTTCAACGTGGGGAGTTTGCCAGGCTGTGCCTGAATTCTCCTTTCCTGCACTGGGAGCTCGAAACTCAAGGGAGTAACGTGGGGCAGTTCTAGCGATCACCTTGTTTCTCAGTTCTCCCCATCACTGTCATTTGTTGCCTAAAGTTCAGCGTCTTGTAACCTAGTTTTTCCTTTTTTTTTTCTCCCATCTTTTGGTTGTTTCAGATAGGAAGGCACATTCAATCCCCTTACTCCATCTTGGCCAGAATCCTTCTAATAATTGTTGATGGAATGTTTGGCATTGTGTATATAAAAAAAAGAGAGGGATAATTTGATTCACTGTAGTTATTTTCTTACAGGATAGTTTTATTTTAGCTTCAGGCTGGAAGCTGAAAGAGAGGCAATTCTCCTTAATATAATCAGGGATTAAACTGATTTGAAGCTGGGAGTAAGTCTTTTTGAGGGCTTTTTCATTTCTGATTCATTCTTATTCCTAATATATGGCCCTTCAGAGATTTCAGCTGAAAACATGGAGTGTTTATCAGTGTCCCTTTTCCTTAGTGGACCTTAAACTCTTTAATTTCCCCCCTATCCCTTTGAGACTATTGGAAGCAGCGCTCAGTTCCTCAGTCTATGAGTCATTGCTTTTGCTAAGCTTCTCAGCCTTTCAGCTGCTTTTTTAGAATCAGTAAAGGCCTCGAAGGGAAAAGAAGTCAGCAGCGAATGTTGGTCTCATCTTTGTATGTTTCTCGTCTCTTTTATCTTGGCTCTCAAGTCCTCACTGCATTGGCTCTGATACCTTCAAACAGATTTTGAAAAATATCTAACCTGGTGTTTCTGCTTGTACTTTGTGAAAGAGTTTGTATGCAACAAAATTAATCTACAATCACCAGAAACAGAAAATGTACATTCCATGTTTTATGAGTTACTTTATTGTACTTCATCAAGGTGTTTGAAATTCACATTCCATTCTATAAACATAATTTCTAGTTTAGTGTTAATTCTCAGTTTATCGTTGATGTTCCTCTGCCACCATTTTACCATTGCACTGCCGTTTTTGAACTTTTTATTTTAATTCAGCATTTGGACGGTTGGGTTTATTCAGAAAATTTTTTCTCTGGGATCCTCCTTCCCCTGTTTCAACTGGCTTGATTTGTCTCCAGGTCTATTTGTGCAGCTGCTATCCTTGAATTATTTCTACTTGTTTTCCTGATTATATTTACTGTTTCTTTAACATTGTGTCTTTCTCTTTCTAGGCTTATACAGTCATGCGCTGGAACACTTCATCTAAATTCCTAAAAAAGGGGGGTTGGGAAAGTAAACTTTGAGTCCTTGCCTGTCTGAATATGTCTATTCTGTTCTCACTCTTAGTAGTTGAAGCTATATCATTTCCTTTCTTACAGTATTTAGAAGCAATGATGAGAATCTGACAAGAATGCTATTCCAATTCTTTTGAAGGCAGTATGTTTTTCCTCTTTGGGAATTTAAAGGATTTTTTTCTTTATTCTTGGTGTTCTGATATTTCATCATAGTAGACCCAGATAAATATTTTAAAAATTATCTTACTTGGCATTTGATTGGCTTTTTAAATATGAAAGCTCGTGTCTCTTTTTCACATCTGGGAGATTTTTATCTCAGTTCTTTTACTATATTCTCCCTTCTATTCCCTTTGGCTATTCTGGAATTTGCATTAGATCAGTGCTGATTCTTCTAAATTCGTCCTTGTTCTCTTAACTTTTCTTTCACATTTTTACCTCTTTTGTTCCCCCTTTTGTACTGTGTTCTGAGAATGTCACTCAGAAAAACATGTTCTTCAGCTAGAGTGTTTTTTGATATTCAATTTTTTGTTTTCCAGTCTTTAACTCGTTTATTTCTGAAGAGCCAATTCTTGTTTTACGAATGTGATAGCCTCTCTAATCTTTCTCCTGATATTACTAATTAATTCTAAGTCATTTTCTGTGTGCTACATCTACTCTTAATAATTTTAATTTGCAGGACTTTATGTGATCCATTTATTGCAAGGAATCTATCCAAAGAAATCTAGGTCAGCAGCCAACATTCATGATGAGTAATTTACAGCTTTACTTGGTCTCTTGAGAAAAACCAAAGAGGAAATGCGTTTTTAATGCCTACCTAACATCTTAAATATTCCTCCTCCATACTGCTGCTTCCCCAATAAACTTTACACTGCTGGTAAGAGATCTCTGAAAATCTCTTCCAACCCTCTCAAATCCCCTCAAATATCTAGTCCACAAAGCTTCTTATCCCGCCCCCCCCCCCAATGCATTGCTCTTCTTCTTCCAACTTGGAATCTCTATGTTCTTTATATTTTTAAAAATCTCTATGTGCATTACCTGTGGATTCTCCGCAACAAAGGAAAACCCAAGAGCTGCAACGTGAAAAAGACTCTTTCTCCTTAGAAACTGAACACAGTGAGGGAGGACTGTGTGTGCTTCTTCTATACAATTGTTGTCCCTGTTAGCGCTTTTCCCGAGGAAGTATTTGCAGGTTTCTGCAGAGAGAATCCCAGTATTTGAGAGTGGCATCCAAAGACTACTTCTCCAGTTCAGTCTCCATCCTTCTGCTGCTCACGTGACTTTAACTCCTTTTTTGGCCTTGTGGAGGCCAGGCCATGCTGAGCTTGACTGAGTTCATCATGATTTCTTTCTTTCTTTCTTTCTTTCTTTCTTTCTTTCTTTCTTTCTTTCTTTCTTTCTTTTCAAGTTTCCTTGTTTATTATTTCTGAGAGAGAGAGAGAGAAAGAGAGAGAGAGAGAGAGCACAAGCTAGGGAGGGGCAGAGAGCAAGAAGGAGACACAGAATCCAAAGCAGGCTCCAGGCTCTGAGCTGTCGGCACAGAGCCGGACACGGGGCTCGAACCCACGGACTGAGAAATCATATGAGCCCAGGTCGGACACTCAACCGACTGAGCCACCCCCTCACCCCAAGTTCGTCGTGATTTCTTCGCCCGTACTTTAGAGCCAGAGCACAGCACATGCCGCCGTTTCTGCCCTATATTGTGTGAAAACGAGAAGACGTTCTCCAAGGAGGTATCTTTATGTTTGCGGGCCGCTCGCTGCTGGCGGTCTTCCCTAACAACTTGAAACAAACCCAGGCCATGTAGATCCTCCCGATGTTTGGAGGTGGCACTTCAGGTTTCATCTACGTGTGTCTGGGTTTCCCGAATGCTGGGGTATGAGTGGCTAAAAACTCACTGCCAGTCCCTTCGTGATTCATCCTCTTCAACTGAAGTCAAATCAGTCTGTGGAGTCTCCCAGCTGAACTTTTGGGAGGGGGCCCTACTCAGACTTCGGATCCTGCTTTGTCTAAACCCTGGGGATCTTACTGATCTCAGGTCCACTTTTGTATTTTGGATCGCTTCTGTCCCTTGGATCAGTGGGAGCTTGGTCATTTAATCTTGCTTTTGGAGAACAGATATGATGACCTTTTCCCCTTCCTCAGATTAGCTTCACCCCTGGTGAGAATTCTGAAGATTAAGCTGAAGACGAAGATGGCTGAATAAATCTCGACTATACGTTAGGATTACAGGCTTTTAATCTGGGTCAGAAGTTCTCAACTCTAGCTGCACATTAGACTCCCCTGGGATCCTCTGAAAAAGTTTCTCGGCACAGGACTCAGCCCAGGCCGGTAGGATGTGCATCTCTGAGGAGGAGTCAAGGTACTGGTATTTTCTGAAAGCTCCCTAGGTGACTCAACGTGCAGCCAAGGTTGAGAAGCTCTGCTCTTGGTGCTTCTGGCCCTTCCAGCCTTGCTGTCTTCTCTCCCAGGAGGTCCCTGCTGTAGAGGGTCTGGAGGAGCAGGCGGTGCCTGTCCCCCTTCTCACCAACTTGTGCTAATCAGTTGGGCCTATGGATTGCAGCCGTCGTCCATTCTCCTGTTCCCTCAAAAACAAACAAAAACCCAGTTTGGTGACCTAGAGGCCGTGAACGACCCTAACACGGGAATCACTTCATAGTCCCTCTGCTCTTGTCCCATTTCATTGGCATCTCTAATCACAGATCAAAGTCTTCCGATCTGGTACCTTAAGAAATCCGCCTCACCAATTGCTCCTGTTCCTGGTGGCAAGTGTTCTACATCAGTGACTTTATTTTTTTTTTTTAATTTTTTTTTTTTAACGTTTATTTATTTTTGAGACAGAGAGAGACAGAGCATGAACAGG
>NW_024420586.1:2791883-2823248 GCF_014898765.1 Herpailurus yagouaroundi
GCAGAGAGAGAGGGAGACACAGAATCGGAAGGAGGCTCCAGGCTCTGAGCCATGAGCCCAGAGCCTGACGCGGGGCTTGAACTCACGGACCGTGAGATCGTGACCTGAGCCGAAGTCGGACGCTTAACCGACTGAGCCACCCAGGCGCCCCCATCAGTGACTTTAAAGCGTCCATTTATCACCAGCCTCACAGAGGCTCCCAAGTCCCAGGGGGCTAGTGGCACTGGTGGAGCTTAGGGGGGGGCCGTGTTGGTCACAAGACCTCTGTCTCCACCCAGGAACAACTTCTCTTTCTTCATCTGTGGAGGTTATGTTTGAAGTGCCACCTGATTTACGGCTTCAGACTTGCTCAATTTGGTAGACTTACCAAATGCTGCGTGTGTTTGGTTTCTCTCTAATATACGCAGTTCCAACAGCCTGTTCTCCCCCACATTTGCCGCTTTGTCTCACAATTCCCATCCCCCCCACTTTTTGGGCTATCTGGGGTGAATGTCAGAGCTATTGCAGTTTGCGTCCGGGCAACTCCCGTTCTTCAACATCATTGTTTCTACAGTCTGACATTTATGGTGGAAATGTTTTCTTGTTTAACACAAAAGTTTTAATCTGAAGTCCAGCTGAATATCACACCTTGAAACACCAAGATGGCTTAGAGTGCCTCAAAATGAGGTCTGGGCTTAAGGACTTTTGCTTTGTTGGGGAAGGGATGGGATGGTCAATAACGACCCCATGCACGACCTTTTCCTCTCTTCGTCTTCTCCTTAGGAGAAAGCAAGGCTTGGTAAGTGACTGAGAGAGAAGAGATGCAGCATACCCACACCTCAGCCAACCAGACACACACGATGAACTCTTCACCTCACACTCCAGGCCGTATGGAGTCTAAAGAAGAACTTGGTGGCTTGTCCTCATCCGTTCACCCATCTTGTGGGCCTGCGTCCGCTTCTTCGCTAGTAGAGAGCGACTTCCTTGAACCATTTCAACATCTTTGCTTCTTTCCCACATGCCTTGATCTTTTTATTAGTCTATTATTGGCCGCCAGTTGTACTGTACCCCACCCAGTTCCCCTCCTGGAGGGAGGAGGAGAAAGTTTCAGGTCCTGCGGGTGGACGTGGACAGCGGAAGAGTTCATGGGGGTGAGGTGACCCTCGGGAGAGATAGTTACAAACCAATCAGACATTTCTGTGGAGGACAACTTCCTGTTGGTGTATATCTTGAGCCCAAATATGCTGAAAGAGCTTGTGACTCCTTCTCAGTTTTTAATTACATTTTTAAAAAAAAAGCCTCCTCCTATTATTTCAGCTTTGAGATGTTTCAGACTCCTCAAAATGGAGTGGGAAGAAGACACACACACACACACACACACACACACACACAACCATCCCGCCATAAATACGAGAGGCAACTCTGGTGTTTCTTGTGTTGGGTGAGCTTGGTGCCTGTCCTTCATGGCAATGGATTCCCTCAAACGTTCTCTGAGTTTTGCATGTTTGTGTTTGTGTTTGAGAATTCCTTCTCTGAGTTTTGCATGTTTGTGTTTGTGTTTGAGAATTCCTGCTCGTGTGGCTGTGATGCTTGGTCTGATAACGAAGTTTGTTTCAAGGATTATAGGGCTGGAGCAGAGTGGGGGAAGCTTGGCTGCCTGCGTCTCTGCTGGGGCTCGCTGGCTTACCGGGGGAGTTTTATGCAGAGAGTACACGTTGTTGCTGTTCGCTGCTCAGCACGAGCTCCTGGAGAACATGGTATGAGAGAGAGAGAGAGAGAGAGAGAGCACTCCACATGTAGTTGTGAAATTAACCACCGAGAAGACTGCTCAGCCCCCATGGGAATGTCCCTTCTGATGCACTAGTAAGTCACATACTATAGATTGAAAATCACTGCTGGATGACCCTTAATGTTTATAATTACCCAGAGACTTTAACCATGTGAAGAAAGGCTTAAAAGTTAATTGATGGTATGGCCATTTTTCTGGAAGTACAATATTTTGTTAGGCACAAACGGCCACATGATGTTGAATTTATCAGTTGTGATGCCGAACTGAGGTACTTGTAGTTTAAAAAGACTGCTCACTTAGTAGTAGTCAGATCCTGGCTTACACACAAAAAATTTACATGTCATTATGATAGAATTTGTCACCATACATGCCAAAATCTGCAACAGAATTTTAAAAAGATAATCATAGAAATCAATTTGAAATGTAGCAGAATTGTATTATTTTTCTTTGAAAATTGGTCATCAATAGGTATATATCATAATCCCTATTAATAAGAATATTTAGTTGGATGCTTTAAATCTCTTTATTTCCAGGGTAGGCTGTGTCAGAAGATGCTGTTCTCAAGGGAGTATGTACCAGCTCATAGTGAAGGGTGCCATCTACTGGATTTACTAATATTCTCTCGAACACTGGGAATTCTCTTTCAGGACTCTTGGATACTAATATTTCCTCCATGCTTGGGGCACCCCCCTCCCCCTTATTGGCCCCATTATAACACAGCATAAACACAACACAGAATTCCCATGTGGTGATGGTAGCAGCTTCTGATCTGGATCCTAATGATGCTTGTCTCTCCTTGAGTATGCCACTCCAGTCACTTGCTTCTAATGAATAGAATATGACAAAAGCAATGAGTTGTCCCTTTTAAGATTGGGCCACAGGGGCGCCTGGGTGGCGCAGTCGGTTAAGCGTCCGACTTCAGCCAGGTCACGATCTCGCGGTCCGTGAGTTCGAGCCCCGCGTCGGGCTCTGGGCTGATGGCTCAGAGCCTGGAGCCTGTTTCCGATTCTGTGTCTCCCTCTCTCTCTGCCCCTCGCCCGTTCATGCTCTGTCTCTCTCTGTCCCCAAAATAAATAAACGTTGAAAAAAAAAATTAAAAAAAAAAAAAGATTGGGCCACAAAAGACTATGACCTCTGTCTTGGTCACAACTCTCTCTCTCTGTCTGATGTGTCTTGCTTGCTTTTTCTGATGAAGCCAGCTGCCATGTTGTGATCGACACCACGGAGAGGTCCATATGTCAAGGAACTGAGGGCAGTCTCTGGCCAACAACCAATCAGAAACTTAGGCCTTCACTGAAACCAAGATTCTCAATCCAACAGCTTGTGAAGAACACAGTCCTGCCAACAAACTGCCTGAACAAGTTTGGAAGTGGAGCCTCCCTCCACGGAGCCTTCAGATGAGACTGCAGCCTCGGTCAACACCTTGATTGCAGCACTGTGAGAGTCCCTGGTTCCTGACCCACAAAAACTGTGTAGTAATAAGTGTCGTTTTGAGCCATGATGTTTTGGGATAATTTCTTATGCAGTAGTCGATAAGTCATTTAAGGGCCACTGTTAGCTCACTAATTTTGGTGGATTTTCAAAAGCTTTAGAAGCTTCCTATTTAAATTTGGCTTAAAACTCATGGAGACATTCTGCTGTGCCTGCCTGGTTTGCCTGTTAGACCTTGTATCTCCAAGGGAGTACTCCTGGAATCTTCTAGGGCCCCTTGGTCTATGGTCCTGCATAAAAGATGTCACCAAAGGCGGGTCTTCATCATACACCAAGCGAGTGAGCATTTTAAGGTAAGTAGACTTTCCAGAGTAACATGCGTTATTTTTATTATTAATTTTCACTTGTAAGAATAAAACATGAACCCATTCTCCTGATGAAAATAAGTATGTTATAAATAAAGATTAAGTCACCTTTGAAAATAACCTGATCTAAGTCCCTCTGTTCCCCACCTCTCCACTCTTTATTATGAATCTGGAGTAAATCTTTCCAGAACTTAAAAAGTATATGCATAAACACGCATGTGCCTGTTTTTGCAAAAATGATACACTCCTATCGGTATCGTTCACTTTTTTCACTCCTCCTTGCTTTTTTTTTTTTTTTCTCTCAACCATCTCATCCAGTTCTGAAATCCCTGTTGATACTTGGGCATCTAGTTCATTCTTAGCTATGTGATGAAAAGACCACATTTTACTTACCTTGTACTGATGACCTTTAGGTTGTTTCCAGATTTTCACTTTTATACACAATGCCAAGGTGAACATCTCCTATCTCTTCCAGAGTGTGTTTTCTAGAGCAGATACTTAAAAGGGCAGATGCTGAATCATATAATACGTGCATGTTTAGACTTAGTGACACCACCATATTCCTCGACAAAGTGGCTGTGCCACGTTAGACTTCCTGCGGTAATGAAAATGCCTCTTTGCCCTAAACTTTGCCCAAATGTCATATCTTCCCTTCTGATGGGTGAAAAATGACTTCTTGTTGTTTTAGTTTGCATTCCCTTGGTTATCGGCGAGGTTGAAAATCCTTTTGTATATTTATTGGCAGGTTTTTCCCCCTTTTTTTACAGGGCTTCTAGGAGAACAGTTGTGTGGGAGGGAGGTTGGGGGAGGTGAGGAGGGTGTGGATTTGAAGTTGGATGCCAGCTACCCAGGGGGGGTCGCATATCAGTTCTGAGAACATCAGCTGCCCCTTGCTGATAGCACTGGGAGAGCCTGTGAGAAATTGAGATCACGCGCACCCTCTCCCTTTGTGGGAGGAAGAGCGACTGGTTTCAGCTGGGATGTTAATCTAGAGAGCCTCTGGGTTTATCTGGTGCAGAAACTTCTTGCCTCTTCCCGATATTGCTGTGAGAAGGCAAAACAAGGGGCTTATGATATTGGCTTAATCCACCGCCTCTGATTCATACAAAATAGGTTGCTATGGGGGTAGGGCAGGGGACGGATGGAACTCGGGCCCCCCTGGGCAAGACTACTGGACACCTGACCCGGCAGGACTGACAGGGGCATAGACTCTGAGAAATTCAAGTTTGGGACATCTCACGCCAGCAAGGCAGGAAGAATTAGGGTTGCATGATGGAGGAGGGAAACCACAGAACTAGTTGCAAAAACAAGACCATTTCTTATCCTCAAAGTTTCTTCCTTGCCAAATATGTATATTTATGAATTTTAAAGAATTCCTCATATCTGTGACTCACTCCTTTCTCAACATAGAACTGTGGTGGAATTAGAAGAGGAGCAGATTTGATCCAGAGATCTTTCTCTTGCAGCTGGATACAGAAACCGAGGAGACTTCGGTGTGCCTCTCTTTGGGAAGAGTGAGCGCGTTCTATATTATTTTAGACCCCAGCATTTTGGGAAGCGTCTCTAGGGGCAGATGGGTTATATGAATAATGAGCGACCGAAAGGATGGATTGTTTTGTGAGGGGAGGGGGTACCAGCCCGCAGCGATCCATCCCTTCCTCTAACAGCAAGGACGGTTACTTCTGGGCAATTCCCTAGGTGTGCACCATCTTTGGTGGAATGATAACTTGAGGATCTGGCAGAACTCCTGCTACAGAAACCAAAGAGGCCCCTGAAGGCTCCATCTGCCAGATTCTTCCTCTAATGACTGCAGTAGAGCCAAAGTGTCAGCGTGTTGTGTAAAGTATGTGAGGCTGACTCATTCTCCTGGAACTTTTAATCCTTTAATCCTAAACGGAGTGAAGCAAATCAATTCATTCATTCCGGTGGCTATTGCCGGGAAAGATTGTCAAGCTCCTCCAGTTAGAGTCTCTCTGGAACTCCCTCCCTCGTTCTGTTTTGTTTCCCTGGATGAATAGACTTCAATTTATTGATCCTTTCGCCATCAACATCTGGGGCTGTCTCAAATACTGCTCCTGTGAACATTCTTACCCTTCTCCTGTGGTGCACGTGTCTACACATCTCTTTGGGGCCTATACCCAGGAGTACGATTGCTGGGCGGTAGTTGTAATAGAGATTAAACAGGTGTCTTTGATTGATTAAGATCTAATGTTAAACGGTATTTTTGCCTATTTCTGGGACCATGCAAGGACCTCGAACATTCCATTTATACCCCCGCCCCTGACCCGTATGCCATTGCAGTTGTGTATGCTAAGCCTCCCCGCAATTATTGTAATTGTATTGAACAGTCAATATGAGAACGGCCCGCATATTTACACTTTTACTTGTACTTCATTCCTTCCTGCAAATCCGAATTTCCATCTGGCATCATTTTCCTTCAGCTTGAATGACACTCTTTACTCTTTACTATTTCCTTTAAGGAAATTCTACTGGTGAGGATTTCCGTCAGTCTCTTGTCTGAAAATATTTTTTTTTCACCATCATTTTCGAAGGGTATTTTCACTGAATACATGATTCGGGACGGGCAGCTCATGACCCTCAACACTGTGAAGATATCATTTCATTTTCCTCTCGCTTGTTGTGTTAAAAATTATTTGTCAGTGTCATAATTGCTCCTTTGAAGGTACTTGTCTTTTTTTTGCGTGTTTTAAGATTTTTTTTTTTTTGGCTTTTGTTTTCAGCAGTTTGAGTATGATGTGCGTACGTATGGTTTTCTTTGTATTTATCCCTCTTCAGATTAACAGCGCTTCGTGAATATATGGCTTGTATGTTTCATTAGTTTTGGAAAATTGCCAGCTATTGTCTTTTCAAATATTGTTTCTGTCCCATTTTGCCTCTTTGTTCTTTCTGGGGCTTCTACGACCCTTTTGTTAGGTCTTTTCATTATAACCTATATGTCTCTTACACTGTTTTCTATATTTTCTTTTTTTCCCCTTCTACTTTGTCACGGATATTTTTTCTCTTGGCTTATCTTCCAGTTCATCAATTCTCTTTAGCTGCGTATAATAATGCTGTTAAACCCAACACTCAAGTTATTAATTTCAATTACTGTATTTTTTTTGTTCTGGATTCCCATTTGATTCTATTTACACTTTTTTAAAAGTTTATTTATTTAGAGAGAAAGAGAGAGAGGCAGAGAGAGAAGGAGAGAGAGAATCCCAAGCAGGCTCTGCGCTGTCAGCTCGAAGTCCAATGTGGGGCTCGATCCCACAAACCGTGAGATCATCACCTGGGCCGCAATCAAGAGTCAGACGCTTAACTGACTGAGCCACCTAGGCACCCCTCTTTACACTTTCGAATTTTGTTGCCAGAGTTTTAAATCTTCTCTTTTGAGGCACCTGGGTGGTTCAGTCGGTTGAGCAGCCGGCTTTGGCTCAGGTCATGATCTCATGGTTTGTGGGTTCAAGCCCTGCATCGGGCTCCATGCTGACAGCTCGGAGCCTGGAGCCTGCTTCGGATTCTGTGTCTGTGTCTCTCTCTAAAAACTTCATTGTCCGGAATGCTCTGGTTCTGCTTCTCTTCTTTCACATTTATGCTTGAAGGATATTTTTTCACTGAGTATGGATTGTTCGGTTGGCTGTTATTTTGTTTCAGCTCACTGAAATTATCTCTTTATTTTCTCCTGGCCTCTGTTCTTTTTGTTGCAAAGTCCACTGTCTGTTTCTTCTTTGCAGTTAATATATGTTTCCACAATTTCTCTGGCCATGTTGACCTTGGTCACCTGGCTGAGGTAGCACCTGCCAGATTGCTCCACTGTTAAGTTCCTTTCCTTCCTTCTGATGCTGTCTTTTGTGGAAGCAAGACTCAAAGCAGAGCCCACAAGGAGGAGGTAGAAAGTTAAGCTTCACCTTCTTGAGGGGGAGTATCTACATAAACTGTTTGGAATTCTGTGATTTATCTATTCTCCCCCATTACTTTTTCTTTGTTTGTATCATTATGGACTCATAGATATTTATTTTGTAAATATAACTTTAGTTTATAATGCAATACTACTTTTTGTATTTTGTTTCTCTTGCCCCAATTGTCCCAGTTCTGGCTGTTAGTGGCTCCTTCGGGTTGTCTCCTGTGCTCCTTTGAGATACTCTTAACATTTCGTTTCTTGAGCATTTCCTTATTTTCTGGCAGTTCAAGGTGCTCCGGGCTCACTGTGTATTTTTCCTGCTCCAGTTCTAGAAACAATCGTTTCTCCAAGGAGCCCTGATGCCTTTTATTGGAGAATAGCACTAGAAACCAGTAAGGATCACTTTTTATAGTTTTTTCTTCTTGCAGATATTTTTAATCATGTATTTTATTTCTTTAAATGCAGTAAGGACTTTTTTTCCAATTGATCTCTGTCTGACATTTTGCTAAGTTTGATTCTGCACTCTGTTGTTTTATCTGGTTCCCACTCATGGTGACTCGTTCTCTTATATGTTTGGTTATTTTTTACTTGATGCTGGTTTATTGTACTTGAAAAATTATTTTGTTGGAGATTCACTGAAGCCTAGGACGAAGTTGCTTTTCTTAAAAAAATAAAGTTTTGCATTTGCTTTTTCTTCTTGGCTTAGCCCCAGTCTGCAACCGCTTTAAATCAGGTACATAGCTTTAAATTCCCAGAACCACTCAGGCAGTGTGAACCTGAGCTGCAAGTTCATGGTCACAGCCTCACAGGGAAGGATTTTTTTTTTGTCTGCTCTTAAATATCTCCAAGCCAATGGGGTCCCAGCTTAACATGGGAAAGGCCTCCTGTTACTTTCTCTACCTTCGGCCAGCCCTGGCGTTGTTTTATGTCCAAATTTTCCCATTAAGCGGCTAAAATTGAAGCACAAGTGTTCCTTATTAGCAAATCCCTTGGGGGTAAAAGTAAGTCTGTGCTTTGAAATTCTGTTTCTTTCTACAGGCTCCTGGTTTCTCTTGAATTTTGGCCTGGTATTTGCTTGCTTTTTTATTAGTTTTCTTTAACGCTGTTAAGATTTAAAAGTTTTTACCCATAGCTTTAGTTATTTTCATGGGGATTCATGGTATCATTAATACAGCTGATCTTCCCTGGAAATAGCTTTTTCAATCTAGGGGCTGTCTTTCTGCAGTTCTGGAAAATTCTCAGACATTACCTCCTTAAATATTGCTACTTCCTGATTCTTTCTAGTTTCACTCTTTGGAACTTCCATTAAATAGGTTTTGGTGCCTCTCAATCTATCCCCCTCCATGAAAATTACTTTTTCATATTTTAAGTCTTTTTATTACTGCGCCGCCTCTGAGTGATTTCCTCAGCTCTGTCTTCTGAATGACGAATCCCCTTTTTGCGCCCATTCCTGTTGATCTCATTACGTTGGTCATTTGTCGGTTTTTCTCTGATTCATTCCCCACCCTACTCTGTCCTGTTCCATATTGCAGGGACCTATGTATCCCATGATCCCTTCTGGGCAGGTTTGGCCAATGGGAGGTATTGGCAGATGCCTCTGGGGAGAGGAATTTCCCTCCTGTTTGGGTGTTGGGCAGTGTCTCCAGAAGGGACTGTGTCTCCTCTGTGCCTCCGTCTTCTGTCGGAAAGCTGTACCTTCCACCGTGGCAGCTCCTGCTATGGCTCTAGTTCCTGTCACGTGGCTCTAAATGCTGGGTTCTGACAGCACAGCCTTCTCTGCTGTCCCTTCAGCCACAGGTGTGGTAGCAGCCTCTTGCTGATTTTGATCTCTGGGATGCCTCACTGCCCCCTCTCAGCTTCTCAGTTCCTCTATTACCTGTGTGATACACTCCTTGTATCAAGTTCCCTCTGTTGGAAGTATCTAGAGAGATTTTTCTTTTCCTGACTGGACTTAGGCTAATCTACCATCCAAAAATGGTGTCAGTGTTTGTTTGTTTTTTAATTTTCAAGATTTTCATCTGTTCTTGATTCATAACCTCCTGCTTTTGTTGATTTTAAATACACATTTTCAAATCCTTTCCAGATTGTTCTATTATTTCTACTTTATTTTATGTGACTCTTCTTACATGTGGCCTCCTTTTGCAGTGCTGGGTTTCATTGTGGCCTTTGTAAAAAATTAAAAAAATTAATGTTTATCTTGAGGGGGAGAGAGAGAGAAGAGAGACAGAGAGAGAGAGAGAGAGAGACAGAGAGAGACAGAGAGAGAATGAGCAGGGTAGGGGCAGAGAGAGAGGGAGACACAGAATCCGAAGCAGGCTCCAGGCTCTGAGCTGTCAGCACAGAGCCCAACATGGGGCTCGAACCTATGAACCACAAGATCATGACCTGAGCCGAAGTCAGACACTTAACTGACTGAGTCACCCAGGTGCCCCTGTAAAAATTTTTGTGAACGTTCATCTTTATGGAGGCTTTTTTTGGTTTTGTTTTCTTTCCCACTCAGTGTCCCTGAAAAGTGGTTTTAAGATTGCTTCAGCCCAGTGTCTTGAGGACAGAAACCAGGGGCTCAGGGCTTTTGCCCTGCAGGCATGTATCACAGTTCCAAACCAGGAGCTCACACAATATGTACAGTTTGTTTCGAGTTCTTCTCCGACACGTGGAATTTGGTAAGCCTGCAGATAGGGCTGGTGGACCATGAGCTCAGTGCATCTGTTCCCCTACTGTGGGTGGGGGGAGAGGATGCGGCGGTTCCTTATTCCTTGGCTGGAGTTGAAATTCCAGACTTTACTGCCTGGGTCAGGTCCTTCCTGGTCTCTAAGGGCCCACACTTAAACAGCCGTGGGTTTCCACTTCGCTTCTGGTCTGTGATTTTTACAAATCGTGTCCCGGAATACTTTCTGAAACACTGTGTTTATCATTTTTACATTTTTGAAACAGAATGAGGGAAGTTTAGCTATTTATTCGCCCTGAGTCAGCACAATCCTTAACCACAATACAGCCTAAAGACTTGCTGCTCAAAATGTGGTCTGTGCAGTATGTTTTAAATGCAGAATCCCAGGCCTACCTGAGCCCTGCTGAATCAGAAAACGCTCTTTAGGGACGCCCGGGTGGCTCAGTCAGTTAAGTGTCCCGACTTCAGCTCAGGTCATGATCTCGGGGTTCATGGGTTTGAGCTCCGCATCAGGTTCTGCGCTGACAGTGCGGAGCCTGCCTGGGATTCCGTCTTTCTAAATTAAAACAAACAAACATATAAGGAAAAAAGAGAAAATGCTCTTTAACAAAGGGCCCCGGTGATTCATGTACATATCCAAGTGTGAGGCATACTCAGCTAAAGGCCACTTTGCTTCTGTATGACCGACCTGGACACAATTAGATCCTTAGAAGCTTTTACTGCCCTCAACTCCACCCCTTCCTCACTCTCCTAGGACTTCCATGCTGATGTATCTTGAATTTAGTTACGGTTTGGTGTTAAAGACCATCATTTTCATAAGCGATCATAATTTAGTTTTACCACGTATTTTATGGACTTCTTTGCCTTCCGTTGCCCCTTTTGTTACAGGAGGGTGGGGGAGACGCTGGTCCTTGTCTCACGAAGTGGAAGAATGAATCTCGCGGACAACAGAGAGTGAGCAAAGCGAGAGAGTTTCTTGAGGGAAAATACAAAGTGCCCAAGAGTGAGAGGGGTCCTGAGGGGGTAGCTGCTGAGGGATTCTGTCCCTGACTTTTTATTGGGGCCTTACCAGAGGGTTCGTGAGACTCCATGCACGGCATCCAGCCCGGGCGGGTCCGGAACAGGTTGATCTCATCCTCCTTTCCCCAAACTCCCCCTGCCCTTGCCGCTTCCTCAGCCTCCCCCTGCAGCTGCAGTCTGCCTCCCTGAAGGTCCCTCATCTCTCCCTGCCCAATGTTAACCCTTTTCCTATTCACTTTCATCCCATTTACTTGTTTTAGTTGCACTTTTTTCCTTGTTGAAGTTCTCTTGGAGCATCTGGTGTGATAATAACTTTGAGTCCTTATAATCTGAAAATGTTCTCATTTTGTCTTCATCTTTCACAATATGAATGGATACAGAATTCAAAGTTCAAATATATTTACCCTCCAGTAGACAACAAAAGGAAAAACAACGAAAGAAATCTTTGCACTGCGAAAAAGTCTAATCTTACAGAAAAGTAGAGGGAATAATATAATGAACTCCCAAGTATCTATCACTTCATATCAGCAATTTATCACGAAGTTCTGCACGTGTTTTGCTGATGGAAAAGTCTATGTCAATTTCATTCTTATTTTGTTCAGGTCATTTTGTTGTTCTGAGTCCTTGTTTCAGTCCTTGTTGTTCTGAGAATTTGCCACATTGTCAAGACGTGGGTGGTTGTTGTTATTTTTTAAACGCTGACTGGCACTCGCTGTCCCTCTCAATTGCTTTGTCCTTCTTGTTCTGAAAATTTGCCACATTGTCTAGATGTGGGTGGTTATTGTTCTTTTTTTAATATCAATTGGCACTCTGTCTCTCTCAATGTAAGGACTTGTGTTTGGGTTCTGGGAATTTCTTGACTATTACCATTTTTTGAACGTTGCTTCGATTATCTCCTTTTGGAAATAACTTTAAGAGAACATTGTAACTACTGAATCTTTCCTCCATGTGTCTTTACGTCCTCTGTTCCTTTCCTCCCTTTATCTCTTTGCATTGTGTTCTGGGAAAGCTTCTCAATGGAACTTCTCTGTGCCCTAATTTATCTTTCAGCTGTGTGTAGGATGTTCCTGACTGATAGTCAACAGCTACATGGTTTTGTTCATCAGTTTTTAATATTTTAGGGTTACAATGCTTGGTTGTGGACCTCTCTTCTGTAGGAAAATTCCCCTGGGTGCATCCTGAGCGGAGATAGTTTTCTAGAGGGCTTAATTTGCAGAGGGTCCAGTCACACAGGAACTTGGTGGCTCTGGCGGGAGACCCGGCCGTCCAGTGGTGAAGGTCTCGGTTGTAACTGACAGAATCCAGTAGCTACTTTAAGCAGAAAAGGAATTTTATTTCTACTTTTTATTGAGGGATAAAATAAAGTGCTCACAGGGCACTAACACACGAATTGAAGTGTCCCAATTACCTGTTACATATATATACACTTGTGTCATCACCACCCAGATCAAAATATAGATTATCCTCAGCCTTCCAGAAGTTCTCTGTGTCTCTTTGCAGTTGGTATTCATCCCTTTCCCCCACTACAGGTAACCATTTCCTCTGATTTCCATCACCACTGATTAGTTTTTCCTTTTTTTGAACATTATCTAAATGGAATTACACCATGTGTATGTCTGACTTCCTTTGCTGAGCACAGTGTCTCTGAAATTCATCCTTGTTGTTCAGTGTATAAGTTGTTTGTCCTTTCATATTGCAGCATAACATTCTTTTTTAAAACATCTATTTTTTTTTTTTTTGAAGCAGGCTCTGAAGCAGGTTCTGAAGCAGGCTGCACGCTGTGAGCACAGAGCCCTATGCGGAGCTCAAATTCACGAACCGAGAGATCATGATCTGAGCCGAAATCAAGAATCGGCCCTTTAATCGACAGAGGCACTCAAGGTGCCCCCTGCAGTGTAACATTCTCTTGGATGAGAAAAATCACTATTTATTTATTTATTTATTTAAATGTTTTATTTCTTTTTCGAGAGAGAGAGTGTGAGTGGGGAGTGGCAGCGAGAGAGGGGGACAGAGTATTTGTAGTGGGCTCCGTGACATACCTGAGCTGAAGTCAGACTCTCAACCAACTGAGCCACCCAGGCGCCCCTTGAGAAGATCCCAATTTATACATGCCTTCTCCTACAGACAGACATTTTTTTTATGTTTATTTCTGAAGTAGAGAGACAGAGAGAGAGAGAGAGAGAGAGAGAGAGAGAGGCAGTGGTGGGGGAGGGGCAGAGAGAGAGGGAGACACAGAATCGGAAGCAGGCTGCAGGCTCTGAGCTGTCAGCACAGAGCCCAACACGGGGCTCAAACCCATAAACTGTGAGATCATGACCTGGGCCGAAGTCGGACGCTTAACTGTCTGAGCCACCCAGGCGCCCCAATGCGCGTGTTCCCCCCCCCCCCCCCAGTTTTTAATTACGCCGAATAAAGCTTTTATGAACATCCTTGTTTGTGCCTTTGGTTGAACATACGCATTCATTTCCCTTGGGTTCCGAACCCAGGAAAGTGATCGCTGGGTCATAGACTATGCGTAGGTTTGGCTTCAGCCGATAACAGTTTTTCCAAGGTTGGTGATACTGAGTTACATTCCGTCAGTAATATCGTTCCAGTTGCTCCACGTCCTTGTCTGAACCTAGTGCTGTCGATCGTTTTGTTTTTAGCCATTCTGGTGGGTATGCAGTGGGGTCTCATTGTGCTTTGCACTTCTCTGATGAGTAACGTCGTAGAGCACTGTGCCAGATTTTCAGATAGTTTTTCAGTTTTCAGATCGTTTTCAAACACCATCTCCCATCCCACAGGATCTTACAGTGTAACTCTGACACTCTTCCCATCCGGAGGCAGAGTCTCTGTCCCCTCCCCTCGAATCGTGTGACTATGTTGGAAGTGGAACCACGTGACTTCTGAGGCTAGATTCTAAAAGGCATTATCCAGTTCTTTTGGGTACCAGTCCTCTTGGAGCGCTGAGTTTCCACGTAAGCACTTCAACTCCTTTGAGGTCATCATGTGGTGAAAAAGCCCAAACTAGCCTACATAGAGAAACCATGTGGAGGGTCCCTGAGACTCCATGAGAAGACAAACATTACCACCCAGCCCCTAGCTCTAACTACCAGCTGACTGCAACCTCATTAGATACCCCAAGCCAGAACCTTCCAGCCAAGACATTCTCCAATACTTTGTTGTTTGAAGCTAGTCAATCTTAGCTGGAGGGGATTTCCCCCCAGGGGACGTTTGGCAATGTCTGGAGACCTTATGCTTGGTTGTCACAACTTGGGAGGAGGGGACAGTTCCTGGCATCCAGCGGGTAGAGACCCGGAGTGCTGCTGAACATTGTACAGCACACAGAACAGCCCCTCACAACAAAGAATTATCTGGCCCCAAATGCTGATTGTGCTGAGATTGAGAAATTCTGCGTTAAGCCACACAATCCACTGAGCCTTGGGGTGATTTGCTCTATAGCAGAAGTACTAGAGCCAGCACACAAGCAGAGAGGGGATTTGTTAAAGAAAATCACAGAGTCTGCAAACCTCTGAGAGGGCCAGAGTGTCCGGCTTCCAGGCCTCTCAGCCGGGAGTGGCGGTGAAACCGTCCCACCGGGGGTCCGTGAGTACCACAGCCACGGTGCCACGGCCTGCACCTGCAGGGCGGGGGAGCAGGCGCTGGACTCTCGGCTGCCGGCGCCACGTGCCACGTGTTTCTTGACTGTCACGATGCTCACTTCTGAATCGAAGTCTCACTTCTGTCCGTGTGACGGATGACTCCTACGTCACCTGTGAACCTATCTGCACGGGAAGCTGAGAAAGCAAGATTTCTGGCTTCTAGCAGGGAGGCAGGACCGACAGAGGAAGAGTGTTCCCAAGATAATGGGAGGCCGGAACGTAGACCAGATTCCCTGACACGATGGTGTAAGCTTGTTGTAAATGTGATTTACGGCAGCTGCCGAGCAGCGTGTGATGAAGGCGCCACAAGTGACTGATTCTTTTGTTAACATGTTTGCGTTCCTTCTCGTTTTTCTTTCAACTTTCTTTAGGTACCATTGTGATGTTATACCATTTGGGCTAGAAATTTTACTTTATTATTGTAATCCTAAAGAAATCACCTTTAAAAACCAGTTTATTATGCGAAGGTGCTTACTGCTTTATTCTTTGTAACTACTGAAAACCGTAAAGAGCTCGAGTGCTCAAAACCACGGAAATGATGGCCTCATTTGTGATACAATAACAAACTTCTAAGATTTCCCAGGATGGTATTAATTCCAAATATTAGGTCATGTTGTCTCCATCTGTCGATTTATGCTCAGTCGCACCATATGTCTAGTTTATCACATTCGAAAAATGTGGTCACCGTGACTTCGCAATTGTATTATGATGGCACAGTACAAGAAAAGGAATGACTGTGTTCTACTGGGCCGTGGAAAGTGAACGCAAAATGTTTTATTTTTTGAAAACCCAAAATATAGGAGTTTCAATATATTTGTCACAGCCCTGTGAACTTAGTGTTAACCTAACGTGAGGGGCCGCGAGAAGGCGGCTCTCTGGTTTTGCTTTGTAAAGTTTAAATCTGTTAAAGGAAACCCTCGAGTTTAGATGAACCTCCCAGTGCCTGGAGAGCTTGCCCAATAGGTGGCAGTACTGGATAAGAGCAGAGAGAGACTTTTCCCGGCTGCCTTGGAGCAATGTTTCTCAAACTCGGGTGGACAGCAGAGGAGCTGGGTAAAACACAGCCCGCTGGGCCCTTCCCTCAGAGGCTCCCACGTAGCGGGTGGGGCCCGAGACTTTGCATTCCTCAGTTTCCCAGGTGAAATGCATGCCGCTGGTCCAGGGACCACGCTGGTGAACTGGAGTGTAGGAGTTGGAATGGGGCCCACCCCTCTCCTTCCTCCTAACAGCCCCCTGGCCCGCCCCACTGCCACGTTCAGTGTCAACAGAGGAGCTGGGCTGCTACTCAGCGGTGGGGGAAGGGAGGCCCTACTTGACCCTCTAGGTCCCATCTTCCATTTGAAGGCGGCAAATGTTCACGATGCAGGGAGTGCTCTTCATCTGCTGTTTTCTGGAGGCACCGACAGACCTCACTCACAATGGGCTCTAACACTAGCCGACGTGGCTAAACACTGGTATCCCCAGTTCCTACCTGATGTACCCTTTGTCCTTTCCGGGGTGCCTCCCGTCTTGCCGCAGGCATCTTGGGGTCCTTTCTGCTCTCCTCCCCCTCCCTTCTGTGGACACTGATGCTTCTATGGACCTAAGCCTTTGGGTTGGCTCGCTCCAGGCTCTATGTGTCCTGTGCTCTGACTCTTGGATAGACAGCCTGCCTCCAATTCACAGAAATTGAAGCAAAATTCAGCATTGGGTTTAAAAACAAACAAACAAACAAACAAACAAAAAAACAATTCTGCTTCAAACTCTCGACCTCTTTTCTCCCCCTGCCCTCCATGTTCACTTTGACCTGAGCTTGACCTAGCTCCCTATTCCACTAAGAAAATGGCCAGGATTAGAAGAGAAGTTGTGCATGGTCCAGGCAACACGGCCATCCTCACCCCGCATCTACTTCCACTCCAATAACATGGATAACTGGTTTGTGCTCCTGGCCGGGAACAGACCCTCCACCTGTGCGCTAGATTCCGTCCCTCCCAAGGCCATGGCCGCGGCAGTCTTCTCTCTCACTGCATCTCCAATTTTCTCCTCTTCTTGGACGTCTCCCATCAGCATATACATGTGCCCTTATTTCTTCTATATTAAATACTACAGTGGCATCTGTCCCCAGTCCCTGAGATCTCTGCTTCTCTTCTTCCAAGATCCCACCCAATCAGGCCTTGTCCCCATCTGTCCACCAAAACTGCCCCAATCACAAACGACCCCACATTGCTAAGGCCAACGGTCACTTCGCAGTCCTCAGCGTTAGCATTTGACATGTTGGTCACTTTCTCCTTGAAACACTTTCTTCCTTGGCTCCCACAATACCCCACTCACCTCTTTTGTCTTCTTTTATGTTCGTTTATTTATTTTGAGAGAGAAGAGACAGCACAAGCAGGGGAGGGGCAGAGAGAGGGAGAGAGACAATCCCAAGCAGGCTCCGCACTGTCGGCGCAGAGCCCGATGCGGGTCTGGATCCCAGGAACCGAGAGATGGAGACTTGAGTCGAAATCAAGAGTCAGAGGCTCAACCAACTGAACCACGCAGGCGCCCCTGGTCTTCTCTTTCTGATCACGCTTTCTCATCCCCTTTGCCTGCTTCTCCTTAGCTTCCCAACTTCCAAGTGTCGACGTGGCCCGCGGTTCACTCCTGGGACCTCTTTTGTATCTGCTCTCACTTTCTGGGTGATTTCATGGAATGCCCCGGAGCTGTAAACACCATCTGCATGCTGCTAATCTCTGATTTATATCCCCAACACGGGCCTCACTCCCACACTCCAGACCTGCACATCCAACCGCCTGTATGACACCTCCGCTTCGCTGTGTGTTAGGTAACCCGTTATGTGGCCCAGAGTCTTTGCTATACACAACTGCACTCCAAGCTACTGCTGCGAACATCACCACCCCAGGTAATGGCAGCTCCAATGCCATATCCAGTCTGCCAGCAAGTCTTCCTGGCTCCACCTTCAAACTACATCCAGAATTCAAGGACTTCTCCTCGACCTTTCTCCCGAGCCCTAACTGCCACCACACTGACGCGAGCCCCCCCCCCCGTCATCCGTCCTGGGTTACCAGCACAGCCTCACGACTGGGCTCTCTGCCACCGTTCTTGCCCACCTGCGGCCCGTTCTCCACACAGCAGCCAGCAATCTTGTTAGAGCCCAAGTCCGAGCCATCATTCCTTCGTTGAAACCCTCCCCCCCATTTTACTCAGAGCAACACCGAAGTGCTTCCGAAGACCCACAAGGCCCCGCGCGGTCTGCCCTCTGCAAGTCTGGTCTCCTCTCCAGTCATCTTCCCCTTGTTCACTCGCCTCCTGGCATTTTCCCACTTCGAGGCCTCTGTGCCCTGTTCTGCTCACTCTACCTGTTTTTCTCCTTCCCGGGTATTGTGTGGCTCACTCTCTCATTTTCTGATTATTTTTTTTCTCAAAAGTCCCCTTCTCAGTAGACTTTGAGGAAAGCAGATTACCCTCCACAATGTGGGTGTCGTTGGTTTGTGAACTGGCCCCCGGATGAGGAGGGCAAGGAGAGACTGAGGAAAGAGGCAGGCCACTCTACATTTGGGTGGCAGGTTTAATAAGCAAGGGAACTTGTGAGGCTTGTCTTGGGCACCATGGGACAAGATCTCCACACCCCCTGCCAGAATGTTAAAAGTTTATATAGGGGCTCTAACAGGGTTCTGCCACGTATCCAGTCCAGATGGGCTCAGAAACACCTTACGCTCTCAAGGCTGTGTCCTTGAAACCGGTTCCTAGTGTGGGACCGGTAAGCCGAACAAACATTCCAAGGACAGGGGAGGGAGCCTCTGACTGCCCAGGTCCAGCTTAAGGGTCAACTGGCGGTTATGTCCTCTGGATGACCTCCCCCAACAGGGTGGGCCTCAGGCAATCAACTGAAGGCCTTAAGTGAAAAAGCCTGAGGTCCTCCCGGGAAAAGGAACGCGGCCTTCAGACCGCTTTTGGACTCAAAACTGCAACATCGACCCTTCCCTGGGACTCCAGCCTGCTGGCCTGCCCTGCGGATTTCAGACCTGCCAGCCCTACACTCTCGTGAGCCAGTTCCTTAAAATCTCCCATGCTTTCTGTCTCCATCCTGTTGGTTCTGTTTCTCTGGAGAACCGGGAAGGATACTGATTTTGGTTTCCTGGCCAACTTCTCTAGAGTTTCAGCACTCATCCCCTGACCTTTCGGTATCCCTTTCCCTGTTTTATGTTTTCTTCTTAGCATATCACTGTCTTAAAATACCACACGTTTTACTCATTTATCTTATCTATCGTTTGTAAATGACTAGGATGTGAACTATGTGTCGGTCAATCCGTTTGGGGACTCCAGAGGATCAAGGGTATATGATGAACATAGCAGTTACATTTTATCATATGTCTTCCACGTGGTGCTAAATCAGTATTTGCTAAATGAATAAGTGAATGAATCGATGTATGAATGACTGATTGAGTGGGTGGCTGATAGTGACGGGACCCCTGAAATGACACGCACCCAAGCCTATGCCGCTTTGAGCGGTTGGGCGACGTGACGGAATTCCCAGTGCCGTTGCCAGGCTCACGTGCCCTGCTGCCCCGAGACGAAGCATGTGACGACCCACTGTGACTCTAACGGCCCCACCGAGTCACACAGTACTCCCTTTTGAAAGGGAGTACTCCCCATCTGAAGAGGGAGGGGGGTATTCCCAGAAAAACGGTTGTTAAACCCTCCTTTCCTCTTTTTGGGGGGGGGCGGTTTTAGAATCTGCTTTTTACCTACTTGCGGCTCAGCTGAGGGGGGTGAGAGAAGCCCCCGGTGTTGGTTACTGGATACGCCGTCTGAGCAGGGCCCGTGCAGTTCCAACTCGTAAGCTTAACTGGCTGGGTTTATCCGGTGCGTATCCGTGCTCATCTGTGCTCCGTCACAGTTCTGAGCACAGACTCACCGACTTCATTCCCATAACAACCCTAAGTGATAAGAAACCATTATCATCTTCCTCGTCCCCAGTTCACAGGCAGGAAGCAACACGCCCAGAGCTTGTTGGAGGGCACACAACCACTACTGATAGGGGATTGAACCGAGGCGGTCCCAGGACCCCTGCTCTTAACCGTGACTCTGTGGGAAGAGGGTGTCATCTGTGTGTCACTGGCTGAGGAAACAGGTCTGTAAGGATCAGCGTGGGCGGAGGCGCTGAGGATCGTTGTTGTTTTGCACAGGACTGGACTAGAGAATAGTCAATTTGCCAACCAGGCAATTAACAGGGATTTGCCAAGCACCCACTGTGTGTTTGAAAGGAGTAGGCACAGGTCAAAGCAGTTTATGGGCTCCTTCTATGCACTAGATGCTGCTGAGAGTCACAAGCAGGTGAAACAAGGCCCCAGTGTCAAAGAGCTTCCACTCGAGTTAGGAAGACCCACATTCTTAATAGGCCGAGGCAGCACTGATGTCGGAGACGTGCTGACAAACAAAGCCTAGGGGCCACTTGTCCGTCACACGGTGAGTTCACAAGCGATTGAAGTGGTAGGCAGACGTGGCAGGATTTGGTCAGGGGCACAGGCCCGGGCCTGCCTCAGTCATGGAGGAAGGTTTTCGTAGAGCGAGTGCCGTGGACTGAAGCAAGAAAAGCAGCTGCGGCCAAAGTGAGGTCACTTAGGAATGATGGCCCTGGACTATGATCATTACTTCCAGTCCGGAGCCAGGAAGATCCTGAAGTTGTGGGGGGCTTATGTATTCCCCCCTTTTTGGAGGGCATCATGGAGTAACGGGAGGCCCACTGGACTAAGGGTCGGAATACCTTGTGGAAGCCAGAGCTTCGGTGCTTACTCATTATGCGATGTGGGGCAATTCTTTTGGCTTCGGCAAGCATCAATCTCTTCATCTGACACTTGGGGAGAATAATGTCAGCCACCTACCTGCTCACAGGACTTCATGAGGACCATGTGAGATAACGCTTGGGAAAACACATCATAATTCCAGACTTCTGTACTGCTTCCAGGGCATATTATTCTGTTGTAACCAGCACGAACTTGTCCGTAAACTGAAGGGTTTGAGCATGTCCCGTCTCTTTTTTTTCCACGTTCAGTTAAAATGGATTCAGGACCACATGGGTCAGGTGGCCCAGAAGTCCACCATCACGCTCTCTGGCTCCCCCTCGCCCCTGCAGGTGCCCCGAGAACATTGCGGGCCTCTCACTGCGCACGGAAGATCCCAGCTGACTGTCGCCTTGTGCTGGCATTGCTGCCGGGGTTCTTGCTGCCTCCCGGTGTCACAAGCAACACCAGTCCTGTATGGCTGCTGTTGGCCTCACTGCTGTGACGTTTACCGGGCCCGGCTTGGGGGTGTCGTCCTTCCTCAGTGATTGGCTCACCCCAGGGTACTCCGCTCGTGCCATATAGATTTCCATAGGCCACAGTTCTTAGCATCAGGTCCTCTCAGCCGCACAAGTTGGTCCCCTGCGGTGCCCTGATACCCGAGGCTGGCTCAGGTGTCTCTGCTTTGTGGCACTCACAGCTATTGGCCTTTATCTAGTCTTGGGGATGGCACTGGTGCCAAAGGGCTCCTCCAATGTCCCCAAAGACAACAGAGGGGCCATCGCTTCTCTCGGGGCTTTTAGATTGTCTTCTGCCTTATCCCCTGTTGCACCAGGCACTTTGTCTCCTTTGACCCTTTAAACACAAGAGACCAACTGCTCCATTTTCTGGATATCAGCAGTTAGTTTCCTCCAACAAGACTTGGCCTTTCAAAACATAGTAAACTTACTTATATCCTAGATTGCCCCCCCCCCCCCCCCCGGCTCGGTGTGAGCGTCCCTAAGGTGGCTAAGGTGACTAGCTGACTGAGTCCAAAACTCAAGTTTATTCTCTGGCAGAACATTGTGCTGTATGTGTGTCGTGTGTATTTTCCCTTCTAACTCTTCTCTTTCCTCCCTCCTTTGATACTTCTTCTGACATCCTGTGTTCTATGGGTTTTTCTGCTGCCTTTGTTACTATAACAAAAGCGGATGTCACTAAGAACCTGCTGTGAATTAGCCTCATGTGTTACCCCTTCCCTAAGACCAGTGACGTTTCCAAGTTTGGCTCCAAAGGGAGAAGCAATTTTCCACAAGGCTAGAGCTTAGGTTTTAAGCCTTCGTATGGTGTGCATTGAAAAAAAAAAAAAAACCAGCAGCTTTATTGAGATATAATTCATGCAGCATACAATTTACCCGTTCACAGTGTACAAGTCAATAGTTTTAAAACATATTCGGATGCGTGCAAGCATCACCAGTCAATTTTAGAACATGTAAATCACCTCACCAAGGACCCGTGTGTCCTCTGGTTATTGCCTACCGCCCATCCTTCCCAGCCCTAAGCAACAATTAAGCTTTCTGCCTCGATAGATTTGCCTGTTCTGGACATTTGATATAAATGCCATCATAGACTACGTGGCCCTTTGTGACTGGTGTCTTTCACTCATCGTAATGTTTTCACGGTTCACTCTCGTCGTAGTGGGTGTCAGTAGTTCGTTCCTTTTTATGGCCACATAATATTTCGCTGTGTAGATAGAGCACATTCATCTGCGGACAGATATCTGCGTTGTTTTCTCCCCTCTGGCTATTCTGAATTGTGCTGCTGTGACCATTTGTGTACAGGTTTTTGTGTAGATGTGTGTTTTCATCACACGGCATACATTTTAATCCTTTACATGAAGAGTTTTGTAAAGCGAACTCTGCCCAGCCCTACATTCGTGATCATACTGTGTGAGAAGCCATTTACCGTCTGCTTCAGGGCTCAGAGACTTCCCAGCACGACCGTGGATGTTTGCTTTCTCTTTGCTGTCAGGCTGTGGGCGAGTAGCTCCTAATTGCGGATCAATTTCTCTGCCTTTTGCGGTCCTCTTCCAGCTAACTTCCTGCTATTTTCTCTGAAGGTGGATAACAAAATTTGTCAGAATTAGGTACGAATAGAGCACTGAGAAATATTGAGCTGGATAAATCTTTGTTAAATGAATGAATACATGGTGTAAATAAATCCATGATCTCTCGGGTCCTCCTTTCATGGGCCGACAGGCGTGAACATTGCAACAGTAATTTCAGGGGCTCTGAGGCCCCTCTTGCCTCTGCCAGGGACAGTTGTGTTCCGGGGAGTGGAGGTTGCCAAGAAAGCAGCTTTCTGCAAAAGGAAGAGAAATTGTAAAAAACGAAAAAGGCAGTGTCGGGCTGGGAATCAGAGGCTGGGATTGTGCAGCCTGGCCAGTGGCTATCAGCGTGACCCCTGGAAGTCAACCACCTCTCTGCTTTTTTGGTTTTTCGTGAAGTAAGATTGCATTAATGGTTCTTAAGGTTTTTGTTTTGTTTTGCTTTGTCTTCGCTTCATAAAGTTCTTTGAAATGTGATGAAAGAAATGAACTTAGTAAAGCACCCCCCCTGCCCCCCGCAAATCTGTGTATGGTTTTCACGGACTCTCTATAACCCATCCCCAGCCCCCTGAAATTAAGACCCTAATGTCATGCCCCCAAGGATCACCAGGGTCACTTCCCATTTTGAGTGATGGAAATTTCAGAAATGTTAAATGTCTGATTTAAGATAAATTTGAAAGGTGTATAGTCATTCCCAGAGCCCTTAAATTGTATGACTTCAGGAAACTACTCAGAAACCCTGTCCTAGATAGAGTGTTTGATGTTTAAAATGTGAAGCACATTTCCCTACTGGGAGCCCAGTTACAGTTGTTAGCTCTTTGAGGTAATGTTTACGTGATAAAATGGAACGCACACCATATTTTTACACGGTAACTCTGTGATAAGCTAGTTGAACTATTGTGCCCGACAACCAAATGATTAAGTCACTTTTAGGGGCTTCTTTTTCAGACTGGAGAAAACTGAGTGAGAGACTTGAGGTGACTGAGTGGTTCTCAATCCCGCACACAGGCTTCTCTGTTCCTCGTCTATCCCTTGCGTTGTCCCTGGTCCTTTAAACTCAACCTTAACCTGCTAGTGAGCTCCTTTCCAGGTGCATGGCTCCAGTAGATTCTATGGTGCTGCCACCCCTGTGGTCCCAGATATGGCCTCACGGGTTTGGCCAACCAGTTGTTGCGGTTAAACTAATCGAATGGCACCAGTTGACCAATGGCACCACTCAGAGGGCCTTGACCTCAACTCGCGATGACACCTTCGGCCTGGGGACAGTGCTCCTCGAAAGCTCTCGTTTCCAAGGACTACCTGGAGAATCTGACTGACTCAAGGCAGAGTAAAGAAAGGAAATAGATCTAACACTTTCACTTCTCCATTCCAACCAGCAAATGGAAACCACAGCCCCTCTTCCAGACCGTAGGCCTGAAGACAAGAAAGCAAAGTAACAGCCAGGAAGTGAGCGCCCGTGACTGCAGCAGTTCTTCAGTAATAGGCGCTTCTTGGGACAACGTTAGAATGGAACGATGTGGAATTCAGTAGAAACGTACTCACATCCAGTGGGAGCCAGATGACTTCATCACAGCTGATGTTATTACAAAGAATATAAAAGGAATTAATGATTCACCACTTAGTGACTTGCCTCCCGGCCCCCCCCCCCCAACCTTTCCTTCAGCTTTACCAAGCCGGGTGTGGAGCCAAGTGCCACGTGAGTTTAGTAATGACTTTAAGCACCATTTACGCTGCTATCATGGCAATTTAAATTGTCACTTTCTATTAAAAGGTCTACCTCAGAATGGTTTTAAGTGAAAGCGTTCCACACTGACAGTGCAATTAAACAAGAAAAAAAAAACCCTTTCTTGGGATGTCAGTGCAAACGCATTTTAAATAGTGGTTCAGCCGTGCCTTGCTAATTTAAACTACAGTATTGCTTTCTATTAAAGAATAGAAACTGATTTAGGCTTTTTCCCTCCCTGCACTGTGTGACAGTTTGAATTGGCATCGTGTCCCAGTCAAAGCCCTGATGTGCCGATGGGGTCCCTGCGCCTAACGTGTGCCCCTCCCAAGGCAGGCATTAAACAGAAGTAATTTCCACATGTGATGGGGAAGCATCACCTTTCCCGGCATCAGCTTTTAAAATTGCCCTTTTTCTGATCTGGTGTGCCTTTTTCAAACTGTGGTCCACTTGCTCATCAGGGAGAGAATTGTGAATTCTTCTGGGGCCAGGAAGGGGGTGATGCGTGGGACTGCTTTATCAAGAAGACAACTTCCTGCTTCAAAAATGGACAATCAAGTCTAGAGAAAATTTAGTGGAAAAAGTAATTCTGAGTACAGGTGTGTGAGTTTTTCTCTTTCTGACTTCTGAGTTCAGATCTCGAGGTGGTTTATGCATTTCCCCAACCTCTTCTTCAATTCAGCTGAAGAAAGACAATTCAGGCGCTTTTGTCTTTGAATACATTTTAACACATAAACGATAACGGAGCACAAACGTTGAACGTGCCGGTACAAAATAACACATTTTCCCCACCTCATTGGTCTTCTGGACTCCCGTAGCCCCAATAGTCCATAATTCCCCGGCATTTGGCTTAGATAGATTCCAGCTATCAGAGAGAATAACACAATTACATTCTTAGGTGTTGGTGCCTTAAATTAGAAGTTGAAGAATATTTGAACAGCAGGAATGGCTGGCATTTTATTTTAATGGTCTTGAAGCGTTTCCAGCCTGTCTGAGAGTACCTTATGTCATGAGTAATAGTCTTGCTCTGAAGCACATTAGCCCTACCAGAAGTAAACGAGGCATAACATTTAAGTTGCTTCTGTTACATTCTCAATTGATATAGTTATTGCTCTGAAGGACACCGAGATAGCGTCTTGAGAAAAGTGTCCCGATGATGGTTATAGAGATGCAATTTTTTATGTCTACACAATTACATTTCTAACTTCACCACATTCCACACTTGACTGCCATGGAAAAGCTGATCGATGTAAACCCAGTCCTTACAAGAATAATACATAAGCTACCGGGATCGAAACTCATTTTTATTTTACAAATTAGGCAAACTTTCTTTCAGTTCCATTTTCTTCCTGTTAATGCAACAGACATTTGTATTTAACCTTGGGGTGACTGGAAACAGAAGAAATGGCCTGCTGATTTGGGGGCTAGAGGGAGGCAGGTAAGAGTCACCTCAAAAAGAAATATTACTTACTGAAAGGTGGAGGTGGAGGGATGGAGAAGAGAGAGCCAGAGAAACTTCTTTGGAATAATGCACATAGAAAAAGTGGGGAAATCTTTCAAGACCTGCAGAGGGCCTTAGGGCTGACACTCAAGGAGTAGTTAGGGACACAGTTGGAGTCACAGACCTTGGTTCCGGCCAGTTCTTTCTACCTCACCCACCTCCACCGCTGTCAACAACCAGATTCAAAGACCCCTGAGAGGAAGTTCTGGGTCTTACTCCTCTTTGTATCTCCAGCAGCGCCTGGCCCTGGGCCAGGAATGTGTCAGCATGCAACATCAACATAGCAGCTCTCAGTTGCCTTCTCTCTGTGTGTAAAAGGAGTTTCTGCCCCCCTCCTGTCTGGAGGATGAAATAGAGTTGGAATATTTAGGTGCTATGGGGAATATGGATAGAGATCTCAAATTTTAGCATCATTTTGTGGCCTTGCAGGGATAATTTCATGGACATTCTTACAACAGGGCCTTGAATGGCCTGCCAAAGGTGACCTGTGAAAAGAACCTTAGGTGTAAATTTAGGGAAGACAGAATAGTGGGTTTACTTCTGTCAGTGATGACAGGGCTACAGGCTGAGCCAAGGTACAGGGTGTGGACTTGCTACGGATCAAGGAACTCATGGCATTCCTAATTAGCGAGACTCCCAGATGCTGAGCAAAGAGCATTGAAATTAGAGGACAGTGGATGTCCATTGTCCCCGATCCCTTGGCCAGCTAAATCTCCTTCCCCCAAAGTCTTGTGTTCTCCCTCCCTAACCTAGGATTCCTTTCAGCTTTCCAGCAGCATTTGTCGGATGACATGTATAGGTTCTTTCCGGACCCTGGAAATGTAATGTATTGAAGGTAGGAGGCCCAAACTTACTTAAAATGGCGGCATTTCATTCGTGCATTTTCATCGCACGACTGTCACCACCGACGATTTGAGGACATTTTTGTCCCCCCACTGAAAGAAACCCCACCCATACTCTTTGGCGGTCACTTTCCAGTGCCCCTCCCCCAGCCCTGAGCAATCACTAACCTGCTCTCTTTCTCATAGATTTGCCCATGGTGGACATTTCGTGCATATGGAATGATACAAGGTATGACCTTCTATGTCTGGCTACTTTCACTTAGCATTATGTTTTCACACATTGTAGCATGATTAGTACTTCATTCCTTTTTATGGCTGAAGAATATTCCATTATGTGGATATACCACATTTTCTTCATTCATTCATTCATTCATTCATTATATAATGAATATTATGTATGCATTGAGTTGTGGCCCCCTTCCCCCACCATGACATGTTGACATCCTAACCCCCAGTACCTCACAATGTGGCCTTATGTGGAAACAGGGTCATGGCAGATGTAATTAGTTAAGATGAGGTCATAGTGGGGGCACCTGGGTGACTCAGTTGGTTGAGCGTCTGACTTCTGCTCAGGTCATGATCTCACGGTTCATGGGTTTGAGCTCCGTGTCAGGTTCTGTGCTGACAGCTTGGAGCCTGGAGCCTGCTTCGGAGTCTGTGTCTCCCACTCTGTCTGCCCCATCCCCACTCATGCTCTCTCTCTCTCTCTCTCTCTCTCTCTCTCAAAAATGAAAAAACACTAAAAAAAAAAAAAGATGAGGTCATACTGGAGTAGGATGGGCCCTTAATCCAATATGACTAGTGTCCTTATAAGCAGAGTAGGGACACACAGGCATGCCAAGGAGAATACCACGGGGAACAGAGGCAGAAGGGCAGTCATGCAATGGAAAGCCAAGGATCACCATGCCATCATCAGAAAATGGAAGAGGCAAGGAAGGATTCTCTTGTAGGGCCTCGGGAGGGAGCCTGGTCTTGCTACCCCTTGATTTCAGACTTTTAGCGTCCAGAACCAGGAGAGAATAAGTCCCTTTGTTTTAAGCCACGCAGTTTGTGGCACTTTGTTATGGAAGCCCTAGGAAGCTAATGCAGCGGGCATTTGGGTTGCTTCCACTTGAGATTCAGTTGTAATATTGTGTACATAATATGTACGAAAGGATGCTCTTGGGCCCATTTGAGCACATTGTCTAAGCTAATCCACACAGCAAGTTTGCGGGGCACATCTAAACCCTTCCATTTTTTCAATCAAAAAGCCGAGGCTCAGAGAAGATAGTAAGGGACCGAGCCAGGATTTAAATCCAGATTTTCTGACCCTAGTTTCTGCACTCAATAAACCAGAATGTCAAGCAAAGTATTTACAGCAGGAAATACAGCTATGCCAGATAGTACATCTGTCCTCAAGAAAGCTATCCTAGCAGTGACAATAGCTAGCATTTACTGAACATTTAAGTGCCAGGCATTGTGTTAAGAACTTTCCTCACATGAGGCAGACATTGCTAGTTGCCTACCCACTATTTTCTTATCAAAAGAAACTCAAGCTATCCGAGGTTGTAATCATACTGGCTGAAAGCTACATTTCCCAGGCTTTGTTGCAGGCAGTGGTGATCAAGTACCATAATTTTAGGCAATACAATCTATGTAGAAGTTGCTATGGATCTCCAATGTGGCAGAGACGGCCCTACCTCCAGAGATCCGTGCTCCCCGTCCATGGCACGGAGACGTTGCTGGGAAGAAGTGTTCATTCTGGGACTGTATTTTCTGGCTCCCTTTATATTCATGTGGACCCACATAACTGAAATCTGGCCAATCAAATGTGAACAAAAATCTAGTACCTCAGTCTAGACCTGACCCATAAACCTTTCTACACACTTCCCCACGCTCTGTCTTCCTTTGTCTGCTGGAGGGACATTCATGCCTACTATGACCCTGGAAGCCCTGTAGTCTAAATGGGTTCTTGCATGACTGGACTGAGCCAAGCTACATCCTATCCTTCACCCCTAGCCCCTACCCTCTGCTACCAACTGACCTTGGCAAGAGTGAGAAGTAAATATCTATCATGTCGATCCCTTGATCAGTGGCCTTTTTTTGTCACAGCACTTAGCCTGTGCTGACTTCGACATCTGGGAAAGTTTTTGTTCTCTTGATTCAATCACTACCCCTTCCTCCTTTTTGCTGTTAGGAATATGGACATGATGGCTCAGGCCACGGCAGCCATCTTGGGATCATGCAAGAAAGCTCACAGGAGCTGCAAAGACCTCAGCTTGGAAATCTGTGAGCCCCTTACCCAAGTCCCTATCCCTAAGCTTCCTAGTGAGTGGGGAAAAATGAATAGTCTGGTCTGCTGAAGCTACTATTTACTTATTTATTTTCCCATATAATTAATCAGGTATACAATATAATGCTGCAGACACTACTATTTAGTCAGGGCTTTTATTGTTTGCAGTCCAGTACAATCCCTAAGTGATACGATCCATTCATACAAGTAAACCTCACCCAACTCTTCAGAGGCAAGTGCTGTTACTCCTCCTATTTTACGATAAGGAATGAAATACTTTGTTGAGGACCACACAACTAGAAAATGGGCAGAAACCAGGGTTTGAATCCTTAGGCCACAAAGCTGGAATGTCGAGCAATATACCATGTGGCCTTTAAGGAAGACTTTTCCTCAATACGTCTCTTGTTCTATCTTGCATGACATTCTTCCATAAGACCTTAAACTCTTACACCCAAAGTCCACCACTTATGTTTTATTCAAATATATTGATGGGTCTGTTTCTATAGATTCGAGTGTCAGTGTTGAAAGACGATGCTTCATAAAAGGGAGCATAAGGACAGAGACACAGGCTGCTTTGTCAACGCAACATTTACGCAGAAATATATTATCATTTGGACTTGCCTTTTGAGCAATAAGGTAAGATTGATCCTATAACAAAAGACTCTCTCACTGGCTGAGTCATTAGGCTTGAACAAATAACTCAAAGGCAACAACTGAAAACAATCCACCAAGCTTTCATACTTTATATGCACGTGTTCTTCTCTTAACCTAATTCTCCTCTTAGAAACAACATGTCATGCTTTGATGCTTAAAATACTCTTTTCTTGATTGAAATCTCCTCTTTCTGTGGCATGAAAATGCTTCTCTTCTTCCCTTCCTTCTCCCCCATACTATGCCAGGAATTAAAGAACCAGCTCCAGAGGCAGCCTGCTTGTAAGGAGCTTGTGGAGAGACAGCCAGGAGGAGTTGAGGATGAGGGGGGCCCTGAAGACCACTTGAGGCCCAAAAGCCTGCGATTCCCCCTTTCCACCAGGAGCTGTCCCTGGAAACTCCCTAACCCCCTGGGGCATCTCAAGGCAACACCCGTGGCGGGAGCGCTTGCATATGGATTCCTATCTCATTGGCTACTGGCAACTGTCTGGGGTTGAGCACCTCACCCAGGCTGGGGCACCCAGAATCTCTCTCTCAGGAAATTCGGAGGTGCGATTCCATGAGCCTCGAGCTCCACCTGGGCACTAGGACAGGAGAGATGCACAAGCTCAGAAACCACGTGCGGCAGGTATGCCGAAAGCTGACCTGCAGAGAAACAACAAAGACGACATTGTGCAGAGAAAAGCAGGAGAGGGGGAAAGAGAGAGAGAGAAGAAAGAGAAGGAGAAATATCCGTAGCTTTCCAGGAATTTGTTTCCTGATCTTAGTCCCTTTCTGTCGCCAGTGCTTAGGCTCCATAAGGCAGGCCACAAGCCCTGTAATGGATTCGTGGTTTTGGTTAGGTTAGCTTAAGCTGGTTTCTGTACTTGCAACCAGAACCCTAATTGGTGCAAATTACAAGAATGACTTGAGTGATACTTGTGTTGACAAGAGCTAATGGCCAGAGTGGACACATTAAGTAAAAGCTGACATTCCTTTTCTCAGAAGCCGCAATCAAGTGTTAATCATGCTGAGGTACGTTGCTTCCGATACGTGTACTACCCAGTCCCTTCCTTCTCCTCTTTCCAATTGTTCATCGAATGGTTCCACAAATATCAGAAGTGTTCCCACTGTGTGCCAGGCATGGTGTATGGGGCTGGGCACACACTTGTGAATCAGAGAAAGTCCTTTTCCTCATGGAGCTTCAGTTCTAGTCAGGGGAGAGAGAAGACAGACCAACAGGTAAATAATTGCTAGCAAGGAAATACGTCAGATACTAAGACAGAGATAAAATCGGCAGGGAAGGCCTTTTTGAAGACGGTCCCTTAAAGGGTGACTGACAGGATACCGAGGCAGCCAGGCAAGGCACCAGAGAAAGGACAGATCCTGTTATGCTCCAGGAATGGGTAGAAACCAGCGTGCCTGGATCCAGTGAGGAGAGGGAGAGGGACCCATCTCATGGTGGGGACGCAGCAGCAGTGGCCAGATCCCATGGTGATGGTGAGGAGTCTGGATTTTACTCCACTTGAAATGAACAGCGCCTGAGAACGGCTTTCGGCAGACAAGTGGTTTGTACACCACCGTATGAAAACATTACTGTGGCTGCTGGAATGGCTTGAAGGGGTGAAAGCAGAGACAGAAGCTAACGTAGGTGGGAGGCCATGCAGTGCGGAGGTGGGACTGTGACGGTGGCTTGGTGTGATACTAGCAGGTAGCTGAGGGCGTGGCCATGGGTGTGGCTGGGGGGGGGGGGCG
>NW_024420586.1:2823648-2845923 GCF_014898765.1 Herpailurus yagouaroundi
ACAGAATCGGAAGCAGGCTCCAGGCTCTGAGCTGTCAGCACAGAGCCAGACGCGGGGCTCGAACTCACGAACCGTGAGATCATGACCTGAGCCGAAGTCAGACGCTTAACCGACTGAGCCACTCAGGCACCCCTGGTTTGTTTTGTTTTTAGCAAGGGCTCACATTTTGGTGATTTCTCCCTTCTGGAGGTTGAGGAGGGGAAGAGAATCATACTCACTCGAACAGGGGATAATGTATGTTGTTCTAGAAGCCAGTCCGCCAGGGCAGTCTGAACTGGCTTGGGAGGTTTTCAGTCTCTAAAAGACGGTTTGGGCTGAAAATTAGGTTTGCACCTCCGGGGAGGGGGGTGTAGAAGGGTGGGGCGGGGCGGGGCGGGGCGGGGAGAGAGACACACACATGAAATCACACAGAAATGAATGTGAGGCTTGCCAAAGGCTATTTGTCACGGGCTAAGTTATCTCTGATGGAAGGAGAACACGTTCTACGTAAAAGACAGGCAAGTGTAAAGCCAGTTGACTTCCGGCAGTGTGCGCAGTTGCACTGTGCCCACCCCGTACACAGCATACAGGTTTCAAAGGTGTTTGTGGTTCAGAAAGCACTGGCTCTGGTCCTGGCTGCACGCTAGAAATCTTCTGGAGAGCAGTTTAAAAAGACCAATGTCTGTCTGGTTTTCATTCAAGACCAGTGATTCAAAATCTTTGGGGTAGGGAACAGTTCTCAGTATATGTTTAAAACTCCCCTTGATGGGGCACCTGGGTGGCGCAATCGGTTAAGCGTCCGACTTCAGCCAGGTCACGATCTCGCGGTCCGTGAGTTCGAGCCCCGCGTCAGGCTCTGGGCTGATGGCTCGGAGCCTGGAGCCTGTTTCCGATTCTGTGTCTCCCTCTCTCTCTGCCCCTCCCCTGTTCATGCTCTGTCACTCTCTGTCCCAAAAATAAATAAAGAAAGAAAAAAACGTTGGAAAAAAAAAAAAACACACAACAAAACTCCCCTTGGGTAATTCCAATGTCTAGCTATGGGGTGAAAACCATTGGTAAAAAGCAATTTAACCATGGCTCGTGACATTTAAAAAATGGCCATTTTGGTAAGCTGTTAGCCTTCAAGCAATGACTCCAAAGTAAGCAACGTCTGGCACCCAGATAAGGCACAATTTGTCTTGATTTTTCTGAGTGCTTTTTCATACCACATGGTATTGAGTCCATCATTCAGCTGCAGTTTTTCAGAAGAAAATCTCCCTAAAGTGAAACCCACCAGCCAATTTGTGTCCAGACTACCAGTTGATTTATGACTTAATGTATTGCTTTTCAGCTGATTGATTCTCCTGGAGATGGAACCATCGCTAACCATGAAAAATTTACAAACTTTCCTCACTACTTTGTCAAATGGAAGCTTCTGGTCGTTCTCGGTTTGGAACACCCAGAGGCTTGCAGAGCAAGCTGTTTTCACGGTCAAGTGTTTCACACAGCTTGGTTGAGGTCAGAACCACATTCCTGGGAACCTTGCCCCTGCTGAACTATGAAATTTCCTGATTAAGGAAATGAGAGGAAATAAGGCATTAACTAGCACCTACGCACTGCACAGCAACTTGCTTCTTTCTTCAGGAGAATTGAAAACAGAAGATGCTGCTGTTACGATTCCCTGAAATAAGATGACAAAACCAAGGATGAACATTTAACTGCTGTTTTGGAACGGATTCTGGGAATAAACAAAAAGCTGCCTCTGGTTTCGCCACAGTTAAAAAGCACAGATTCGCTGTGATTCATACGGTCTATAGCATGCAAACTGAGCCAAAGAAATGATGCCAAGAAAAGACAATGACAAAGGGAGAGGCTTAATCATCATGACAGTTGCAATTATAATTAAATGTAAACTTAAGAAGAGAATTGCTTCACTCTGGCAAGAAGGCCAAGGTTTGGGGGAAGTCTACAGCAAGTGGACCACAGGCTGTTGTTAAATTTCCCTCCCTACTCCAAGAACTTCCAATTTTTACTTATTATTAATATTTATAAGGCGCAAGAAAAGATAATATTATTTTAATGGCTGGTATGAGAATTCCTCTTAGAAGGTCCCAGTCCCTCCCTCCCCACATTTTATTTTCTGCCTGCTTGCCTGCCTTAAAATTTTTTTTGCCTTCCTCCAGTTACAAAAATAAGCCTGTTTAGAGTAAAGCCGAGATGTCAGGGGGAGGGAGTGTGAGCAAAACTGCCTGGAGGAGACCGGAAAGGAGTTTGTGTTTCGAACCAGACAGGGAAGGGATAGAGCAAAGTAAAACAAGGAGAAAGTGGAATGAGCAAGATGGCCCAAGACTGGGGGTGCAGTGTGTAACCCCCAAACCTTCAGCCCACTTCTAAACCTACGAACCGCTTGGGTCGGGGAGGTGGTTGGGGATCTTGCACAGCTTCTGGCAAAGCGTCTGAATCTTAGAAAGGGAAGGAGTCACACACACACACACACACACACACAGGAACGACAAGTCAGAACCATGAAGGAGGGAGTTGAGAATTTGCAGGACTTGGGGGGAGGGCTGTGGACTCTCGCTGTGAAACTTGGGGTTTTGGCCAAGTTTACCTTAATCTCCCAAGGCCAGCCAGGCTTCATCTGGGATTTATTTGCAAGAATGGAGAGAAGTTTTTCACTTAAGCTCTGTGGCTATGAAGCCATGAGTGGTTTTTCATTGAGTTCTCTGCACTATATTTTATTTTATTTGTTTTAAATGCCCATTTTATTTATTTTTAAAGTGTATTTATTTATTTTGAGAGACAGGGAGGGGTGTGCAGAGAGAGAGAGAGGGAGGAAGAGAATCCCAAAGAGGCTCCACCCTGTCAGCGCAGAGCCCGATGCGGGGCTTGGCCTCATGAACCATGAGATCATGACCTGAGCTGAAATCAAGAGCCAGACGCTTAACCGATTGAGCCACCCTCTGCACTGTATTTTAAAAGTCCTACCTGGGGTGATGATGATCGAGTTCCTGTGGGGTGTGCGAATCCCTGATGTGCAGTTCCCAATTCTGACTGCATTCTGACCACCTTAGGTGTCATTCCAACAGGTTAGACGGCATCCATCACCTGACTGAGCACCAGTGCAGCCAACTGTGAACTCCATGAGCATATTGAGCACTGTGTTTAGGGCACTGTGCTGGACACTTGGGTGTAAACAAATGTGGGCAAGACATATGATCCTGATCATATCCTGATCTCAAGGAGCTCAGTGTATTATGACAACTGTAGTGGGTTGAACTGTGTCCCCTACCCCATCAGGGTGAACCCTCAATCCAGGGACCGTGTCTGTAAGAGAAAAGGAGATGACAGAGAGAAAAGATGGTCATATGAAGATGGGAGTGGAGAGAGACTGAGCTCATGCAGCGACAAACAAAGGATTGCCAAGTGCCTCTGGCAGTCGCCAGAAGCTAAGGCAGCAGCACAGCACGGAACGGATTCTCCCTGGGAGACGATAGGGGGAAACGGCCCTGCTCACACTTTGATTTGGGACTCTAGGCTCCAAAAACTATGGGAGAATACATTTCTGTTGCTTTAAGCTGCTCAGTTTGTGACCATTTGTTACAGCTGCCCTAGGAAACTAACCCAGCCACCTGTACTGAAATGGCTGGGTGCCATTATCTAAAGAACGATGGAAAATAACAACTGTTGATGAGGGCGTGAAGAAGTGGGAACCCTCATGCACTGTTGGTGGGAATGTAAAATGGTCCAGTTGCTATGGAAAACAGTATGAAGGGTCCTCGAAAATTAAAAATAAGTCTACCCTATGCTCTAGCAATCCCACTTCTGGCTACCTATCCCAAAGAATCCAAAGCAGAATCTCGAAGAGCTGTTTGCACACCCGTCTTTATCACTGCATTATTCGTGGTAGCAAAGAGGCAGAAATAATACACTCAAATGTCCACGGACAGATGAATGGATAAAGAAAATATGGTCTATGCCTACGATGGAATATTAAAATTAATTAAAAACAAGTTAATGCAGTCATATGCTACAACACGGATGAACCTCGAGGACATTATCCTAAGGGAAAGATACCAGTCACAAGAGGACAAAAACCGTATGATTCCCCTACATGAAGTATCTAAAGTAGTCAAAATCATAGAAACAGAAAGTAGAAAGGTGGTTACCAGGGGCTGGAAGAATTGGTGGTTAACATATATATGAAGTTTCAGTATCAAAGGATGAAAAAGTTCTAGAGGTCTGTTGCACAACGGTGTGAATATACTTAACAGTCCTGAACGGTACACTTAAAGTGGTTACGATGGTAAATTTAATGTGAAGCGGCTTTTACCACAATAAAACACAATAGCTGACTCACAGGCAGAAAGGGCACATGCCACAGTTAAAGGATAGTAAGGTGCCTTGAAAATTCAGAGGGAGAAGAGTTGACCTAAGGGTGGTGGGAGCGCAGGAGAGGAAGCAGTCCAGAGAAGGTTTTATGGCAGTGGCAACAATCGTGATGGCTCTTCAGGGACAAAACTATGATTTTGACATTCAGGGATGGCGGCAGACGTGGAACAGAGAGAAGCGCGTACACGCAAACGGCCAGGCTGAGCACGAGAGGTGCCTATGGTGCCCGGGACCGCCGCCAGCCATTCCGGTGCCTCTGCGCACAGTGGAAAAAGACACTGCTTTCTCCTGAGTGCCTGACGCGGTAGGCACAGTGTGACCAGGTTTCAGCCAGAGATCCTGTTGCAGTTCACATTCTGCAGAATAGAATTAGCTGTCCTCGGTCCACACACCACGATAAGAAGCTCAATTTGAGAGAGAGGCCGGTGAGCTGGGTTTGGGGCATAGCGAGTTCCGTGTCAGCAGGACGTCCAGGTGGAAATAGGAAGCAGAAAGCTGAAAATGTAGGACCAGTGTTTGGAGGGAAGTTCAGGATCAGAAGTGTAGACTGGGGAGTCACTTTCATGGTGTTAAAACTTTAAAAAAATTGGTCCTATGGTACAAGTTAACTCCACGTCTGTTTCCCTTACAAGGACGTGGCCACCAAGGAGGCAGACAGCGCCCCCTGGTGGAAATATGAAAGCACTCCTTGTCAATACCACCCACCCTCACTAAATTATTTTGAACAAATACAATTCAAGATCATTCTGTTTGAGCAGGTGTTCCTTGCTGCCTGGAGTGCCGCAGGGATCTCTTTAGCCCTGGATGTGCCAGACATTGAGGCTTCCCTCTCCTCCCTGAAACTGTATTCCTGCTGAATGGCTGGGTCCAGCAAGAAATCAGGCACGCTGTTCACACAATTTCCCATTAAGGCGCTAGACCAAGCGGAAATCCCCAGAAGCCCCATTACTCTGCCCCTTACAGCCTAGTGACCAGCCAAAATTGGGGACGCATTGTCCTACCTTTTTTCCCCTGGGGTCTCACCTGGTCCCCCTAAGGCAGAGAGTCCCTCCCAAGGAGTGGTGTCCAGCTTACAGGAGGAGGAGGAAAACTTTCACCACTCCACTCCCTGGCTCAATGTTCCTTCACATTCTACTCCCCTAAGGATAGAGGGTGAGTGAGGGACTCCACTGTATGCTTTTGTCCTGAATCTCACCAGAGACCACCCCCCCAACCCCACCAGGTACTGAGGGCAGCAGGTAAGAGCAGAGCCTGAAGGCTGGTGCAAACTGCTTTCCCTTTAATAGCTAACTAGATCATCTCCACTAACAGTTCTGTGTTAAGTATTATTTTTTCCTACTTTATAGTTGAGGAACCTGAAGTTCAGAAAGGTTACATAAATTTTCAAAGGTCACACTACTAAGTAAGAAATGGACCCTGGGGCGCCTGGGTGGCTCAGTCGGTTCAGTGTCTGACTCTTGATTTCCTCTCAGGTCATGTGAACCTCTCAGGTTCACAAGATGGAGCCCCGCATGGGGCTCTGTGCTGCCGGAATGGAGCCCTGCTTGGGATTCTGTCTCCCTCTCTCTCTGCCCCTCCCCTGCTTGCTCTGTCTCAAAATAAATAAATAAGCATTTAAAAAAAAGAAATGGACCCAAACAGAACTGTGTTTTTTTAATTTTTTTTTTCATGTTTACTTGTTTATTTTGAGAGAGAGAGAGCACGAGCAGGAGAGAGGCAGAGAGAGAGAGGGAGAGAGAGAATCTCAAGCAGGCTCTGCACTGTCAACGCAGAGCCCGATGCGGGGCTCGATCTCACAAACTTCGAGATCATGACCTGAGTGGAAATCAAGAGCTGGACGCTCAACTGACTGAGCTGCTCAGGCGCCCCAGAACTGTGTTTTTAAATTTGAGATATATTTCACGTACCATAAAACTTCTGAAATTCAGTGGGTTTTGGTATGTTCACAAAGTTGTGCAACCATCATCACTATCTCATTCCAAAACATTTTCATCCCCCTAATAAGGAACTCTCTTCTCTACCCCTTAACCGTCAGTCCTATTCCCCCCCTCTGCCGATCCCCTGCGAACCACCAATCTGCTTTCTGTCCTTATGGATTCACCTATTCTGGACATTTCATGTAATATGTAATCTTTTGTTTTTTTAATGTTTTATTTATATTTGAGAGAGAGAGGTAGAGACAGAGCATGAGCGGGGGATGGGCATAGAGAGAAGGAAACACAGAATCCAAAGCAGGCTCCAGGCTCTGAGCTGTCAGCACAGAACCCAATGCAGGGCTCGAACTCACAGACCACGAGATCATGACCTGAGGCGAAGTTGGATGCTTCACCGACTGAGCCACCCAGGTGTCCCCAAATCATGCAATATATAATCTTTTGTGACTGGCTCCTTTCACTTAGGGTAGTGTTTTCAAGGGTCATCCATGTTGTACCAGGTGTCAAAGCTTCATTCCTTTTTAAAAAAAAATTTTTAATGTTTATTCATTTTTGAGAGACAGAACACGAGAGGGGTGGGGCAGAGAGAGAGGGAGACACAGAATCGGAGGCAGGCTCCAGGCTCCAAGCCGTCAGCACAGAGCCCGGTGTGGGATTCTAACTCCCCAGCTGCAAGATCATGACCTGAGCTGAAGTCGGACGCTTAAATGAGCCACCCAGGCGCCCCCCTTCGTTCCTTTTTATAGCTAAATAATATTCCATTTTATGGATAGAACCCACATTGTTTATCCCTTCATTAGGTGATGGATGTTTGAATTGTTTTCACTTTGTGGCCATTACGAATAATGCTGCTGTGAACATTCATGTACAAATTTCTATGTGGACATGTGCTTTCAGTTCTCTTGGGTGTGTACCTAGTGGAGCTGCTGGGTTTTATGGGGACTTTATGTTGAACTCTTTGAGGACCCGCCAAACTGGTTTCCAAAGTGGGTGCACCATTTTATATTCTCACTAGTGATATTTGTGCCAATTTCTTGACATTTTCCCAAGCAAAACTGATTTTCAAACTCATTTTCTTCTTCCTCCTCTTTCTTTCCTAAATACATTTTGACTGCTTACTGTTTACCAGGCACCATGCCCACCTCTGGGAGTTCAAAGGTAAATATGCCACTGTGTCCATACTCTAGAAATTCTCAGCCTAGGGGAGACGCAGCACATTTATTTTTGCACAGGGGTGCCTGCCTCACGCCCTTTGCGTGGATGTCCCAGCCTCAAGTGTCCCTTCTTGCAAAATATAAAGATGAACTGTAAAATTCATGCTAATAATTAAAATTTTTTCTTTATTTAGAATGACATGAAATAGCAAATAATGCCATGACATGTTGAAAGAGAAAGACAGACTGTGGAAAAAAGGAAAAAGCTATATATTTCAGCAGCTGTAATGGCCCTCACTTGCTACTTTTTGAACAAGGGATCCCACAGTTTTGTTTTGCACTGGTCCCCATGATCCCAGGCTCCGTACCTGGCTGACTGCTATAGCCGGAGGGCCCTACAGGATGATGTGGCAAAGGATATGGACATGGGGAGGGAGGAAGAATTGGGCCCTCTGCGTAATTTACCACGCCCTGCATTTGATAGCCTGGGAATTTTTTGACTTTGGGAGGACAGCAGGGGTGGAGGCTCTCAAAATGCTCAGATCTTTAAAGCTTCTTCTTGAGAGTGATAAAGGATGACGTTGGGTTCAGTAGGAACTGTGGACCGTATGCGGAGTCTATTTTATGTTTACAAATGAGATCTCATTTGGAGCCAACTGCTTATCTCTCAACTTCAAACACAGGAAAGTCTTAGCTGGTCTTACTCACTGCCGACATCCTTGAGACGGTTGTTTTGTGAAAGGAGACCATAAATTACCCTGGTTACAGAGCAGCTGGAGCAGTGGGGAGGGCTGGCCAGAAGGGATAGTAGAGGAAATCAAGCAGAGAAAATGTCCGACTTCTTCCCTGTCCCATCACACTGATATTCTCTTCTTTACATCGCACTTCCTTGCTATTATCTTCTTTTTGTTTCTTGATCTCATGTCAATCATTTTTTGTAATAAAGGGACTCAGAAACTTGGTGGGAGATGCAGACACGTGCCCAAGGTCACGTAGCTAGTGACCGGAAGACCCAAGGCTAGAGTCCATATCTCCATAGCTTTCCTCTTGTTTGGAACGAGTTGCACTGAATTTTTGTAGACTATTAATCATTTTCATAATTACCATTTTGGAGCAACGTGTTTTTATTATTTTGGACTTTTTTCCACTTTACTGAGATACAAACCTCTGTGTGGCCCAAAAAAGTTCAGTTTGCACAAAAACATAATCACGGTTTAAGACTTTAAAAAAGTTCTTCCTTGGCAGTCCTATTAACCATTAGGCAAGAAATTAAAGACACAAACCTGCTGTCTGCTTAGTTCAGCTCTTCACAAGCGTGTCACTTAGGAATATGTGTTTCCATCCCAGAAATGATTAGTAGATGGTTAAATTACAAGAGGAGGGAGAATTCACATTTTGAATGAAAGGGTATATAATGAGGGATTGTGAAGTGGAAGAAAATTGCTCACGGAGAGAGAGGATTTTGAAACTGATCTAGCTATCTGTGTATATTACGTTTCAGTTGTTACATTTTGGGGTCCTTTTCAGTTCTGGCCAGTCTTAGCCTCCTGAATACTTCATCTTCTACTGTCCAGAGTTTTGCTGGAGTTATACTGCTAAAATTAGACGTACAGGTATCCCCTGCCTTTCAAAACTTTGTCTTATGACACTTCTCTGTTAGGCAAGACCTACAGTAGTACCTGTTTTCCCCAACTGAAAGAAATCCGAAGAGGATTTTAGCCTTTATGGGAAAAAAGTGGAAAGTGAAAAGAGCGTTGGGCATTTATTTGCCAGTGAGCCTGACGGAGGCAGTGAGGACGGCGCCACCCAGCTCCTTACCCGGGCGGCGGGGCGGGGGGGGGGGTGCTCCACTGGGCATCTCGCCATCAAGATCTGAGCTTTGCGCTGGGTCTGTGAGCATGTGTGCTTTATCTTGATTTATTTTGTGTATCCATCAGCAAGCTGCAAGATGTGTCCTAAGGAATCAGAAAAGCCTAAGAGGTTATTTTTGGGGTCTGAGAAAGCTAAAAAAATTCATATAAATTAATAATTACTTCCTTGATTTACGCCATTTCGAGTTAGAAAAGGTTTCATCGGAACGCTCTACTTTCAGATAGTGGGGGGAACCTGTACACTGTCCAGATGGTTTCCCAGGAAGGTGTGCAGCCAACAGGTGGCATAGGAGGAGCCTAGAGCTCATCTGTCTTGCTTCTTTGTTTTATTCCTTTTCTCATTACCGGGCCCAGGGTGCTTCTGATCTGTGGGCTCCAGTAAGTGAGGCCACGCACTGACTGAGGGCCTTCACCCCTAAGGACAGAAGATTCTGCGGCCTGGGAGAGCCAGGCAGAACTCTGGCTTATTACTCAAAGAAGCTCTAAGGGGCCACAGGCATCCTCTAGGTAGAGCAGGCAACCTGAGTCAGGTGTAGGGTTTTTCACCACATCAGTATGAGACGGCCTCTTTGAGACTTGATCCTAGTTCATGTGGTAACCGCAGAAATCACTGAAAACTCCCAGGAACAAAATGCTGGATTCCCCCCCCCCCCCCATTTATTCATTCATCTCTCGCATGTCAAGCAAATGCTTCACATCTGCCAGGCAGGGGACGCCTGTGGGAGCCGCCCAGTCATTGTGGCAACTCCATACACCTGGCACGGTGAGGGGCTCACGGGCAACCGTCGGCCGTGAGGATGGGCTGGTGGGTCAAGACTCTCCTTTTCTGGGTCTCAGGCAGGCCGTTCCGAGGTGGATCCCGTACAGGCCGTCAGGCGGGCCCCAGTGTGGATGAGCCGCCACGCCTGCTGAAAGGGTAATTTTCCACAGGGAACGTGCTATCACCAAGGGAGCTGCATTTGGACAGAAGGGAAGCTAAGACCGGACGAAGAAAAACCGGATGAGGGCAAGGGCATAACTGAAACGTGCGTGCCATCAAAAGACGCTGGCAGACACAAAGCAGAAGCAGCCTGTCCCAAACACGGCGGAGGAGATGCCCCGGATCTCCTGGCGCGTCTACGAATGACCGAAATCACTTCCTTGGTGACTGATCCTGCTGTGAGCGGGCAGAATGCCCTAACTTGTGTGGACCCGACTCTACCGATGTACATCCCACAGGCTGACCTAGTCTGCCCTTGGCCGCAAGGAGGCGCTGCGATAGTGAAAAACAGCCCTGCTGACAGCCAGATCAATGATATTCCCACCTGAAGCTACATCGCTGTCATGGAGAATAATGTCCAGAGAAGGCCACTCTGTGACTGCTGGTGGAAGTAGACAGAGACGAGGCCACTCCTCAAGCAGGAAAATGATTAACAACCCCCCCACCTCGGAGTGACGAGGTTCATTCACTACCGTGCCTTTACCAATGATGACTCTAGCCCCTTATTAATTTTCCCACCTCTCAGATAAAAATGAAGGTCACCCAATTACTGCATTGCTTCTGCCTCTTGACAACATGGAATTCAGAACATGTCCCCATTTCCTTAAACTCTGCTTAGAATCCAACACCTCTGGGTGGCTCAGTCGGTTAAGTGTCTGACTTCGGCTCAGGTCATGATCTTGCGTTCGTGGCTTCGAGCCCCACTGACAGCTCAGAGCCTGGAACCTGCTTGGGATTCTGTGTCTCCGCCCTCCCTGCCCCTCCCCTGCTCACGCTCTGTCTCTCAAAAAAATAAAACATTAAAAAGAATCCTTCAACCCCTGAAATCCTGCAACAGCCCCTCCCGCTCCTTCCCGCAGTGCCCCACGGGGCCTGGACTGAATCCTTACTGGCCACAGCAAAGCCACCTGGAGCCTCCTGGTTTTGACTACAGGTGTGTTCCTGCTGGTCTTCCCTCGGTAGGCACCCCCGTGGGCCTCTCTGCTTGTTGCCAGCTGTTAGCATTGGAAGACACTCGAAGGAAAGACGACAAATGCCATCATTTGCAAATGTCTGCTCTTTTTTCTTCTCTCTCCCTTTTTATCCGACATAAATCCTGCCTTTGCCTTTGTTGGATAGAACTGATCTGTGTCGTGCCTTCTTTGTATACGTGCAAAGTAGCGTGCTTGTAGTGACCTCATATGCGTCCATGAGTCAGTTCATACTGGCGTAGACCGTTCCTGAAGATGTGGCAGTGACGGTGGGGTCTCCCCTGTGGCTCCGTGTAGTTGCTACCTTCCGTACCACAGCACACACCTCTTTGCAATGCCCCTGCGCTGTTGCTGCCAACTCGGGCTCCAGCTTTCCAGGGAGCTGCCTCACCCTCTTCTCCTCTTTGCAGCCCCCCCCCCAGAAAACCAGAAGAATCCCCAACCCCCCAGACTCCAAAATGGCCTCAAAAAAAGCCTCCTACTTGATGAGGCAGAGCAGCTTCTCTCTCATTCAGGTTTCTACCTTTGCTTCTTTGCAGATCTAAAGGCTCGTTTATGAATGAGAAATGGAAACTAACCCAAATATCCAGTAATAGAATAGTTAGGTATAGTGCATCAGCCACATAGACTATCTTCCTGCTGTGAAAAGAGGCCATTAAGGCAACCTAGAAACAAGGAAAATTGTTTATGAAGCAGTGATTTATGAAAACGAAGCATAGTACGATGGATGGTGAACAGCATGATTATGAGGCCACGATCATCTGTATGGAGCTCAGGGTCTACACTGGGTACCAGGCAGGATTTATACTAAGTACGATGTGATGGCCTGAGCGGTAGGCCTGTCCAGGCTCTATTAAATGAGGGCAAAGGAGCCTGGTGGAGAGGATCAGGGCTTTGGACTAGGGTAGGTGAGCGAGGCACCTGCACAAAATCTAACAGAGTGCCAAGCGAACAAACTTCAGTCATCAAGACAAAAATGACTTAATGTAATATTTAAAAAAAAAATCAGAATTGAGGCAAAAAAAAAAACCATGGTGAACACAGTGTCAAAATCCTAACTGCTCTTGTGTGACCTGGAGTGTGCGTGCCTCACTGCCTCACCCTCGTCCCAGCCCTGGTAAGGACAATGACTAGCCATGTAGGGCCACTGGCCCCCTCCCACCTCCAGGACTGAACACTCAGAATAAGGGCCGCTCCTTAACCCCAAAGGAGGGAGAATCCAGATGCACACTTGGTTAGGTAATGGCTGGTCAGGGGAGAGGTGTTTCCATGTAGTGGAATGTCAAATAGATCTTCCGGGGCCTTGGGCAGGGACAAGAAGACACAGCACATGAAAGCGCCCCGCCATGCAAATCTCCATAAAGAACTACTCCATTCAAGTAACCTCGTTGAGTGAGCCTTGGAGATTCTTCGAGTCTGAAACGGAGGCGTGTCTATGAGTCAGAAGCCGCAAAGGACATGGCTACAGCAGCCTGGGTCTCTGGGGTTTCACTGTCCTTGTAAAAGCAGAAGCCGAAGGAGGTGCATTAGGTTTGTGCGAAAACGTGTACAGGACAAAGCGGAACCCGATCAGCTGGAAGTCAGGCGTTCGGAGATGATATTTCTGTACATTCTGCAGGTTGGCGGTGGGGGCTAATCTAGAGAGAGACAGTTTGGTCATTGTTGTACACCTATTGAACAGGCAGCCCGGGGCGGCCGGTGAAAAATCAGATTCTGTATGTAGATACGCGATGAGTAGTGGGTAATGGCCCTAAACAAAAATCACCATGGCAGAAAGAAGGAGTATGAGTCGTACGGAATCTTGTAAAGTTTTTCTTAGCGCTTTTATGGGATCTGTTCAATTGATGAAAGGGAAAATGAAGAAATATCACATCCACAAAGTTACCTATGTAGAACCTGGCCCAAACTTAAATGACAATGTCTCACATGGTCATCTGAGCAGGAAATAATGTGCGGTTTTATCAAGGCCAAGGTCATGGCTTTCCTAATGGTGTTATTACTGGAAAATGGTAGGTCAGTCAGGTTTCTATGAAGGTACGATGCCTGTAGGATGAGGCTTAAAATAGCATGCTGCCTTGAAATTTAAAACACACTAAGAGCAATAAACTATGGCCGGTGATTCTAATGTGTAGCCAAGACTGAGAGCCTAGGAGGCCAGTGTTGTCCAACAGAACTTTCTGCAATGATGGAAATGTTCTACCTGTGCTGCCTGATAGAGTAGAGTGACTCTTGAGCACTGGACTATGGCCAGCGTGCGTGACTTTTGAATGTTGTTCAGTTTGAAGTTCAAATTGAACTGTCAATAGCGGCATGTGCCTCATGTGCACAGCTCTCCGTGCAGTGGTGTTCAAAGTTTGGCTGGCATCACAGCCACCTGAGGAACTTGGTAAGAACATAAAGGTCCAGGCTGCATCCCGCTTCGACAAGCCTGAGACTCTGTGTTCGTTATTAGCTTGCCAAGAGACTTTCTACAGCAGCGCTTGGCAAACTTGGGGATCTTGGCAAAATGCACATTCTGATTCAGTAGGTCTGGGATGAGGCCTGAGAATCTGAACTTCTAACCAGTTCTCACAGGTGCCAGTGCTGCTGGTTGGGAGACCATACTTTAGTTGGATGGCTCTAGATTTTAATTCTCCTTGCTTCTTTTTAGGGTAAATTCTGGAGTGGATGCTGTTACCCGTTTTTGAACGTTTTTAAAAAAATTACTTATTTTTAAAAAAATGTTTATTTCTTTATTTTGAGAGAGAGAGAGAGAGAGAGAGAGAGAGAGAGAGAGAGAGAAAGAAGGAAAGGGACACAGAGAGAGGGAGAGAGAGAGAATCCCAAGCAGGTTCTACAGTGTCAGTGCAGAGCCGGATGTGGGGCTCGATCTCACGAGCTGTGAGATCATGACCTGAGCTGAAGTTGGATGCTCAACTGACTGAGCCATGCAGGCGCCCCGATCATTTTACTTTTGATGTTGCTTCTGTTCCTTCCCTTTTTCTGTTTTTATGAAGTTTTATTAAGTTGCTATTTGGTCTATTTTTTGCCCTTGCTAATTTGGACATTCCATTGTACTTTTCCATTCTTTAAAAAAAATGTGTTTATTCATTTTGAGAGAGAGAGAGAAAAAAAAGCATGAGCAGGGGAGGGGCAGAGAGAGAGGGAGAGAGAGGATCCCATGCAGGCTCTGCACTGTCAGCGCAGAGCCTGACTCGGGGCTCGAACTTACTAACTGTGAGATCATGACCTGAGCCAAGATCAAGAGTCAGACACTTAACCAATTGAGCCACCCAGGTGCCCCATACTTTTCCATTCTTTTTTTAAATCTTTTTGAGAGAGAGAGATACAGAGACAGACACACAGAGAGACACGGAGGCACAGAATCTGAAGCAGCCTCCAGGCTCTAAGCTGTCAGCACATGAGATCGTGACCTGAGCTGAAGATGGAAATTCAACTGACTGAGCCACCCAGGTCCCCCTACTTTTCCATTCTTTTAATGGCAGTTTATTCTCTGGTATGCTTAATTCCATATTTTGTTACCGTTATTTGACACGAGACCTCTAACTCTTCTTACCAAGACAGTTTACTCTTCCTTGAATCATCTACCCCAATAAGATGAGGTCGTTACACTATTTTAGCTTCCCTCCCCCTCTGGCCCTAGCTGAGGAATTTAAAATGCTCTTTCTCTCCTCTGCCTCCATGTTCACCACATCAACACCTAGGTGTCTATGAAATAGTTTAGCTCTAGACTATTATTAAAATTACCATTGCAGCAAGTTCTTTTAAGAATCCTTATGTGAAAAAAAAGAATCCTTATCTCGTACTCATAGTACATATTCTAAGATGTTCATTTATGGTTGATTTAGATGAAAGCACACATTACTTATTCTCGGGAACCCAATCATTATCCATTTAAACTTTAGTACTTGAGGCTTCTGTTTTTGTTCAATCATTGTTTGGTTAGAATGATTTAAGTATTTCTCTCAAACAGGTCTTGTGGCTGTTCATATATTTTAATTCTTAAAAAATGAAAAAAAATTGTTTACCTTAATGGATAAATAAAATGCTAGCTGGGTATGGAGTTCTGGGGTGGCAGTCCTGTACTCTCAGAAGTCTCTAGATGTTATGTCAACATCTTCTATCTTCTAGGACTTCCAATGTTGTATAAGAGTAGTCCAATATTCATCCTATTTTCTTCTCTTTAAAAAATATTTTTAACGTTTATTCACTCTTTTTAAAAAAATTTTTTTTAACGTTTATTTATTTTTGAGACAGAGAGAGAGCATGAACGGGGGAGGGTCAGAGAGAGGGAGACACAGAATCCGAAACAGGCTCCAGGCTCTGAGCTGTCAGCACAGAGCCCGACGCGGGGCTGGAACTCACGGACCGTGAGATCATGACCTGAGCCGAAGTCGGCTGCCCAACCGACTGAGCCACCCAGGCGCCCCAACGTTTATTCACTCTTGAGAGAGAGAGAGAGAGGGAGAGAGAGAGAGAGAGAGACATAGCACGAGTCGGGGAGGGGCAGAGAGCGAGGGAGACACAGAATCCGAAGCAGGCTCCAGGCTCTGAGCTATCAGCCCAGGGCCCGATGAGAGGCTCGAACCCACAGATGGTGAGAGCATGACCTGAGCCGAAGTCAGACGCTCAACTGAATGAGCCACCCAGGCACTCTTTCTTAGCGGAAACTTAAGATTTATTTTTTATTCTTGAGATTTAGAATTTCACCAAGGTATGCCTCTGTATATGTATCAGCTAGCATCACAATAATGCTATGTAACAAACTACCACAAAAATCCCATCTGCATTAAACACGGAGCATTTATCGGTCACTGACACTTTGACAAATCTATGCTGGGCTTGACACTAAGATTCAGATTGGTTCCAGGTCCACTTGATGTAGTTCTCGTCCTTGAATCAGGAGCCTCCCAAAGCTTGCTCTCCTTGGGGCACAAAGCAGAAGGACAGGAGGATGTGAAAATAAAGGAACCCTCACTTAAAATGGAGTTAGGAAACTATTTTGGGGATGAGCACTGGGTATTGTATGTAAGCGATGAATCATGGGAGTCTACCCCCCAAACCAAGAGCACACTGTATACACTGTATGTTAGCCAACTGGACAATAAATTATATTAAAAAAAAAAAAGGAGTTAGGAAGCCCAGAAGGTGGGGCGGGGGGCTTGTCATTATCTTGACAAGGGAAGGACATTTTGCACATAGGGTTTTCATGATCTGCTTTTCCGAAAGTTCCCTTCCTGCCTCAGCAGTAGTACTAACCACGGTTTGTAGCCGATGAGAAATCGCCACAACCTGAAACTCTTGTTCTCTAGTGAACTTCTGTTTCGAACAACCCTCCCAAATTTCCTCTTAAATCCTAATAAACGGGGTGCCTGACTGGATCAGTCCGAGAAGCACATGAGTCTTGATCTTGGGGTCATGAGTTAAGCCCCACGCTGGGTGTAGAAACTACATACATACGTACATACATACATATATACCTACATACACATAAAAAAATTCCAACCACCACTTAAAAAACAACCTAATAAAAGCTGACCTTCCCTTTATCTCCTTGGACTTACCTGTGGCTCCCCAGAGCTTGCATGTCCCAAGCTGCAATTGCTCTGCTATTCCTCAGGAAACTCATTTGATTAGTAAAATAACTGGCTTTTTTATTTTTGAGTTTGAAAATGGTGAGCCCACCGTGCAGGTATAATTCAGGTTTCTGCTTGTATTATATCCACTACCAGTCCATTGGCCCAAGTGAGTCACATAGGCGACCCCAAGTCAGGAGCTAGGGATGCACGATCTGCTCACCCATGTTAGATAAAGGAAAGGGAATCAGTACTTGGTGAACAGTAATTTAATCGATGATAGTTGGTAGATTATTTGCTGGGACTGTCATGGAATCTATTGGGAACTTGGTGCACTTTTTCAGTCTGTAAACTTGGGCCTTTGTTTTGTTCAAGGAAATTTTCATTTATTATTTGTTTAATTATGCTTTTCCTCCACCAGTTCCCTCTCCTCGATCACCCGTTTTTGCTTGTTATGTCTCCTAGATCTGTCCTCCACGAAGACTCTTATCTTTTCCCTATAAGTTCCATACTTTTGTATTTTTGAGATATTATGGTTTGAGATATTTCCTCCCTTCACTCAGATTACTAAGTATGGCTGCAAGAGTAGCCATCCTCTCTTTTAATTCACCTGATGTATCTTTAAGTTTGAAATCATAGCATCTAGTTTCAGAAAGTTTGCATGTGTGGGAAGATATGTGCATGTAGAGGGTGACCAACTTATCCCAGTTGGCCCAGTACTGTCCTGGTATCAGCCCTGCAAGTCCCATATCCCTGGAGTTGTCTCAGTCCTGGGCAAACTGGGGCACTTGGTCACCCTCATGCTGTATTTGAATCTCTTTAAATCCTAGTTTTATTTTATTTAGTTTATTATTTCAAGAGTGAGAGAGAGTGCAAGGGGGAGGGGGCAGAGAGAGAGGAAAGAATCCCCAGCAGGCCCTGCAATGTCAGTGCAGAGCCTGACGTGGGGCTTGAACTCAGGAATGGTGAGACCGTGACCTGAGCCAAAATCAAGAGTCAGACGTTTAAACTGACTGAGCCACCCAGGCGCCCCGAGTCTTCTCTAGCAATTGTTTTCGCTGGCTGTCTGTCCTGTTTGATCTTTCTCCTTCTGGCTGCTGGGAACTCTAGAATGTCTTGTTATTTCTCTTTTTTTTTTTTAATTTTTTTAATGTTTATTTATTTTTGAGAGAGAGAGAGCATGAGTGGGGAGGAGCAGAGAGAGAGAGAGGGAGGCACAGAATCGGAAGCAAGCTCCCGGCTCTGAGCTGTCAGCACAGAGCCCAATGAGGGCTCGAACTCACCAGCTGTGAGATCATGACCTGAGCTGAAGTCGGACGCTCAACCGACTGAGCCACCCAGGTGCCCCAAATGTTATTTATTTCTCTTTATCTCCTGTGCTGAGACCATTTGGGTCTCACTGACATATACCGGGGCTTAAAATGAATTCAGTCATTAGCTTTACTGGGAGAAAGAAAAACTTCCAAGGCCAAGGTAGCAAGAGAAGAGAAGGCATGGGTCCCTTTCCTCCCAATATCCGGTAGAGGAGAGTACCAGTGCCAGCGTCCCTTCCTGGATATATAGCGTGGGTCCACGTTCCAGCAGAGGAACCTGCGCCCTTATCGCTCTCCTTCAGAACAAGCGTGGGAAAACCACCTTATCAATGAAGGGACACACAAACTGCTTGGGTGCCACGCAGGTTGGAGTTGGACACTAGATATTTAAAGAAGTTGGCTGGGAATTCCCGCTGCCAGCACCTGCGGTCTGTTGGGAGACACTCTTCCATGGCTTTCTCTTGTTTCTGCAGGTCTTGTGAGCAGAGGCACGGGCAGCTTTTCTTCTGAACTTTCCACGGAAGTTTGTATAGTGAACAGCCTTAGGAGATAGAGATCGTGTCTCCATATGGAGCCAAAGAAAAATTTGTTTGTTGACTAGTATGAGAAGGTTTCTCTTTAGGTCAAAAATGCGGCAGATTTGCTTGCAGCCCTCTTTAAAATACTGGTGTTTCCAGGGGCACCTGGGTGGCTCAGTCACTTAAGCATCCGACTCTGGGTTTCAGCTCAGGTCATGATCTCAAAGTTCGTGAGTTCAAGCCCCACGCTGGGCTCTGCGCTGACAGTGCAGAGCCTGCTTGGGATTCTCTTTCTCTCTCTCTCTCTCTCTCTCTCTCTCTCTCTGCCCTTCCCACGTGCACTCAGTCTCTCTGTCTCTCTCTCAAATAAATAAACGTAACCAAATTTTAAATATTAGTATTTCCAAAGCTTGGTTCCTTCCCAGTGACACACAGCCACTGTGCATGCAGCACCCACATGGGCCCCCCTCTGTGTTGCCCCAGTGGGATGCGGAGGGCAAGAGAACCAATGCAAACATGAAGCTCATGCTGCCTGTTGCGCTAAGAGTGTTGCAATCCTTTGTCTCTGACCCACTGTTCTCGTGATTTCTGCCAGCACCCACAAGATGAAAGCAGACTCACTTGTTAGCGTGCGGGCAGGTGGATTCTCATGCCCCTCACAGTCCTCCCTGGAGCCTGTTAGAAGTGCCGTCCTACCCAGTCAGGAAGCCCAGTTCGGTGGAAGCTTCCTCCACTCTGCTCCAGCCTCAGCGGACTCATGGTCCCGGAAAGGCAGAATGAGGTCACTTTGGGATAAGTGTGCTCATTTCAATACAGCAGGTAACTCGCAACTACAGGGAGGTCAATAATGTGTGTCCTCTATATGGAGGACGTCCCGCCCTATGAAAGGGACGTTTTCTAAGTATGATTTATAAGTGTTTTCCTATGGAAGGAATTTTATAAACAGCATTTGTACCTAGTCCTAGTTACTCCCAGACTGACCCTGCAAATGTATTAAGCAGCTTCAATGTGGTTAAGATCATGGGTTCTGGAGCCAGGCTGTCTAAGTTCAAATCCTGGGCCCTCCATCAGCTACATCAGTCACAGCACCCTCTCTCTGAGCTGTCTCACTTGAAAATGGAGTTAATGGAGGAGAGGGGGGCACCTGGGTGGCTCAGTAGGTTAAGCGTCCAACTTCAGCTCCGGTCATGATCTCCTGGTTCGTGAGTTTGAACCCCGCATCGGGCCCTTGCTGTCAGCACCGGAGCCTGCCTTGGATCCTCTGTTCCCTCCACTCTCTCTCTGCACCTCACCCGCTCGCGCTCTCTCAAAAATAAATAAACACTTAAGAAACAAAGAAAAAAAAAAAAAAAGAAAATGGAGTTCACAACACTGACCACCAATAGGGTCATTTTGAGGATTAAATGAGTAATGCCTGCCTTGCAAGCAGCTCCTTTCCAGCTTGCCGTCATAACCATTCAGTAATCTGGCCACTATGTACAATTTAACCTCAGCCTTGCTCTGCCCACTCACTTCTCCCAGGATGTCCCTACTCCCATGGCGCAGTAGTATGACACTTGCTTGGCCCAGATCTCAATGACATCTTCTAATATATAAGTGTCACTTACAAAGAGAATATATTGGTGTCTGGCTGACTCCTGAATCACTCTCTCTTTCAGATGGTTCCAAACTATGGTAGAAATGTCAGTTATTAGCTCCCCTCGAACACCACCATATAGTTAAATGACAGGCTGTAATCTGTCATTTCATCCATATGCCTTGGGGTCTCTCCAGCCATATGGTGAGCCCACTGTGGATGGGTCTATGTCTTGCTCTCACCGAGGCAGTGGAGACGGCAGTTTGGGAGAGGACATGGTCTCTTACCCCGAGAGGCTTGGGTCCAAATCTGGGCTTTGACGGTTCATAGGTGGGTGAAGAACTTTAGCTACCAATGCCTTATTTCCTCGTCCATATTTGCACCTTCCTTACGTGGTCCTCTCAAGGGCTGAGTGAGTTAAAATGTACAACAGAACAGTGCCTAGCCTAGCATGTAGTGAGGAGAGAGGGGGAGACATCCTGTATTTTATAGCCTAGGTGCTTTTCAAGATGCACTTAAAGCAGCTAAGTACATTTTCCCTGAAGCTGAAGTACTGAAGTTCTGGAGATGAAAGATGATTTCCTGGAAAAAATATTTACCTGAAACACTGCTAAGACTCTATCAGGGTTGTCCTCATCCTTTCCGGTAAGACGAAACTCAGCTCTCTCTAATGAACAGGTGGCCACGGTGCTACCGTAGGTGGCAACACACAAAACCAAAGACAAGACTGGTATCGGCTGGAAGGTGGGGAGAAGTGGGAACAGGACCCTGGAGACAACCTGTCCAGTAAGGAACCTAACGTGCGTGTGGCACTTGTAAGAAAACAGAAGCTTCTTAGAATTGGGTATTTTCCCCCAGATTTTCTCAAAATAGAAATCGAGAATGGGAGGACAGATTTTTAACTTGCCACTTATAGAAAAGTACAATTCTCAGTGCAGAAGTCCACGTGCCTGGACTTCAGGGGCTGAGCAGTACTTTTCCATCTAATCGTATCTCCATCATCTCATGGTCTGTGTTCTGCCCTCTGACTTGTGACAGGGTGTGAAGCCACTAAAATCTTGAGCCTTCTCTTTCCCAATCTCTTATTGTGTACTTATCTTTGTATGTCTAACATTCATTATTCTATTGAGACTTTATCATATTGGGAACATAGCTTACATTGCTAAAGGACAAAATGATCTGAGAGTGAATAGGACCTAGATTCTGTAGAGGTGTTTTCCTTTTCCTTGCTGTCTCTGTTCTCCCCATCCCAGCTGGGGCCCTAAGACGGTATGAGGCACACGGGAAGTCCTCCTTACACAGTTCTGTGAATAAATACATACCCTGGGATTTTACTTGAGAAGTGCTTACCGTTGCATCAAATTGCAGTGGCATCGAACTACTAACCTTGGAGGGGGTGATTAGAAAGAAATAACATAGACCACCAATGGTAATCTGATACAAAGCTGAATTTATTTGCTTGCCTAGGAGGGGACTGCCACATTACTCAACCACAAGCTCAGCTATGTCTCCGTGTAGTATAGCTGAACCTTGAACAACATAGATTTGAACTGTGCAGGTCCATTATATGCATATTTTTTCCATAGATAAGTACTGGGCTATAAATGTACTTACTCTTCCTTATAATTTTCTTAATAGCATTATTTCTCTAGCTTACTTTATTGTAAGAATACAGCCTGTAATGCATATAACGTACAAAATATATTACTCGACTGTTTAAGTGAGCGGTAAGGTGTTTGGTCAACAGTAGGCTATTAGGGATTAAGTTTTTGGTTACGCAAAAGCTACACACAGACTTTTGACTTTGTGGGGAATCGGCGCCCCTAACCCCCACCCGGTTCAAGGGTCACCAGTACAAAAAAAGGCCCAGATAGAGGGCAAAAGGAAACAAGTACATCGAATCAGGTGAGATTCTGAGCACGGGCGTCTAGCTGGTTCCCAAGGCCTAGCACACACTCTCCTGAGCAAGTTCACTTCTTCAAAGCGCAGCCACCACACCCAAAGATGTCCACGACGGGTTACACAAAGCTCTC
>NW_024420586.1:2875923-3002852 GCF_014898765.1 Herpailurus yagouaroundi
GAGAGCTTTGTGTAACCCGTCGTGGACATCTTTGGGTGTGGTGGCTGTGCTTTGAAGAAGTGAACTTGCTCAGGAGAGTGTGTGCTAGGCCTTGGGAACCAGCTAGACGCCCGTGCTCAGAATCTCACCTGATTCGATGTACTTGTTTCCTTTTGCCCTCTATCTGGGCCTTTTTTTGTACTGGTGACCCTTGAACCGGGTGGGGGTTAGGGGCGCCGATTCCCCACAAAGTCAAAAATCTGTGTGTAGCTTTTGCGTAACCAAAAACTTAATCCCTAATAGCCTACTGTTGACCAAACACCTTACCGCTCACTTAAACAGTCGAGTAATATATTTTGTACGTTATATGCGTTATAGACTGTATTCTTACAATAACGTAAGTAGAAAAAGTCAAATGTTAAGGCAGTTATTAGGAAGAGAAAATATTGTGTGGCATGTATCAAGTAAAATCTGCATATAAGTGGGCCCATTAAGTTCAAACTCGTGTTGTTCAAGGTTGAACATTTTGCAGGGAGATACCAACTGAACTTGTGTTTGAGCAATGTGATGCTCGCCTCCTGGACCAGCAAATAAATTCAGCTTTGTGTCAAATCACCATTTGGTGGCCTTTATTTCCTTGTAAATATCCTTCCTTAGGCTGCAACTTCAGCCAAGTTCCCTTTTGAGGATATTAACTGGATGTGTGTTGTGAAGGACCTTTACATTGATTTGAGTATCTTGAGAGCTTGGAGGCTCTTCCCTACCCCAGGTCAAATTCATCATCTTAGTCTGAAATTAGGTCACGCAGGTTCTGTCTTTATGAGGTTAGGGCCCACCACAGTCCATGGTTGTGTGAAAGTAGGCGGCCTCAGAATGCACAGGGAGCAGAGAAGATGGCACAGGGGATGGTCATCCGGGAAAATCCAGGTGAGGCTAGTATAGCAGGACATGTCTGGCAGTTGGGGCCTCTGTCACAGGAAGAAGTTTGGCAACAGAATTATATTTTTTGAGGCTATCTGCAAGTGCAGGGAGGAGTCTGGTTAGGTTACGGCTGTCCAGTAGAAGTATAATTTGGGCCTCATATATAATTTTAAATTTGCTAGTAGTCACATTTTAATATGTAAATGGAAACAGGAGAAATTGCCCTTAATAATTAATTTTACCTGATATTTTGAAACGGTTATCATTTCTACATGTAATTAATATTTTAATATACTTAATGAGATATTTTACATTGTTTCATTTTTACTAAATCTTCAAAATCCAGACAGTTAAAGCCTTTCTCAAGTCAGATGCTAGATTTTCACCAAAAATACTTGATCTGTACTTAGATTCTACGGTTGAAAATGTAGATTCACCTTCCAAATATACTTAGAAGTTTTCCAATAATTGGGTCAAGGACCAGTTTTTAAATTTAAATTAGTAAAAAAAAATACTTCCTCAGCCTCACTAGCCACGTTTCACGTGCTCAGTTGCCACATCTGCCTATGGTGCCAATTGGGTAGGGCAGTTCTAGAGGGACAAACAGCCGAGCAGATCATAGAGACTAAGCCTCAGGCATGAACTGGCCCCAGTGCTGGAGAAGAGGCAGGAACCAACCATCGGAGCACATGGTTGGAGGGGGGTGACCGTTGCTGACTGTGTGTTACGCCAGAGCTCCCAGAAACGCTCAGGGCTTCTGGTCACCTGGACCTGTAGCCGCGGGGAGAGAACAAGCGACCCCAGCCCTGGGGCGGGGCGGGGTAGCAGAGACCCGGAAAACGGGTCAGCTCTTTCCCAGGGTCTGCCCTGCCAGATTCAAAATGCTAATGAAGGGGGCTGAAACCCTCCCAGTAGTTTATACTCACCCATCCCACCTCTGCCCCTAGAGATCTTGGAACCTTTGGGAATTCCAGGCAGGAGACCCACCCCTTGCTGTTTCACTCTTCTTCCCTGTCCATTTTCTTGATCTCTTGCTCCTCAGCATGGATGAAGTCACAGCAACCATGACTTGGTAATTGTGGGAGCTGGGGTGATGGGTACATGGAGGCTCACCATATTATTCTCACTACTTTGGCATATATTTGTTTTTTTAAAACTTTTTTTTTTTAACATTTATTTATTTTTGAGAGACAGAGCGCAAGCAGGGGTGGAGCGGAAAGAGGGAGATACAGAATCGGAGGCAGGCTCCAGGCTCCGAGCTGTCAGCACAGAGCCCTGAGATCATGAGATCATGACCTGAGCCGAAGTCGAAAGTTTAACCGTCTGAGCCACTCGGGCGCCCCTACTTTGGCATATGTTTGTGATTGGCTATATATATCCATTTGAACAGTCAAGTTCCTGATGTTCCCACAGCCCCATTACACACCTTGCCCCATCCCAACCCTCGTCTTGTGCCAAAGTCCTGCCAGGCCTGGCCCTCGGCTTGCCCTTCCTTCTTTCCCGCTTCACTCTCATAAGCCGCAGGCAGCAAAGGGTGTGCGAGTTAATTGTTAAATTCAGTTCAACAAGTTCCTCATTAGGGACAAATTACCCGAGTTTGAAATCTGCTAATTTTCCAATCAGAGTGAGTGTTTGCACTTGTGATTTGGAAATAATTACCATATGGTAAAAGCAAAACCTATGTGGGGATGAAAGTAAAGGTGAGGGAGGACGGTGGCTTATTCGGGCTTCTTCCCCGGTAACTCGAGTTAGCATATGCAGATTAGCTGCGGTGCCTCTGCGCTTCGGTGGGAAGGCTCACCTGTGGCACTGTTTTGCAAAAGCTGTTTACTTCATGTGCTAATGCTCCTGAAAGGTGACCTTGGCCTTGAAGGGAGAGCGGTGTGGCCTTTAGAGGGCCGAATTGGTTCTGCAAAGAGAAGAGCCTTTTGAATTTAGCTCTTTCATCTAAAAATACATCTATACTTTTGCTTTCATTTGTCATCAGTCTAAAGCTTCTGCTTGAGTTACAAATGGAAACATTTCCTTGGGGGTGGAAGTGGTGGGTCTAAATGTCCTTTGGGTGATTTTGCAATGGATTGTATTGAGGGAAAGCATCTGAAAGCATTTGAAGAACTGTGGGGTAAGAATTGCTGGAGAATACCACCATGCTCTGAAGTGTAGAAATCTGGCCCATCAACTTTCAGTACTTTGGCCCGGTCCCAATTACTAATCTACTTCTCTATTAGTAGTTCAGGGCATTTGGAACCCTGCGGTAAAGAATAGACAAGGTTTCAGGTAAGGTACAAGCCAGTGCGGAAACACTCCTCCTGAGGCTTTGCTTTTCGAATTTGGAGCCCGGAAGAGCTTGTCTCCCCTGAGAAGGCAGCGACCCTGCCCCTTTCTGGTAACGGGAATTGTACAAGTTCTCAGGTTTCCCTTTTCACTTCAGCTGACAGGAAACTCAAAACCAAATGTGAAGCTGGAACCACCACGTTTACATTTATGGTTAGCTCTTCAGCATTCCCTTGCTCTTTGAAATTTTTTTTCTTTCTTTCTATTTTAGTAGTTCTTTTTACCTTTTTTCATAGACTGCTTCAAATCTTTTGTCAAAGGAAACTGGGAAACTAATGCCTCCCGACCATGGCAAACAAATATATAAATACATAGTAGCTTCTCTTTGTTTACATACCCTGCCTCTAATCTTTGAATAACGTTGCCCATTAGCTATTATTATCCTCTGAGGACTGAAAAAACTGAGGGTCAGATAGGCCTGGCCTGAAGCAGTACAAGTAGTAAGTGGCACAGTTGCTATTTTCCGTGTCCTTCTAAATCCATGCCTGTGCCTGGGTACATGTAACTGATGTGTTGACAGCCCTCAACTCAGTGGTGGACTGTATACATGCAACTGTTTTGTTTTTTCCAATCACTGCTTTCAACTGTGTGGCACCAAGCCTCTTTTCCCATCCTTTAATGACACCTTGGGCATATCTCATAACTTCGAGGGTTATCTTGGTTGGTAAACCTGGCCAATCCCAATCCCAATATTATATCTTCTGGTTTTAGGGTCAGAGAGAGAAGGGAGACAGAGAACTCCTGTGGATATGGTCCTTTTCCAGGTCTGATGCCATGATCTTGTGAGGTGCCCTGCAGGTCGGCGGGTTGGGGTGGGGGGGTCTCTGCCTTGGAGGCCGTGCTGTATTTCGTCTGGGTTCCTCCTTCCCCGGGGCATCCCTCGGCAAAGGGCAGCTTTGCCTGCTGATTCCCACGCCCTTCTGCCGGTTCTGTCTCCCATCTCCTGGACAGCCCTCTACGTAAGCCCTGTGCTCCTCCACATGGAGCTTTGGGAACTGCTAAGGTCCGTTTCCCAGCTCTGAAGGCTGGGAGTGATGGTCCCATTTTCTTTCCAGGCACACATTACGCCTCAGTACTTTTGGAGCTTCTGACGTTTAGATGTTTCTTGACCACCAGGGGGCACCAGACTCCAGGTTCACGCACAACACATCACTGAGCGTGTTTGTTAAGCCCGGGGAAAAAATTCCCTCGCCCAGAGCTCTCAGGGCCGCAGAGTGGGCCTGCGGGTCTGTGCAGCTCAGCGAGGGTCCAGGCAGGAAACCGGGTGCCAACCTGCCTGTCCTGCAGACCTTCCCACTGCCCTCGAGCAGCTCTCTCAGGGGTGTCCCTTACCTGTCTCTCGGTTTGGGAGAGCAGGAGGGCACCGGTACATCTCCTCTCCCCTGGAGAAAGCAGCCTCTCACCAGGAACACTCAGCTCCCCTCCCTGCCCTCCCCGGCCCTGTCGTGTCGACATAGGTTGGTGGGTGGCGAGCGGGGGGTGGAGGTCGCAGGGAGCCGTAATGGGGGCCAGCTGTTCCATTTCTCGGTCCTTTTGTCTGAGAGCACGCGTCTGCTGGGTTGGAAGGCTGGAGCCCCTCCTCAGCATGTAGGCGCACCTGATGCTTCCTGATCGCAGCGTTGGGCTTTAGCAGCTCTGGCACCACCGGACAAGTCCTGTTGCACGCACGCCCACACACGCACGTACACGTACGCGCCTGCACGCACCCACGGCTTCCCAGCCGCCTTTTGTCGTCTCGATCCAGGGTCTCTGGCTTTGCCGTCCCAGTTTCCAATGGGAATGGGCAGAGGTCTCTAGCTGGTGGGACAGTTTTTCGAAGGAATGTTCGGGGTGAGTTTTCTAAAGTGTTTGAGACTTGAGTGAGAAGTCCGTGGCGAAGGCGGCGAGGGGGGGAGGGCGGGGGCAGCTCGGGAAGCTTTCGCCCTCCACCCCTATTACCGCTATGGGGTGCATTCTTTGATATGAAAAAGATGTTCTGGAAGAGTTGTGAAGTGGTACGCAAAAATAGCTTCACAGCAAATCCCTTCATGCCCCGCCCCCACCCAGCAGGCTTACTCTTGGGTTCTAAGCAGCTCTTTCCAGAAGTGTTGGAGCTTCTGTGCCAGAGGTGGAGGGGGAAGCGGGTGATTATAAGAAGTGGTATTTGGGGCTATGCATCTTCTTTACACTCTGAGAAACCAGAGTTTTTTTTTTTTTTTTTTTAATTTTTTTTTCAACGTTTATTTATTTTGGGGACAGAGAGAGACAGAGCATGAGCGGGGGAGGGGCAGAGAGAGAGGGAGACACAGAATCGGAAACAGGCTCCAGGCTCCGAGCCATCAGCCCAGAGCCTGACGCGGGGCTCGAACTCCCGGACCGCGAGATCGTGACCTGGCTGAAGTCGGACGCTTAACCGACTGCGCCACCCAGGCGCCCCCAGAGTTATTTTGAAATTACTGTTTTTGGCGTTGTTTGGAGAGTGTGGCATTTGAAGGTGCGATTATGGGGGCCTGTGGTTATCGGTAATGATGAGGTCTAGGGTAAAACCACCGGAGTGGCCTCCTGGTGCAGGTGGTGAACACAATCACTGGAAAAGAGGTCAAAGGAACCAGGGGCCAGACTACTGGCAGGCTCATCTATCCACGTGGCTGGAAATCACCAAGAACTCTTACAGTGTAGTGATGAGCCAGACCCTAGAATCTTCAAGGTGTGCAGGGATGTTGTTGACTTCCCGCAGTGGGGAAGAAGAATGGTTTGGTTTTAGGGGTCAGTTAGACCCAAGATATCCCTTAATACTGGTTGTGGGAGACTTCTTCAGTGTCATCTTTTAAATACTGAGAGCATGCTTACATGCAAGGCCTTTTGCTTCATACTTGGCGGAGTCAGGCACCTGTTCCATCTGCAGTGGGATTAAAGGTTACTCAGGGAAAACAGTTTGTAACTACATGCGGTGATCGATGTTAACTAGACTCACCGCGGTAATCATTTTGCAGTGTATACACATGTCAGATCATTATGTTGTGCACCTAAGAGGAACGTTATGGGTTCTATTTTACCACACATAGCAACCGACTCTGATATCCACGTATCTTAAGAGATAGGTTTCTCTGCAAATAACACTCTAAAGGACAGCTTTATAGTAACAGAAAACAAAACAGGATCATGGCCTTTACTCACACCACCATCCTGGCCAGGGCGGTGGGACAGAGACTTGAGTAAATGTTCCAGTTCTAAGTTTATGACATGGCACCGGCTCTGTGCCACACAATAGCGTCTGCCTCTCTGTACCTGTAGGAAGGCAACATTTTTTTCTGAGATTTTTCACCAGCAGTTGGGGTGGCAGTTTTAAGATTAAGCATTACAAGTCCAAGAAGCTTAAATCTTAAAATAGAAAAAAGAAAAAGGTCATAGAGAAGTTTAACAAATTAAATATGAAATGGATAACATGAAATTGGCGATGTTCGACCATTTTTGCCCAGTTAAAATGGCAGTTTCATATGATTCAGTTGAGTATCTACAGTTTCAGTCTTGAATGCCCAGTGAGAAATAGGAAGTTAATTTGGTAGGTACTGGGGAGCCACCCCTGGAGGGAAATGCTATGATTGGAGCTGGTTTAACACAGTTGGTCCGGCAGGAATGTGAAGGAGGGACTGGAGGGGGAGAGACTGGATTAAACCTGACTTTCATACCCATTGACTTGAAATATACCTCTACCTTTGCATCCATAGTACCAAACGATCGAGAAGCTAAATTTGCACTAACCTTCTAAGTTAAAGATGGAGAGTTTAAATGTCTCCCCAGAGATAGGCTTCCGTGGGTGGGCGGGCTGTGAGAATGGTTTTTTATGCTCCAGTAGATCCAAATCTTGGCAAACTGTTCTACCAACTTGATTAAAACAACAATAACAACGACAGCAACACTCTCTTACCTACATCAAGGGGGAAAGGAGGCATCTTCGAATCCATGGCTCTCCATGTTTGCTTTCCCATCGCACAGAGCCCACACGGCCTGCTGAGACACACTTCCTGAAATGAATTCTCTTGAGAAACATAGATTTATATCTGCAGATAATACTGTGGATGGCATTTTCAATTTTTAATACTTTTTGAGGATAAGGCAGACTGACAAAGGAATAAAATCCCATGAGAATAAAATCACAGGGCTTTTTGGGCAAGCTTCCAAGTCACAGAATAGGCAAACTAGCAGGGACTACTCTTCACCGTTTCTCAAACTTTGGTGTGCATCCAGAGTCACTGGAGGCCTTGTTAGAACACAGACCGCTGAGCCTCACCCTCTGGATTTCTGATTCAGTAGACCCGAGTGGGTGGGGCTCGAGAATGTGCACCTCTAACATGTTCTCAGCTGAGGCTGATGTTTCTGGTCCCGGGACCACACTTTGAGAATGCTGCTGTACTCTGACTGAGGAAAGGTCTGAATGTGCCTGAGGGAGGGGGGCGCTGCTTCCGGAGAAAGAAAGAGAAGCGTGAAAGGTTAAAAAAGAAAAAAAGAAGGCTAGAATACTCAGGTAACTGCTGTCATCCAGATGCGTCTGCATGAGTGAGCCCTGAGAATTAGCATTTCTAGAAAGTTCTCAGATGCTGCTGCTGCTTCTGGGCCAGGGACCACCCACACTTTGAGAACCACAGTCTGTGTGCCAGTTACATGGCAGCCCTCGAGGGTGACTGCCCCATTTTCAGATTTAAACTTGAGCTATTTTTAGAGGAGCCCCTTCAAAAATTTGGGCAGATTCTCTCTGGCAGGTTCTCTGAGACTGTTTCCCAGTCTCAGTACCTTTTCTTAGTGAAGTGGGTAGCAAAGACAGAGAAGGACCCCGTGGGAGGGTGGAGGAGGCAGAGGGCAGTATGGTCACCTAATAATCTCTTTCCAGAGACCCACTGGTCCCCAAATCGCCAGATCTCCAAAGCTAAATATATATCCGTGTGAGTATTTTAAGCAATAGAGAAAATAGGAGAATATCAAAGGTGATGGTCTAGATACAATGCTATTAAGATTTGTTTTTAAACCTGCTGGTTGTTTGTTACATTAAAACCTGCTGAAAGGGAAAAACCGTGATCGTTACTCTTTGACCTGGACATTCTTGGAAACAGAAGGGGCCTGGGTTTTACAAGAATCAGTCTGCCTTCTGGAACACCATTTACTTTATAAAAACACCATGTGTGTTTTCTTTGCTATTCCTGGGGAACGAGTGCCAATTTCCAAATCCTTTCCTCTAGTTAAAAATGATGTTATCAAATATCTACTTAATAAGTAACTGTAAAATAATATGTTATTACATCAGGAATGAGCTTGGAGACCTCAAGATGCCAGAGACGAGATAGTTATGGCAGAGAGTGAGGGCCAGAGTGAATGGAGATATAAAGGCACCTCTATTTGATCACATCTTGAAATTATAGGGTTGTGGGGAAAATATTATCAAGTGTTCCTGAGAACTGGCAGTATTCTGGTTGCTATACTTTTTTTTTGATTTGTTTTTGAAGCAAAGCTTAAGTATAGTCATAAGGAAAGACGCTGGGTCTTTTTTTTTCATTTCCTATGATGACTTTAATATGGTAGTCATTCATTGAGGGGATTAAGGGATTAAGTAATGAAGGGGGTAGGGTTTGCCTTACAATCAACAGCATAGGGGCGCCTGTGTGGCTCGCTCAGTTAAGGGTCTGACTCTTGACTGCAGCTCAGGTTATGATCTCACCATTCATGAGATCGAGCCCCGGGTTGGGCTCTGTGCTGACAGTGCAGAGCCTGCTGGGACTCTCTCTCCCTCTCTCTGCCTCTTCCCTGTTTGTGTGTGTGTCTCTCTCTCTTTCTCAAAACAAATAAGTAAACATTTAAAAAAAGTTTTAAATAAATCAGTAGCATGACCCATAGTACCATTTCTCCCTGTTGCAGTCCTAGTACATAGGACCATGCCCCAAATCCAGAATGATCCTTGACTAAATTAGGCTTTCTGGACTACTGCTTTCCGTCTCACCTCGCAAGAAGATGGATTCAGTTGCAGAGAAATAAGTATGAATGTAGGAATGATAGTACAAGTTTGTCTTTTTAGTCATCAGTTATATTGATTTTCTCAGCCATATTTCTCTGAAAATTGTCTCCAGAAGAAGAACATCAGCCAGGTGCCCTTTCTGGTCAGTATAATGTCAAATCTGCTTCCTCTGGTCATGGGTAGAGACCCTTTCAATCAGACTTTCCGTTGGAGGAGTCAAGGTCAATATCACTGAGAATCTGTAAAGTAGGGTTGCCAGATTTAGCAAATTAAAACACAGGACACCCAATTAAATTCGAATTCCAGGTATACAATCAATAATTTTTTAGTATAACTCTGTCCCACATGTGGCTCTTCAAATTTAAATTAATCAAAATTAAATAAAATGTAAAATGTAATCGCCCAGTTTCACTGGCCATGTTGTCAAATGCTGCACGCGGCTAGTGGCTACTGTATTGGACGGTGCAGATTAGCACACATTACAGAACATCTCCAGCACCAAAGAAAGTTCTGTTGGACAGTGCTGCTCTGAGTGAGCCGGGACGATGTTCCTGGAGGCTGCTCCTCAGGCAGATGGTGTCTGGTAGCGGGCCCTCGACATCCCATCTCTTCCTCCTTTACGAACAAAAATGAAGGTGATCCCCGAAGACCAGAGGGAAAGGGATAGCCCAACCTTGCGCCCGTTAGTGGGGCTGATCACTCCGTACCCGGGCAGAACCAGTTAAATTCTCGGCCTAGCATTGCTCCCGAGAATAAACGGATCCTTCCGATAACAGAGCACTTATCAAGTCTACGTGGGATTTTGTCGTCGCAGTAACTCTGGGTGGTGAGCAGGCCCGGGAGAGAAACGACAACGGGAAGGTGAAACCCACGGCGGAAGGAATTGTCTCCTGCTGCAGTGCAGGTGTCCCACGCTTGGGCAGGCATCACAATCCACCCCCCCCCCCACCGGGGCTTGCTTCTTCAGATGCAAATTGCTGGGCCCCGCCCCCAAAGTTCCTGATTCAGTTGGTCTGGGCTAGGGCCTAAGAATTTGCATTTCTCACAAATCCCCAGGTCAAAAATGCCAGTCCAGGGACCGCACTTTGTAGACCACTGCTATGGTGTCATGGTCCTACCCCAGCCTAGTGCTACAGTCATTCAAGGCTTTTCGTTTCTCTGACTTGGCAGACTCCTCACTCTTTTAGGGCCACCGTGACAAGCTACATCTCTTCGCTCATTTGGATCATTATCACTTTTATCCTTTGAGCGGCTTTAATCCATCTGCTGGTTTGATAATAAATCAGAGTGAAAGCAACACCAGCCGAGTCCAAGTTGATGCTCTCCTCCGTCTTTGCTGCGGCCCTAGTGTGCCCAGATCGTGGTCTGGCCACGCTCACTGGGTAGATCTTTTAAGTTTTCAGTTACATACCCACAAACTAAGCATCAGAAAGGGAAAAAGGAAATAACTGGCCCCGGGTCACAGAGCTAGTGAGAGGTGGAACCGGGATGCGAAGATTTCCAACCTCAGTTTTGGTACTAACAATGCCTGGAGATTTGTGAAAGTGTTCCGAGGTTGGTGACTTTTTTTTAAATGATAATGGAGTCTGTTATAATTTCAACCGTAAAGGCCTTAGATGTGGACTAGGTGTTTGGGGCAGTTTGTGGAGATCTTCTGGACCTGTTTTGGCATCAGTCCCTTGGTTGCTTTATCACCCATCTGACTACTTAGCCTTACGGTTGGTGGCGTTCACCATTTTACAGCTTTCAGTTATTTTCATTCACTTGTGGAATTTACCATCACTATGGATTATTGGTTAAAGAGAGGACGCATTATGAATATGATTTAGAATAGAGTGAGCTACTGAACTCTACACTTAAAAATGGCTAAGATGGTGGGGTGCCTGGGTGGCTCAATAAGTTGAGTGTCCGACTCCAGCTCAGGTCATGATCTCACAGCTTGTGAGTTCGAGGCCTGTGTCGGGCTCTGTGCTGACAGCTTGGAGCCTGGAGCCTGCTTGGGATTCTGTATCTCCCTCCCTCTCTCTGTGCCCCTCCCCTGTTCGTGCTCTGTTTCTGTCTCTGTCTCTCAAAAATAAATAAACATTAAAAAAATTTTTTTAAATGGTTAAGGGGTGCCTGAGTGGCTCAGTCACTTGGGCACTTGGGCATCCAACTTTGGCTCAGGTCATGATCTCTCTCAGTTTGTGAGTTCAAGCCCCGTGTTGGGCTCTGTGCTGCCAGCTCAGAGCCTGGAGTCTGCTTCATATTCTGTGTCTCCCTCTCTCTCTGCCCTCCCCACTCGTGCTCTCTCTCTCTCTCAAAGATAAATAATAAACATTAAAAATATATAAAAAATGGTTAAGATGGTAAAAAACAAATAGAATGATCTAATAGGGACATAAAAATGATAGTTCTCAATTGTGACCTCAGACCTATAAGGTATATTCATATTATCGTTTCTTAATACATCAAGATATCTCTAGTTCTTCTAAACAAAAGTTAAAAGGAGAAATTTGTATCCGATTTTCCTTTTCTTTTATTGGAAATAAAATTATCCAAACCCACAGTGTGTTATTTCTGGAGAAGTACTTGCAAATGGCAGCCAGAAAGTGCTCATAACTCCTCTTTTAGAAACAAACCATGAAAATTACAATAATAAAGTAATTGATTTTTTTAAAGTGCAAAACTCAAGAATTCCAAATACCAGCTCATGGAAGATGTTTGGAGGGCAGTAACACACAGTTAAATATCAATCTAGATATTAATACACATTTGGTCCCCAAACACAATATTGATATGTCATTTTGAATTTATAGCTAAACCATGCTCTTTCCTGTATACTGAATTGAAAATAAGTAGCATCCCCTGCTTGCTAAATGGGGGAAAGTCAAACTTTGTCCTCATGTATTATGAGTATTATTAAAGAATATATTAAAATAGAAATTATAATACAATCTTTAATAGTATTCAGATCTAAATTCATTTTTTCAACGTTTTTTTTTATTATTTTTTTTTATTTTTGGGACAGAGAGAGACAGAGCATGAACGGGGGAGGGGCAGAGAGAGAGGGAGACACAGAATCGGAAACAGGCTCCAGGCTCTGAGCCATCAGCCCAGAGCCCGACACGGGGCTCGAACTCACGGACCGTGAGATCGTGACCTGGCTGAAGTTGGACGCTTAACCGACTGCGCCACCCAGGTGCCCCTGATCTAAATTCATTTTTAAGTTGCTTCCTGTTATATATCCTTCTAAAATAAACCCGTTGTTTTTCCTTTCCGGTTGTGTTTTTTTCTCCACGGGTTTGTTTCTTTTTTTTTTTTTTTTTTTTTTTTAGTTAATTTTTTGAGAGAGAGACAGCAGGGAAGGGGCAGAGAGAGAGAATCCCAAGCAGGCTCCATGTTGTCAGCACAGAGCCCGACACGGGGCTCGAAGTCACGAACTGTGACATCATGAGTCGTGAAATCACGAGCACTAGAGTCGAATGCTTAACTGACTGAGCCACCCAGGTGCCCTGAGATTACAATTTCTGTGAATACACTTTATAAGGATCGATACTGGAAGTAAGGGATGACATCTTTGGAGAGAGTAGGGTCGGTTGGTGTGTGTCTGTTTTCTGTTAGGGCTTTTATGCCAACATCATTTCTAGTGCAAGTAACAGAAATCTAAATCAAGCCAGTTTAAGCAAAAAGAGGGGTTTATTGGCTCAGGAAACTGGCATGTCCAGAAAGTAGAGCTTGTCTCAAGGGCTGGAAGACGTCAAATACATCAGAAGGCTGGGACGCCTGGGTGGCTCAGTTGGTTAGGCGGCAGACTCTCGATTTCGCCTCAGGTCGTGATCTCACAGTTGGTGAGTTTGAGCCCCGCATCGGGCTCTGCACTGACAGCACAGAGCCCGCTTGGGATTGTCTCTCTCCCTCTCTCTGCCCCTCCCCTACTCGTATGGGCTGTCTCGTGTGCGCTCTCTCTCAAATACTGAGAACAAACTGAGGGTTGATGGGGGGTTGGGGAAGAGGGGAAAGTGGGTGATGGGCATTGAGGAGGGCACCTGTTGGGATGAGCACTGGGTGTTGTATGGAAACCAATTTGGCAATAAATTATATTAAAAATAATAAAAACAGGTGCTAGAAGGAAAGAAAAAAAGCCTCTTCACATTCCTGTGTCCCTTGAGGGCCAGGGACTCAGGGGCAGGTGGGTACCGGCAAACAAAATGGGATGTGCCTGAATGTGCCTGATACACATTTCTCCACGTGCAGAAGCAAGGCTACAGCCGTGACCTTGTCTGGGAGTCAGACGGGCCAGGAGAGAGGTTCCCCTCACCCGCATCCTCCAGCCCACGTCCTAGGCAGCATATTAGCCTTCCTGTGAATCTGGGCAGACGTGAATGGGATTTGAGTAGCAATGTGTAGGAGTCCAGAGAAGCTGGCAAAAGAGAATTAATTTTATTTAGACTTCAAGAGAAAAATTGGCTGTGCCAGCCTCTGAAGTAGCACTCACTCTCCTCTCCAGCAGGACTTTCGACAGTGATGGCGATGTTCTGTATCTGTGCTGGTCCATTCTGGTAGCCGCTAGCCACAAATGGCTGTCGAGCACGTGAAATGTGGCTAATGGGACCGAGGACATGACATTTTAATTTAATTCAATCTTAATTTAAATTTAAGTAGCCACATGTGGCTACAAGCCGCCAACTTAGACAACACAACAATGTCTGCCAAATTATCTTGACTCGCGGCAGAGGACGAGGAGATTTATATAGGGTTAGGTCCTGCTTGTCATCGTGAAGTTAGTCCAGCATATGGGGTTGAGACAAGATCGATCCATATAAAATGCATGGGGAGCAAGACAGGTCAAAATTAGCCAAACAAATGAACACATGAATAAATACAATGTGATCAGAGGAGGGAGGGATCCAGGTCAGCCACAGATATGAGAACTAGACTGTCTGGATTGATTGCTAGTTCTGCCACTTTCTGGTTGTGTGATTCTGGGCAAGTCGCTTACTATCTGTGTGCTCACTTTCTTTATCGTGAAACGGAAATGATAAAATTGCCAATTTTCTGGGTTGCTGTGAGGATGAAATGACATACTATTCGTGGAGTGTTTCGAACAGTATCTGGGATACAGTAAGTGCTAATTAAGTCTCAGCTGTTACCAAAGGGGAGAAGAGATGACAGAGGAGGGAAAAGGCACCAGCTTTCATGATCTCCATGCATGCAGGCACCTTCTTTATTTTTATTTATATAAAATTTTTTTAAATGTTTATCTTAGAGAGAGAGAGAGAGAGACAGAGTGCGAGTGGGGGAGGGGCAGAGAGAGAGGGAGACACAGAATCCGAAGCAGGCTCCAGGCTCTGAGCTGTCAGCACAGAGCCCCATGTGGGGCTCGAACTCACGAACCACGAGATCATGACCTGAGCTGAAGTCAGATGCTTAACCGACTGAGGCACTCAGGTGCCCCTGTGGACACCTTCTTTAAATGTAACTGAGACCCCTTGTGAACAATTTGGTACTGAGCAGAAATGTTATTTATGGTGTCATTAGCTATTTGCATTCAAAATTTAATCCCGGGGCACCTGGGTGGCGCAGTCGGTTAAGCGTCCGACTTCAGCCAGGTCACGATCTTGCGGTCTGGGAGTTCGAGCCCCGAGTCAGGCTCTGGGCTGATGGCTCAGAGCCTGGAGCCTGTTTCCGATTCTGTGTCTCCCTCTCTCTCTGCCCCTCCCCCGTTCATGCTCTCTCTCTGTCCCAAAAATAAATAAACGTTGAAAAAAAAATTTTTTTAAATAAAAAAAAAATTTAATCCCGGTGTAGTTAACATACAGTATCATATTAGTTTTAGGTGTGTGATATAGTGACTCAACAATTCTATACATTGCTCAGTGCTCACTGTGACAAGTTCACTCTTTTTTTTTTATTTTAAAAAAAAAATTTTTTTTTTCAACGTTTATTTATTTTTGGGACAGAGAGAGACAGAGCATGAACGGGGGAGGGGCAGAGAGAGAGGGAGACACAGAATCGGAAACAGGCTCCAGGCTCCAAGCCACCAGCCCAGAGCCCGACGCGGGGCTCGAACTCACGGACCGCGAGATCGTGACCTGGCTGAAGTCGGACGCTTAACCGACTGCGCCACCCAGGCGCCCCGACAAGTTCACTCTTAATCCCCACCACCTGTTTCACCCATCTGCCCCCACCCACTTCCCCTCTGGCAGCCGCCAGTGTGTTCTCTGTAGTTAAGGGTCTCTTTTTTCATTTGTCTCTTTTTTCTTTGTTTCTTCAGTTCCACAGAGGAGTGAAATCATGGTTATCTCTCTTTCTCTGACTGACTTACTTCACTTAGCTTTATACTTTCTAGATCCATCTATGTTATTGCAGATGGCAACATTTCATTGTTTTATGGCTGAATAATATTCTATTATATCTCCCTACCACATCGTCTTTATCCACTCATCTATCGATGGACACTTGGGCTGCTTCCATAATTTGGCTCTTGCAAATAATGCTGCAGTAAACATAGGAGTGCCTATATCTTCTTGAATTAGTGTTTTCATATTCTTTGGGTAAATACTCAGTAGTGGAATTACTGGACCATGTGGTAATTACATTTTTATTTTTTGAGGAATCTCCATACTGTTTTCCAGGGTGGCTGCACCAGTTTGCATTCCCACCAACAGTGCACAGGGATTCCTTTTTTCTCCACATCTTAGCCAGCCTTCGTTGTTTCTTGTTGATTTTAGCCATTCTGACAGGTGTGAGGTGATAGCTCATTGTGGTTTTGATTTGCATTTCCCCGATGATGAGAGATATTGAGCATCTTTTCATGTGTCTGTCGGCCATCTGGATGTCTTCTTTGGCGAAATGTCTGTCCGTGTCTTCTGCTCATTTTTAATTGGATTATTTTGTTTTTTTGTGTGTGTTGAGTTATATAAGTTCTTTATATAGTTTAGATACTAACCCTTTATCAGATACGTCATTTGGAAATACCTTCCCCCGTTCTGTAGGTTGTCTTTTGGTTTTGTTGGTTGTTTCCTTTGCTGGGCAGAAGCTTTTTATCTTCATGAAGTCCCAATAGTTCATTTGTGCTTTTGATTCCCTTGCCTCGGGAGGCATATCTAGAAAAACATTGCCGTGGCTGATGTCAGAGAAATTACTGTGTTCCCTTCTAGGATTTTTATGGCTTCAGGCCTCACATTTAGGTCTTTCATCCATTTTAAGTTTATTTTTGTGGGTGGTGTGAGAAAGTGGTTCAATTTCATTCTTTTGCATGTTGCTGTCCAGTTTTCCCAACACCATTTGTTGTAGAGACTGTGCTTTTCCCATTACATCTTCTTGCCTCCTCTGTCGAAGATTAATTGACCACATAATCGTGGGTTTATTTCTGGCCTCCCTATCTTGTTCCATTCATCTATGGGTCTGTTTTTGTGCCGGTACCATACTGTTTTGGTTACTACAGCTTTGTAGTTTATCTTGATATCTGGGGTTATGATACCTCGAGTTACGTTCTCTTTCAACGTAAGCAAGGGGTGATCTTGAGTGAAGTCCTAGCCTCAGAGGAGCTCAGAGGGTAGGTTACACCCCACGAGTTTATCCCAGATGCAAGTAAATCACCTGTGCTTTCAGAAGCCCACACCTGGTAGTCATTGGCTAAGCTCTACTTCAGGGAACCTAAAACCCCAGGCACTTTTGCCCTCCGCATGATGGGCGAAGCACTGTCGGAAGCCGGGAGAGCGGAAAAGGCACATAGAACCATGGGGAGGGCACGCCGGAACAGTGAAAGGGATGGACTGTTTGGAGGAAGCACCTCTTGTTGTCCACTGAGTGCTATGGCTTTTGCTGAACAAGGGTGAGATGTTAAGTCTTTGGGGTAAACTGATGATGCCGATTGCTGTCTGCTCGCACCTCTGAGCGGTGGATCTCAAACTTCAGACTGTAAAAGATCCCTTGAGAAATTGTCTCAAGTGTAGATTCCCGGACCTCATCTGCAGACATTCTGATTCAGTTGATATTGCCCAGGCAAGTTCATTTTCAACATGTTCCCCAGGCAATTCAGGTGCAGGGCTCCTTGGGAACGACTGCTTAGGGGCTGGTGGAGGCTGGCAAGAGGGTAGTGAGGGTGAGTGGTCAGGCTGGTCTGTAGGCAGGGTCCCCGGGGGCGCTTAATCAGTGCAATCAGGTGTCCACTCAGGAACAGCCATGGAAAAACACGGAAACCACTACACGAGACCCCCTTCCTGAGGAGGCGCAGAGTGAGATGGCTAGTCGGGGATTGGGGAAGCTGCACAACAATTGCCCTGACTGGTCATTATGTGAGCCTCGAGGGAAGGGGTGATGTGATTTACACAAGTACAATTAGCAGGTGTCTTAAGCTGAGTTCCCCTCGAAGCCCTGAGACTAGGACTCAGGTGCAAGCGGTTTACCTGGGAGGTGGTGCCGGGAAGCCCCAGCAGGGAAGTGGCGAGGAGCCCCCAATACAGGGTCAGTGATTGGTGTCCGTGAGCAGGTGGCCACCGGGCGCCACCGGGCGCTGGGGACATCTGCTGGGGACATCTGGGAGACTGTGTTGCACGTATCTCTGAACTGTCCCACTTGGTAGTGAGAAGCTGGGGTCTTTTGCCGTGAAGTCCCTTTTCTCCGTAGTTGAGGGCTGCCCCTTGGAACTGCTGGCCCCTAGATTTGTGGCGAACACCCTCTGCAGCGGACGAGCCCAGTCGGAGTGATGGACGCTGGCAATGAGAAGCCACCTGCAAGTGCGGGCCTGGTGAGTGCTGAGTCAATCAGGCAGGACACCAAACGTGTCTGCGGTGGGGGCGGGGGGCTGGGAAGTGGTCGTCTCACTGTAAGGACGGGCTCTCACAGTCAGTCACCTGCCACCTGCAGAGTCGCTCTTAGATGGCCCTGCTCCCGTGCAGCCAGGGGGCGGGCTTTGTCCGCGGCGCTGCTGGGTCCCTCCGCTGCAGACCCTGCTGCCTTCAGTGGGCCTGCTCAGCCTGGCAGGATTTCCAGGCTGACCTCAGCCAGGGAACTGTCAGAGGTCCGGTCCTCCGGTGCATCAGATTCCGGGACTCTTGGGCTGGTGGTGCTCAGAAACTAGTGTCCCCAAGGTAAGGAGGCAAGAGCTTCCCCCCCACCCCCTTGCCATGTACATTTTCTGTTCACTCCATTGATGGACCTTGGAGCGCCACCCGGTCCTCAGAAGATGCATCCCTGCCCCTACTGTGCCGGGCTGAGCTCACGGGGAAAGCTGTGAGGTGCAGTCAGCATTTGTGGAGTTCCTTCTGGAACTGCCTTTTCTATCCATTTCTTCCCAGCGTCATCTCTGGTCTTGATCCTTCACCACTGTCTCTTTTGTTTACCTCTCATTACCTTATGGTGCTGATGAAGGCGGGCCCCCTGGTCCACACCCGATCCACCGATCCTTGTCGTCAGCGAGGCGTGATAGGAAACAGGAGAAAATGACAAGGACAATTGGACTTAGTCAAGAAAGGGATCCCCAGGCACGTCCCCAGAGTTTAGGGAAGCAGACTTGTAAAAACTTTAAAGATACGTGGGCATGAGCTCCTGGCCAGCGAGTCCAAAAGATAGAGATGAGCAAGAGAAAATGGGTGCCAAAAAACCTGCTCATACTTACCCACAGAGGAAGCTGGAGAAGAGAGAAAATGGGCTGATCTCAGGAACCCATCCAGGCTGCAGAGAGGGCTCTTCTGTAGCCCTCATTTTAAAGGGCTACGTACAAAAACAGAAACCTGGCATCAATAAAGGATAAGCACAAAGCATGCCATAAGCGTATCAGAAATCAAAAGACTAGAATAAGCTCAGACCTGAGAGTGACACTAATGTGGCCATAAAAAGGCTTTTATGCTATATTTGAGCCAGAAATAAAATGAGGAAAGGATAGGTCCTCTTGGGGCGAGTGAAATGGTAAAAACAAGTGGCGGGGAGAAAGAACCATACGGCTCCTGGTTTGTTTCCCCCTTTATTATTGTTTACTAACGGGAGCGCTCTTGAAACTGGAAAGGGTAAAAGGCTCTTGGTTAAACCAGAGGTAGGTGCAGAAATAGAAAAGAGTCACTGCGTGTTTGGAACAAGTTCAAGTCAGGCAGTCTGTAGGTGGAAGGGGCTGTTACGGAGGGTGGTGCATTCAGTTTTGTATGTAAAGTTTTCAAAGAACGTTTGTCTCAAAAAAAAGGAGAGGGCACCTGAGAAATGGTGGATCTGAAAACCATGGCAAATGAAAGCTGTTGGTGCCAGGTGGCTTTAGCCAGGAAATGGGGGAGGGTTGGAGGAAGCACATTCATGCTAGCACCACATGTGTGAAGGGATGCCATTTAGGAAAAACTAGACTGTGCTATGGTAGGGTAGAGAGTGGAATTAAGTCCAGTGGGTTGACATTCCGTATTAAAACTTCGAAATGTTTAGGGGCACCTGGGTGGCTCAGTCGGTTAAGCGTCTGACTTCGGCTCAGGTCATCATCTCACCGTTCCCGAGTTCGAGCCTCACACTGGGCTCTTTGCTGACAGCTCAGAGCCTGTTTCGGATTGTGTGTGTGTGTGTGTGTGTGTGTGTGTGTCTTTCTCTGTCTCTCCCTCACTCGCACTCTGTCTCCCTCTCTCTCTCAAAAGTAAACAAACATTAAAAAATTAAAAAAAACCCAACTTCCAAATGTCTAGAAGCAATTACCATTGAACATCTGCCTCAAAGCAACGATGTCTCCATAACAGTAAAGTCCAAAGTGAGAGTAACTGAATTTGTCAACGCTGTTGTAGACAGAAGTTTCTTTTAAAAAAATTTTTTTTAACGTTTATTTATTTTTGAGACCGGGAGAGACAGGGTCAGGGAGAGGGAGACACAGAATCCGAAGCAGGCTCCAGGCTCTGAGCCATCAGCCCAGAGCCCGACACGGGGCTCGAACTCACAGACCACGAGATCATGACCTGAGCTGAAGTCAGCCGCTTAACCGACTGAGCCACCCAGGAGCCCCCAGAAGTTTCTTAATAAAACTATGGGTCCTCTCTACAGGAAAATGCCCATATGTGCCAACACACCACTTTCTCTGTTCAATTTCGAGGAGTTCACTGCCCCTAAAGCAGGATCATGCTCCTCAGGTTAAGAAGACCACAACTCAAAGGATTCTTCTATTTCTTTTTTTTTTTTTAACGTTTATTTATTTTTGGGACAGAGAGAGAGCATGAACGGGGGAGGGGCAGAGTGAGAGGGAAACACAGAATCGGAAACAGGCTCCAGGCTCCGAGCCATCAGCCCAGAGCCCGACGCGGGGCTCGAACTCACGGACCGCGAGATCGTGACCTGGCTGAAGTCAGACGCTTAACCGACTGCGCCACCCAGGCGCCCCAGGATTCTTCTATTTCTAAAATGTAGTGATTCAAAGTCCTTTCCCTAGAAGCTACATTTTCGCAGATCTCTCCCAGGTAGCCTTTTGTAAATATGTTCATGGCTTCAGACAAAAAAAAAAAAAAAAAAAAAAGAATGGAGTGCTAATTTCATGAAACCAGCTGATTATTCAGGCCAACCCAAGATTTTCTGTTTCCTAAATGTCTGATTTCCACCTTGAGGCAGAACTTTCTCTCAACACCTGTGTGTTTGACACTTAACATATACGATCCACTGCCAAGTCCCAAAGGTTCAACTTTTTAAATCAGGAAAGGACCGATTCCAAATTGTTTGCCTCTTGATTTCAGCTCTGTCAGCGTCAGGTCAAAGCAATGTTGTAATACGTAGAAGCACCACCAGATGGCACTCTTGGGAAAGTCTTGCTTCCAGGCTGGTTTCTTAGGTCTGACGTCTGTTCTAAACATAGCCTGGTAAAATGCTTGGGGAAGAGGGGAGAGGATCTGTTGGGGGGGACGAAAAACACCAATGACAGGACAGCCCTTGCGCTTGCCTGAGTTTTGGTATACAGAGGCAAGCCTTGATTACTTTTTTCTACTTCTTAATGATTAGCTTTTAGAGGCTGATGCATAGATTTATGTAATACATAAGCATTTCTTTCATACACATACATACGTTTTCTGCCTCTTCTGATGCTCCATTTGACTTAAAAGCTGCTCATCATTTGGGGGAAGAACCTGTTCCTCTTTTGGATTATAAACTTGCACATTCATTCTCTTATTGCGTCTGTTCCCTACTTCAATTCCAGTAAGAATATGGAGTTTGCACGGAAGCATCGCAAAAGGCCTTTCTGGGAAGGGAATAGCTTGGTTAGATCAGCTCTCTCTGCTGTGAACACGAGGCCAACTGGAAAGATCAAAGAGAAAGGAGAGGGCAGAAGGCCTGCGTGGAAAGCAGGATTATCCCTGAAACTGACATAGCTGTTCCATCTTCTGTCTTGCTCTTTCCAAATTTTTCTTAAAAAAAAAAACATTAAAAAAAAACATGCTCATGCAACCTTAAGTGTTATGTTTCCCTTTCTTACTTTACTCCTTGGTGTGGTGTTTGCTGCCAGTTGGTAAGCTTACTTAAGTGAGAGAATGATGGCCATTTTAATACAGTTCTCTTTGTTGAGAAAGGACTGTCCATTGGTTTGTGGTCTTGAGCAGGCAGCTAGCAGAAATAAGAAGCTCAGAACAGATGCCCTGTTTCTTTGGGGCATGGCTTTGGCCAGCCCTCCTTACCCTGTGGGAAAAAAAACGTTTGAAATTACCCAGTAGAGGAAAACCTTCTTTCCAAGATCTGTGAGAGGTAGTGCAGAACTCCACCCAGTTCAAAATGGGAGATTTCTTTTCTTCTAACATTTTATTTCAAAGATAATTCTGCTAGAAACCTGGCTTTCTGAGCAAAGAGGCATGAACAGAATCCCAAAATGGTTCAGCTAGGGCAAAGCAGGCATATCATCATTTAGAAGGCGTCTTTCCTGGCCTGGCTCTGCTGGGTGTTACGGGGAACGCAGAGATTAAAGAGACACTGTTCCTCTGTTCCTCTCCTCTAGAAGCTTCCAACCTAGTGGGAAAGACAAACATACAGAGACCCTATGTTATGCCTGGAATTATACTTGAGTGCCAAAAGCAAAATAAAAATAAAGTACAGCTCTGGCTGGCTGGGCAGGGCTGCAGCAACTGAAAAATCTAAAATGCACACTGTTAGCAAAGTCAAATTGTCCTTTGTCCTTGAAATGTGAGTAACTGGCTGGATGTGGGCTATTTTTCTTCTTTTTTAGACTTTACTGTTCTATGTAAAATTTCTAAAATAAGCATGTTTAGGTGGGATTTTTTTTTTTGCCCTCACTATAAAAGCAAGTGGGAGTCTGAAGAGGAAAATGTATACTTACTATTTTTTATTTTTTGCAATACTCTTAGTATGTTAACAAAAGCAAACACTTATTTGGTGGTTACTATGGTGCCGGGTACTCTTCTAAGTGCTTTTATATATTAACTTGTTTAATTCTCCCAGCCACCCTATAAGAGAGGGACTCTTATTAAACCCATTTTATAGAGGAAGTAATTGAGGCACAGAGAAATTAAGTAGCTTGCCTGGCTTACATCAGGATTTAAGTGGCTGAGCAGGCTGGCTCTAGAGTTTGAGCCGCCTAATTTAGTGGACATTGTGGAGGAAGAGTTTTCCTCCTAGATTAATTTCTCAAGTAACTGAAGCTTGTCATTCTGTCTCAGGATTGGGCCAGAGAGTGATCCATTCCTGAAGCAGGATGGCACAGGAAAGGAGATGCTAGGATTGGAAAGTCAAATGCAAATGGCTCAGTTACTTGGAGGAATCTCCAAGCGGAGACCAGAGTTTCCAGCTGGTTGCCTTTGCCTGGCCGAAAGAGTTCTGGGCAGTAGTGATTTCTTCTCTAGGAAAGCTGCTGACCCTGGGGAGATAACATGAGGAAGGAGTTGCCGCAGGTGAGTAGAAGACCCTGGAGAAAGGCATTGGGGTTTGGGTTTGGGTTGAGATCAGAGTCATGTAATAGGGCCTGGGGTTAAAGAGCCGGGCAGAGTTTACTGTTTGGATTACCTTTAGGGGTTTGGCTAATGATTTGAGTTAGGGTTTCTGGTTAGTATTAGAGGTTGGGAGTTAGGGTTAGCTGTTAGGAGTTAGAGTAAGCTGTAGGGTTAGAGATTAGGATTAGGAGTTATGGCTCGTGTTAGAGTCAGGGAAAGCAGTCAACATCCAGCTCTTTTGAGGCTGAAAGCTCTCACCGCTTGCTGGGTCTGAGAGAAGACATGAAAATCTGGGAGGGTGATTCTCAAGAGCAAAGCAAGACCCCACACCCAGGAGAACCTCAGGATTACAGCCTACCAGATGGGGTCTCCTGTATAAGCAGAGCCTGGGCACAAGGAGAAGTCCAGGAACCATAACCAGGATGCGCCCACAGTCAGGTGACCTGCTACAATGGCCACCTTGCAGGATGGGCCCTGGGAACTGAGGGCAGGGTTGAGCTGCAGACTGAGGTCCAGGGTAAGTTTCTGTGATTTAATTTTTCATAATGACTGTGTTTAACAACTGACCTGCCAAATTCCTGAAAATTTAACGGTCGGCCCTTGCAGGCTGGTGTGTCTGCTATAGCACGCCAGTGGTCTGACCTCCTATCCAATTCTTTGTGTACTCACCACAGCTGTCTGTACATCATGGAAGCTTCTAGTCACACTTGAATATCCAGGAGAAATTGGGGTCTTCGATGTCACCCATTTAGAAAGGAAACAGCTAGAAGTATGTCAGTCACCACGTTCTAGTTACAGGCATTGTAGAAACAGGTGTCTTACAGTTTAGTTTGAAAACAAGGAAGCAGATGGATGAAGATGTGTGAGGTATATAGAATATGGAGTATTACTCAACCATAGAAAAGAATGGAATCTTGCCATTTGCAATGACGTGGGTGGCACTAGAGAGTATTATGCTAAGCAAAATAAGTCAGAGATAAATACAACATGATTTCACTCTTATGTGGAATTTAATGAATAAAACAGATGAACATGGTGGGGTGGAAACAGAGGCGAACCAGAAAACAGGTGAATAACTATAGAGAACCAAGTGAGGGTTGCTGGAGGCGAGGTGGGAGGGGGGAATGGGTTAAATAGATGATAGGTATTAAGAAGGGCACTTGTGATGAGCACCGGGTGTTGTATGTAAGTGATGAATTGCTAAATTCTACTCTTGATACTAATATTACACTGTATGTTAATTAACTGGAATTTAAATAAAAACTTGAAAAAGAAAAAAAAATTATAAAAGGAAGCAGAGGGGCCCCTGGGTGGCTCGGTCAGTTAAGTGTTTGACTCTTGATTTCAGCCCACATCATGATCTCATGGTTTTGTGTGATTGAGCTCTGCTTTGGGCTCTGCACTGACGGTACGGAGCCTGCTTGGGATTCTCTCTCTGTCACTGCCCCTCCCCAGCTCACTCTCTGTCTCTGTCTCTGTCTCTCTCTCTCTGTCTCTCTCTCTCTGTCTCTCTCAAAATAAATGAATAAACTTAAAAAAAAAAAAAAAGGAAGCCGAGAGGGGCGCCTGGGTGGCTCAGTCAGTTGAGCATCTGACTCTTGATTTCGGCTTGGGTCTTGACCTCAGGGTCGTGAGTTCGAGCCCTGTGTTGGGCTTCACACTGGGATGAAGCCTACTTAAAAAAAAAAAAAAAGAAAAGAAAAAGGAAGCAGAGAAATATCCTTAATATTGATCTGTATGTAAATGCATGGGCCTTTTGGCTATGAAGATGATACTCCAGAACAAGTATTTTATCTCATCACGGTGGAGGATGCAGGCTGAAACCTTCCCACACCCCACTAAATACTTACTGCCAGCTGCTGCCTGTGCCTGCGTGTCCTCATATATCATTCAGCTATTGCCACGATTACGATGTATAATAAAGCACCCCAAAACTCTTCCTCATGCATCTGCAGATTGGCTTATCCAGGCCAGTGATGACTGGGTGTGAATTTAAGATGCAGTTTGAGTCTAGGTCCATTCCAGGTGTTCCTCATCCTCTTTGAATTAGTATGTAGACCTGGGCCGTGTTCTGCTCACAATAATGGCAGAAACACAGGAGAACAAGCCCAACCACACAGGGGCATTTCAGCCTCATTTGCGTTACATTTGCAAACATCCCATCGGCCAAAGCACGCCACATGGCCAAATCCAGTATCGATGGGATGGGGAAATACTCTGCTTCTAGTGAGAGGAATTACAGAGCCTCAAGACAAAGAGTATGATGTGGGAAAGGGTGAAGAATTGAGGTCAATAACTGCCATACCACATGTTTACCAAATGGAATCACCTAGGGATCAACTTTTGACCCTGAACTCATTATTCAAATCTGTTGGCCTAACAAGCCTTGGACTATATAGACAGAGAAGGAAGATAATTGCTATTTTAATATATAATACCACAGAAGATATCGTTCCTCAAATCTGGTATCTTAGAGCAAACTTTTTCCAGCTTTTTTAGGCTGTACCCTACACATCTGGGAATGTGTGGGAGTAGGCCCTTCCTCATGTCTCCATCATTGGTCATCTGTTCACTGGTCTGGCCAGTTTTTCTGCCCATTTCCCTTGCTATACACCTGTCATCGATCTTTTTCCACCCATGATGGCCACCCCCTCCTCCATGTTATGGGGTGACGGAGACTGTCTACTTGACCAAACTTGAATCACTTTCTTCCAGGTTCTTTTTTTGACTAGGCCTTGGCCTTAGGCTTGGTCCTTGGCCTGGGTAGTCAAGTTGTAGCAAGAATCCTGCTGAGTCAATTTACCTAAAACCCGCATCCTTGGTATCTGATCATCCTTGATCTCTGGTCAGATTTCTCAATCTATACTCTTGATATCTTCTTTTATGATCCTTGCCTGCCTTCAGCAAGAATCCTGTTGAGTTGGTCTAGCTAAAATCCTGCCAGCCTTGATGTATCCTCTTAGTAATTTTCCATTCACTGACCTTGCCTTGCTTCTTGGCTATAAATCTCCACTTATCCTTATTGTATTTGGAGTTGAGCCCAATCTGTCTCCTCTCCTGCAAAACCCCCATTGCAATAGGCCCCTTCTTGAGCAGCCTTCCTTACCATCTCCAACAAGTGTCCAAATACTTTTTTCTTAACAGGGGTGAAGGAAGAAAGCAGGAAATTCTAGGTGCTACAGTGTCACAGTTCAGTGGGCACCCAAATGCTTGGAAGACTTGGGTCTGAAATCCATACTTTTTGCTAATTAGTCATATGAATTTGGAGGAAGCTTTTGTGAATTTCAGTTCCCTCATTCATGGAGTGAGATAATTCTACATATCTCACAGGATGTTGTGTGGTTTAAATGATCAACATTGTTAATACTTAAAATGATGCCTAGCACACGGAAGGCACTTAATAAATGTTTTTAGTTGGAAGACAACATCACCATTTGTCACACATCACAATGGCACAACATACGTTGGATACATTTTCAAATACAGATTATAACTTCAAAACCTGTAGAGGTACATTAGACTGTAAGCTATTTTCCAGAAAAATGTCTATTGTCTTTCCTGAAGGTCTAAGGCATAAGTCAGTGTCAAGATGACCTTGAACTGCCCTGTGAAGAACTTGTAACTGGTTTTTCTGCACCTGGAGGATATGCAAGGGTTTTTTCATCCCTATCCTGGTGCTCAGCCTCTACATCTTTCTTCCCCTCCACAGCTGGGTTATGTGACTCTACCCATAACACACACACACACACACACACACACACACACACACCCCTTTTCTACATATGGCTATATCTTCTCCAAAATGGAAAACATTCTCAACTAAAGCCCAGGCCAGGAATTCTGGGAGGTTATGACCTTTAAGGCTTAGAATGACTCCTCACTGACAAATCTGAAATGAACCCATCTTCCACTGCCTTGAAGTGTAATTGTGCCTTTTTTTTTTTTGGTATTTTTATTTAATTTATTTTTTTAATCTACATCCAAGTTAGCATATAGTGCAGCAGTGATTTCAGGAGTAGATTCCTTAGTGACCCTTACCCATTTAACCCATCCTCCCTCCCACAACCCCTCCAGTCACCCTCTGTTTGTTCTCCATATTTATGAGTCTCCTGTTTTGTCTCCCTCCCTGTTTTTATATTATTTTTGTTTCCCTTCCTTATGTTCATCTGTTTTGTGTCTTAAAGTCCTCCTATGAGTGAAGTCATATGATATTTGTCTTTCTCTGACTAATTTCACTTAGCATAATACCCTCTAGTTCCATCCACGTCGTTACAAATGGCAAGATTTCATTCTTTTTGATTGCTGAGTAATACTCCATTGTATATCTATACCACATCTTCTTTATCCATTCATCCATCGATGGACATTTGGGCTTTTCCCATACGTTGGCTATTGTTGATAGTGCTGCTCTAAACATTGGGGTGCATGTGCCCCTTCGAAACAGCACACCTGTATCCCTTGGATAAATACCTAGTGGTGCAGTTGCTGGGTGGTAGGGTAGTTGTATTTTTAATTTTTTGAGGAACCTCCACACTGTTTTCCAGAGTGGCTGCACCAGTTTGCATTCCCACCAGCAGTGTAAAAGAGATCCTCTTTCTCTGCATCCTCTCCAACATCTGTTGTTGCCTGAGTTGTTAATGTTAACCGTTCTTTTTTTTTTTTTTTAATTTTTTTTTTCAACATTTATTTATTTTTGGGACAGAGAGAGACAGAGCATGAACGGGCGAGGGGCAGAGAGAGAGGGAGACACAGAATCAGAAACAGGCTCCAGGCTCTGAGCCATCAGCCCAGAGCCCGACGCGGGGCTCGAACTCACAGACCGCGAGATCGTGACCTGGCTGAAGTCGGACACTTAACCGACTGCGCCACCCAGGCGCCCCAATGTTAGCCGTTCTAACAGGTGTGAGATGGTACCTCATTGTGGTTTTGATTTGTATTTCGCTGATGATGAGTGATGTTGAGCATTTTTTCATGTGTCGGTTGGCCATGTGGATATCTTCTTTGGAGAAGTGTCTATTCATGTCTTTTGCCCATTTCTTCACTGGATTATTTGTTTTTTGGGTGTTGAGTTTGATAAGTTCTTTATAGATTTTGGATACTAATGCCTTATCTTGTATGTCGTTTGGAAATATCTTCTCCCATTCTGTCGGTTGCCTTTTAGTTTTGCTGATTGTTTCCTTTGCTATCCAGAAGCTTTTTTATTTTGATGAGGTCCCAATAGTTGACTTTTGATTTTGTTTCCCTTGCCTCCGGAGATGTGTTGAGTAAGAAGTTGCTGTGGCCAAGGTCAGAGAGATTTTGCCTGCTTTCTTCTTGAGGATTTTGATGGCTTCCTGTCTTATGTTGAGGTATTTCATCCATTTTGAGCATTTTTTTGTGTGTGCATGGTGTAAGAAAGTGGTCCAGGTTTATTTTTCTGCATGTCGCTGTCCAGTTTTCTGAGCACCACTTGCTGAAGAGACTGTCTTTATTCCATTGGATATTCTTTCCTGCTTTGTCAAAGATTAGTTGGCCATATGCTTGTGGGTCCATTTCTGGGTTCTCTGTTCTGTTCCATTGATCTGAGTGTCTGTTTTTGTGCCATAATTGTGCCTTATTAAAATACATTGACAGTTGACCTGAAGCCGAGGAAGTTTGAAATAATCCTTGTCTCTCCAACTTCACGTGTAATTCAACTCATTGGACACTTACAGGAAATCTTCAAAGACAGAACTAGAGATCCAAAAAGAAGCATAGAGGTGAGAAAGATTGGAGTCCTGAAGAAAGGTCACTGGGCTTTTCAGAGGTGGTAAACCAGTTGGCTGGTGGAAAAAACTGTGCTGAAGAATATTCTGTGAATATTCCCACATTGATATTTCTACCTGACTCTATTTCCATCCCACCCTTTCCACAAAAAAGAGAGAAGGGTTATAATTGGTTACCTGGTAAATTTTCCTTCTTACTTCTTCACTTAACTCATGTTGTACAGAGTTTGAAGGTTGCTGGCAGGGGGATGGGAAAATTAGCATAAGAAGGCCAAGGGCTTTCTGGAAGGGAAGGTACTGTCAGCATCAAGCTTCTTCTTTAGATTTGGAGTTAAATTCTTTTGAAGTGGACCTAAGCGACACAAGGCACACACTGGAGGTGGAGAATGGCAACAAGGATCCTGCAGTGCAGTTACTGTGCAGTGGTGGGCAAGACTAGAGCAGTGGGCTGGCTGCAGCTCGGTATCAGAAATGGTATTCTGTACAACCTCTTACACTAACTTTGGGTGTATTTCTTATGCTGTACTTTTCATCCTGATGACTTACTCATTCCCTAAGTAGAAGCCTGTCCCTCCCACTCCCCTTTGCCCATTTTGCCCATCCCTCCACCACCTTCCCCATTGTATGGTAACAGATTGTAGCTACACTTGTGATGAACATAGCATAATGTATAGAGTTGTTGAACCACTATGTTGTATACCTGAAGCTAATGTAACATAGTTACATATAATGTAATGTAGTATAGGTGTGTCACCTATACTTTAATAAAAAATGTTTTAAAGAAAAAAATTAGTGGTATTTCTACGTCTACAGTATGGGGTACCAATGAACTTGTCCCAGTGTAGTTCTGGGGACAGGCTTAGCCTGGTAAAGTGAACACGTGAATAGGTTCAAAGAGCCCTGGCCCCTGGATTTGTTCTTTTTCATATCACATAACTTCTTTGTCTACCCTCCTTCTTTGGCAGCTGTAGTGGGGACAAGTGGTCCCATCAACTGCACTGTTCTTCTGGCTTGGTGATCTGGTGGCCAACTGGTGGTGATTGCAGTGTTCTCCAATGTCAGGAGGGTTCTGACTCCCACAAAGGCAGACATTTTCAGGCTGAACAGTGAAAATCCCAAAGGATTCTTATCATATGAAGGGATGACAGGAGAGCAGGAATAGATGGACTTCTATGAATCTGGGCAGATAAAGGCTCAAGTATTGCATTCTAGACAGTACTGAGGGGAGGGGAGGTTCACTTGAATTGGAAATCAAAGTCTGATACCCCAGGTATTGAGTAAATACAGGGCAAGAAAAAAATATCAATATGGAAATGTCTTCATTCATATATTCTCAGATGCTAATGGCGTATACTCTTACGGTAGAAGTACATATTGAAGTACAGATTTTTGTCTTTTTTGTCATGGCAAGAAACACATAATACACAATTTACCACCTTACCAGTTTTGAAGTGTACAGTTCAATAGAGTTAAATATATTTACATTGTTGTGAGATAGCTATCCAGAACTTTTTCATCTTGCAAAACTGAAACTCTATACCCATTAAAAAACAACTCTTCTTGGGATGCCTGGGTGGCTCAATTGGTTAAGCGTTCGACCTTGACTCAGGTCATGATCTCACAGTTCGTGAGATTGAGCCCCGTGTCAGGCTCTGTGCTGCCAGCTCAGAGCCTGGAACCTGCTTCGGATTCTGTGTCTCCCTCTCTTTTCCCCTCCCCTGCTCACACTCTGTCTTTCTCTGTCTTTCAAAAATGAACGAACATAAAAAAAAAATCTTAAAAAAAAACACATACTTTGAAGAGTCTGTCCTTCCTCCATTGAGTGGTCTCGGCACCTTTGTCAAAGATGATTTGACCATATAAGTTAAAGGTTTATATCTGGGCTCTCTATTCCATTGACATGCCTGTCTTTATCTCAGACCTTACTGTTTTGATTACTGTAGCTTTAAAATATGTTTTGAAATCACGAAATGTGAGTCCTTCATACTTTTTCAAAATTTGTCCTTTTTGAAAATTGTTCTGGCTCTTTCAGGTCCCTTGGGCTTCTGTATGAATTTTAGCACTTTTTTCCATTCATGCAAAAAATGCTGTTGGGATTTGGGTAGGATTTACACTGAATCTGTAAATCACTTTGGGGAGGATTGACATCTTAACAATATTAAGTCTTCCTATCTATGAACATGGGATGTCTTTACATTTATTTGTGTTTTTCATTTCTTTCATCAGTGTTTTGTCGTTTTCAGTGTATAGGTTTTTCATGTCTTTGGTTGGGTTTATTCCTAAGTATTTTATGCTTTTTGGTGCCGTTGTAAATGGAATTGTTTGCCTACTTGACTTTTCAGACTGTTAGTGTATAGAAATGCAGCAGTGTTTCTGCATGTTCATTTTGTATACTGCAACTTTTCTGCCTTTGTTTATTAGTTTTAACAGTTTTTTTTTTTGGTATATTGAATCTTCAGGGTTTTGAATTACAGATTTTTTAAAAGGCAGCTTCAGCGTAAGACAAAATATTAATGTCTGACTGAAATTATGGGTCTCTAAATAGTTCTTGTGAAAATAAGTTGAAACTTCACTAGGGAGACTTTGTCCAGATTCCAATAAACCTGAAATTCATGGCACCATGTCTTTTCCCCCTCGAGGTAAAAAAGACTGGACTGATTGCATAATAGTTACCATTGTCCGTTATGTAATGGAAAGAAGTGGGCAGACTTTTTCACTTATGTCTGTTAAAAGATTCATGCTTGTGACATTTTTGTTTTCAATGACATTTCTATTCCCTTACCCTTCTAGGGAGATTTATGATAACCCCAAATAGTTTTCATCATGCCAGTGCAGATTATAAAACATTGTATTAGGGCTTCTGGAGATTTCTGATTACAGTGAGTGTGTTGTATATGAGGCAGGCATTTCAGCCTCACAATTACAAAGTTCACAGTAAGAGTCAGTGGTACTAGTAAAGGAAAAGGTCTGACTTTGAGGTTCATCTTATAGGTCAGTGCCCGGCATATTCTGGTGATGCTCTTAGACATACTGTGGAAGAAACAGCCAGAAACATATTTGCAAATCTCATTGCAAAGTAGGGATCTCTATCCTTGCTTATAAGCGTTCTTCAGCTTAGAGATTATTGGCATTCTCAGTGATAAATGCACATGTGGAAGAAACAAAAATATTCTTACTTTGCTAAAATTTGAAAGAGTCACTTTTAACTTTGAGAAATATATTCTGAGACATTGATTCTGAACCTTTTGGGAATTGTGGCAACATCACTGGGTTAATTTTAAACATACCCCATTCTGACTCCATCAGAATTTTTACTTGCCAACACCAGAATTCACTCCCTCTAGCTTAAGGGGCTTATTCAAAATATTAAGGCGTGTTTAGAGTCTTTGGGAGGGTCAAAGACTCAGACTTGGAGGCTACACGGGTAGAGAGGCAGGCAAAGCTCACAACTGCTTCGTGCACCTGTTCCACAGGAATCTCCCTGCCAGTGTACTCCTGACCTTAGATACACACCATTCAGCTCTGAGTCCATGACACTCAGCTCGGCTTATCATTTTTTTTTAAAAATGCTGAATTTGGATTTGAAAGCCTTACAACGGTCTTTAATATATAATGGTCTATAAAATTTCCTTGCTAACGAGTCTGTTTGAGTCAGGCCAGCTCCTCATATTCAAGAGCAGGAATGGAGACCCAAGTAGCTGACATGGCTTGTGCAAGGTCTTGATTCTCTGGCCAGTATAGAGGGTGAGGATGAGGGTGAGGGTGAGGGTGAGGGTGAGGGTGAGGGTGAGGGTGAGGAAGGGATCGGTCTGCTCCAGTCTGTCAGGCGTTGAATGAAAGACATTGTTGGTGGGCATCGATACCATTACTGGACTCCCTTCGCTATTTTGTCCTTGGAAACATGAGATTTAGATTCTCTTCCCTACCTTAACCTGTCTATAACTAACTCAGGGACCTTGGGAAAACCAGGCAATATCTGGCTTCAGTATCCTTATCCCTACTACCCCTGGAAAATCAAGCTTGAGCCTAATAATAAGCTATTATTAGCTTATTTTAATAATAATAATAATAATAATAATAATGATAATGATAATAATAATGAGTGTTCCACTAAGTACCACATGTAGGCTGGCTCATTTAATCCTCATAACCATACTGTGAAGCAGACATTTTCTTTCAGTTTGTTTTATGGATGAGGAAGCTGGGCATAAAGGGGTTTAGAACCTTGCCCAAAGAGGTAAAAATCAGAGCTCCCATTTGAGTAGAGCCCTGGCTAACACCAGGACACATGCTCTTAAACCCTGCCTCTCCATCTTGGGGGGAAAAGTCTAGCTTTGATACTCTGTTGTTCTCTGATTCAACCTTGATACCTCAGTGGGAATTGAATACCCTGTTTGTTTCTGGAAGACCTAGAATTGCCCGCCAAAGTGCGTTCTTTCTGGAATTGGCCCACCATGATATAATGACACTTGGCCCTGTCTAACACGGAACAGGGTGGAGATTAACGAGGTGACTATCGGTAAGGATTTTGAGACTGTTTAATAAAAGCTTGATCTCGTGGGCTTCCATATGGGAAAAGAATTATTTTTAATAGGAGTGAGAAACTGATGAGCACTCAATAGCAAGAAGCATTTTGTTTTTAGATGGCGGTCTCTTAAACCATGAGCTATCATTTTGTTTAATGATTTCCAACCTGAATAAGCAGTATAACAAGTGAGCCTCAAAATCAGTTAGTCAACCAAAAGGCAAACATTTTCATAACCAGGAGATAGGGGAGCTTTACAGCCTTTAAACAATATAATCGGAGAACACTCCCTGCCATCTTACCAACTGGCAACATAAAGTACGTGGGTTTTAATCATTACACCGTGATAGCTGGAACAGCCAGCTGATAGGAAGCTCAAATCTACTTGATTCCCAGGGGAAAAAAGTAAGTTTAAAACTATGTGGTGTATTTATTTTATTTGTATGTTTTCAAATCTACTGCAGGGGATTAAGAATTCAAACACTATAAACATCACAGTCCAGTTATACCCTCTCCTCAAAATGATACACTAAGCCCACTGGAAGATACACATAGGGACCATGGAAAGGAAGTTAAGCACAGGGGCCCGGCTTCCAGCTCTCGTCATGTTTGAGGGAGCCAACAACACGCGCTTTGGGCTAGGCCTTAGGTCTACTAACACCAATTCCATTCCTCCCTGGGACATTCATTGCTTTAGACATTTTGACGTTCCCCATGCATACCCCAGTCTCTGTTAGGTCTCTCCTGCTTTCTGTCTCAAGGCACTTTGAACTTATCCTCATAACCTTACCCATAATTTTCCATCATTACTTGTGTCTGCCTCTCCCACTGTACTGTAAATTCCACGTGTACCCAACCCTTGATGCAGAGTCTGGCACAGAGTAAGTGCTCAATAAATATTTGTGGATTTGAGTGTTCTTGTGGGGGAAATGGCAAGAATGGGAAAGAATTTTAAAAAATTTTTAATAGGATTTAAAATCTTCTTTCCTCTTTCTGATGTCTTCATAAAAATTCATGTTACCCAGCTAGATTTCAGTTTTAGAAATTTGTGCAGTAGGAGTCCGTATGGCCTCTACAGATGATCTGAGGATGTTATGAATATGTTTCCAGTGGCTCTTTTATCACCACTGCACTCCTTGGCATGGGAGGAGCGTTTAGCAGAGTTGGGATGTCTGTGACATTTGTCTTCAGTCCTCTGATGCCACTTAGTTCATACCGGAGACCGTAAGCACCCAGCACAGTGGCAAAACAGTGAGGTGTAGAGTCAGAAAGGTCTCAGTGCAAATCCTAGCCCCACTTTTGACTGGCTCTTTGGTTTTAGGCTATCATGGCAGCCATGGAAGTGTTCCACTTGGGACTCTCGCTTTCAGAGCCTGATTTACTGAGGTCCCAACTCTTGCCCCTTCTAGATCCACTGCTGCATTTGCACCCAGGCTGTGCTTCCCTGCCAATGACTGCGCACATCAGTGTATCTGTACAGGCCTTTCCTGGGACATGCAGGACTCTTCCGATGGGCCATCTTGGCTGGAGGACTCCCTGTTGGCCTGAGACTTTCTTACAGCCATGCCACAGCCCAACACTCTTCCTTTGAACTTCTGCTTCCTTCTGTCTTTCCTCTAGGAGGGCCAGACCAGCATCACCATCTGAAGGCTCGGCCCTGCATTGTCCTGCTCCCTCCCCCTGAATTCTTTCCAGCACCGCCCCCCACCCCGACATCTCTTACATATCCAGTACCATCTTGGCATCTGCTTCTCGAAGGACCCAATGAATTAACACAACTAGTCACCTAGTAGCTCTGTGACTCAGTTTCCTCATCTATTAATTGTAGGGTTGCAGTGAAGTTCAATGTAAATAAGTTGAGAAAAGTGTCTGGCATCCTGTCACACAGAAACGATCATTAATTCCCGTCATTTACATTCTGTGGTATCCCCTCCTCCGTCCCATTGACACTCTGTCACTATGGACGTATCTTGTAGCTCTTCCCTTCAGGTCCCGAGGTATCATATGGCTAATGACCCCCCTTCACCTGTGTTAATAATATACTGATAACAGTGTTTTTTTTTTTTAATTTTTTTTTCAACGTTTATTTATTTTTGGGACAGAGAGAGACAGAGCATGAACGGGGGAGGGGCAGAGAGAGAGGGAGACACAGAATCGGAAGCAGGCTCCAGGCTCTGAGCCATCAGCCCAGAGCCCGACGCAGGGCTCGAACTCACAGACCGCGAGATCGTGACCTGGCTGAAGTCGGACGCTTAACCGACTGCGCCACCCAGGCGCCCCAAATAACAGTGTTTTAACAGGGGTCCTCTGTGGCATAACCTGTAAGTCATTCTAATAATGGAACAGTGTAAAGAAATCATGAAATGGTGGACTACCTTTGGCACACTTCTAAGTCCCCTTTCTGTCTCTCTTTCTGTTTCTACCCTCTTACTAGTGGGAAGAATAGCCCTCGGCTGTCTCTCCCCTGCCCCTAATAAAGCCTCTTGTCAGGGAGGACATGCCAGTGGAGGCTCCTTGTGTCTACTCTGTATTTAGCTGCCTAGTCTTCCTTCCCATAGGATGGGCCTGCCCTGGGAAGCTGGGAGTAGGAGCGATGAGATTCCCAGTCTCATTGGCTCTAGTTGCTTTTCCATGCTGCTCTGGAACTTCCTTTTAGCACGGCATTCTCAGTGGCAGTCCCTCCCTTCTAGATTGGGCCTAAAGTTCTACTTGCACCAAAGTGGTTGACCAAATAGAATAGGGCTTGCTTATCCCTCTAAGCACACATGCTTCAAGCATAGCACGTTAGAAGGATCTGTTTGGTAGACAGGATGGCCTTAGTGTAGGCAAGTAGTGGGCAAAGTCCACCTTTTCTGGTGCTGGAGACCCCCCCACAATGTCTCCTTTGCTGCCCAGACCTCTCTGGGCTGACTGACCCACAGCAACTCCTGTTCTTCTAGGACAGACCTGACATTCATGCATCTTGACTTCTGAACTAAGGCTACACTGAGGGCCTTAGCTTCATTCCTAGCTGATTTGAACTTTCTTAACCTCCCTGAGAACCCCCATCCCCAACCCTTCCTTTCAGTATCTTCTGTTGCAGTTAGACTTGTTGTAGTTCAGTTACATGTGAGACTTTTAGGCGACGTTTTCAAAAAAAAAAACCACCTTCCTCTCTGTAGCCCAACAGCTCACAAGCTCTTTTATGATGGGCTGAGAGTACCATGCAGTGGCCTTGAAGTGTGCACAAGAAGCTGCCTGCACTGTTTCTCTCCTTTGGTAGCACATTTGTTCCAAGGCCTTCAGGACCCACATGCATGGGCTCCTTGCCCTGCCTAGACTTTAACAAGTTAAAAGTTTAAAAACAAAGATTGAGACAAAGAGTAAATGCTGTTTATTGTAAAAAGTCAAACCATAAACAAGCCCACATAGCAGACATTGTGGGTGCCCCACCCACATCTCTTGGACCACACCATATCCATGCATGCCAGTGACTTCCTCCCCTGTGACTGTGAGCCTGAGGCCTACCCAAGCACAGGGCGGGATGGGGAATAAATGCCCCAGGAGTGGTTCTCAACCAACGATGGCGGAAGTTGTTCAATCTTCCTTTCCCTTAGGGTGAGACAGCGATAAAGTAGGTTCTACACCAATGTCCATTGCCTCAGTTGCCCACAGTGACACCCTGCTCACTGACACACGCTGTATTGATTTTCTTCCCTGTCTCATGTCCCCACTCCCCTCCCAGTGTTTCTTGGGTCCATCTCTCAAGCTACTTGTAACTCAAATTCTCATCTCCGCTTCTGCTTCTGGGGGAACCCAACCTAGAACAGCCTATATACTAAAGGATATTTTCAGAAAAAAAGCCTTTCCCATTGCTTATGGCAGCAAGCTCCAAAGTTTTTACTTGTGTACTTTCATTAGTACACACCCCTTTATGTTCATACTTGTTTATATATGACATACTGTCATTTACCAGTATATTAAGTCGCAGGCTATTACTTGGGCAAGACTTAGATCCATATTTCCAGTAGGTACCTGGATAATTTTGAGTTCTTTGAACAACTTCTTTTCAGGTATGAATAGGTGGTATTTGTTTTGATGTCAAATATGGCAGACAAGGAAGGTTCTGGAAGGAGGAGAAGTGCAACATTAGTTACATTGTCAGAAGGAGAAATCTCACATTTTCTGGCTGTTTCATTCTTTTTGCTTTGTTAACGTTATTTCCAACCAGGGCTTCCTTTGTGGGATTCTTCAAAATTATCTGTTTATTTTGTGAGGGTTGGTTTCATTATAACTAGAGACTAAAATGTGTAAACACATTTAATCAGCCAGGAAAAAAAACGTTGAGATGTTGGAAAATGTTGAAAGCCAGTGACGAGGCTTATCATACCATCCTCTTAGCTGAGGAACTCCCACTCTGTCTTCAAAATAATTAGGGTATTGTTCTTGTCTTGTGACTGTCTGACCCACAGACGGGGGAGGGTGACAGCATCAATCCATATGTTATCCACGAGTTGAGTTTATTTTCTTATTCTTTGAATCAGAAAGAAATCCAGTCGAAGTTATCTTTTCTTCTGCTACCCCAGTGGATCGTCCTGACCACCCCCCGTGACATGGAGCCCTAGTTTGGAGGCCACTGGTATGCTTGCATCCTGTCCTCATTTGTCCACCTCTCCTTCAAGAGCCTCCCTGCCCTGCACCCATCTTCCCATACATGCCTAATCTCTCCAGAACACTCTGTTCCAGTCAGCCTGGCCTCTTCCCTCCTCTAGCCCTTTGTTTGTTTCCAGCCCCAACGTGTGCCTTCTCTCCTGCCCATGTGCATCCATGTTCAGTTCATCTTTTCCATGGGCTTCTGCCCAGCTCTTCCAGCCCACAATGACTTCACTCTGTTGCTAATCCCTGGAACATGTCTAGACTTCTCTGTACTTTTTTTTTTTTTTTTTGAAACATTCCACCTATTTATTTGTCTCTGCAGTTGAACTCTAACAGCTTCCCAGAGGCCAGAGCCACTTGAGCCCAGAGAAGACAGAGAGCTTATTAGAGGTAACATGGTTTTTATTAGGTGGTGCCACGTCCTACATCCCCAAAGCAGCCCATAGCCCTGAAGATCTTCACGGGCTCTTAGCACAGACCTTGCTCTTTGGCTCTCCTGGTGTCTGTCTCCTCTGGTGACTGGCTGGGGAGTATAAACATCAATGGGTCTATGGCACAGAGGCAGTAAGGAAGCCGTGGAGAAATTACTTCTAGCTGAGGGGGCAGAGTGATGCCAGGCTTAGGGTGAGTTAACCCATACTTCTCCCGGATTACAGCTTTTGTTCTGCCTTCCCAGGCTGAGTCAAACACATTTATAATGACTTTTCTTTAAAAGAAGCCTACATTTATTTTTAAAATTTGATCTCCCAAGGCACGGAATGAACCCCCCCCCCCGTTAAAGCTTTATTAAGATATATTTCCCATACCATTTAATTCATCCATTTAACGTGTACAGTGGTTTTTAGTATATTCACAGAATCTAACCCTGTGATGGCCATTTTTATGTGTCAACTTGGCTAGACTATAGTCCCCAGTTATTCAACTGAACATTAATCTTGGTGCTGCTGTGAAGGTGTTTTATAGATGTGGTTAAAGTCCATAATCACTTGACTTCAAGTAAGGAAGATTATTTTAGATAATCTGGGTGACCCTGGTTCGTTCAGGGGAAAGACCTTACGAGCAGAGCTGAGGCTGCCCAGAAGAGGAGGCAATTCTGCCTGCAGACTGCAGCCTCAGCCCATGCCTCAGAGTCCCAGCCTGCTTTTCCTGTCAGCCAGCCCGATGGGTTCTAGAATTGCCTTGCCAGCCCCCGCAAGTACATAAGGCGTTGCCTTGCACTGAATCTCTTAAAAATTTTTTTTGAATGTTTGTTTATTTTTGAGAGAGAGAGAGAGAGAGAGAGAGAGAGGCAGGCTCAGAGAGAGAGAGAGAGAGGCAGACAGAGCATCCAAAGTGATGCTCTGCCCTGTGAGAGGAGAGCCTGAAGGGGAGAGCCCGAAGGGCAGAGCCCGATGTGGGGCTTGAACTCACGAGCCATGAGATCATGACTTGAGCTGAAGTAGAACACTTAACCCTCTGAGCCACTCAGGCATCCTGCTAAATCTCTTCACATATATCTCCTGTTGGTTATATGCTTCTGGTTGATCCCTGACTGATAGAAACCCACTTTTAGAATATAAACAAGTTTCCATTCTTGATAGGAGTCTTCTTTTCTTCCCTAGGTTATCTTAAACTGTTCTGTCCATTTGTTGTGTATTCTTATTTATTATTTTAACTATTATTATTTTTTCAAATGGTAAGAGCATTTATTGTGAAGAGGGTTTCTATGGGGTTTCCATAGAAAAATCAGAATGTGTGAATTCTTACAACTATCTGAGTCTTTTTTAAACTTCTAGTATACTTTTTTTAAGTGTATTTACTTATTTTGAGAGAGCAAGAGATTGCATGAGCAAAGGAGGGGCAGAGAAACACAGAGAGAGAATCCCAAGCAGGCTCTGCTCTGTTAGTGTAGAGCCTGATGCGGGGCTGGAACCCATGAACCATTAGATCATGACTTGAGCCAAAGTCACGAGTCAGATGCTTCACCAACTGGGCCACCCACACGCCCCTAGAATTCCAGTATACTTAACATACAGTGTTACATTAGTTTCAGGTGTGCAATATCGTGATTCATCAATTCTATACATGACTCAGTGCTCATCACGCTAAGTGCCCTCTTCATCCCCTTCACTTGTTTCACCTGTCCCCTGCCCACCTCCCCTCTGGCAACCGTCAGTTTTTTCTCTATACTTAAGAGTCTGTTTTTTGGTTTCTCTCTTTTTTTCCCTTTGTTCATTTGTTTCATTTCTTAAAGTGCACATGAGTGAGAGATCATAGGATATTTGTCCTCCTCTGATTGGCTTATTTTGCTTAGCAGTATTCTCTCTAGCTCCATCCATATTGTTGCAAATAGCAAGATTTCTTTCTTTTTATGACTGAGTAATATTCTATTCTGAATAATATTCCGTAAATATATTCTTTACCCGTTCATCTATCAGTGAACACTTGGGCTGCTTCCATAATTTGGCTATTTTAAATAATGCTGTAATAAACATAGGGGTGCATGTAGACCTTTCAATTAGTGTTTTTTATTTTTTGGGTAAATACCCACTAGGGTGATTACTGGATCTTAGGGTAGTTCTATTTTTAATTTTTCGAAGAACCTCTGTATTGTCTTACACAGTGGCTGCACCACGTTGCATTCCACCAACAGTGCATGAGGATCCTTTTTTTCTACATCCTCACCAACACTTGTTTCTTATGTTGTTGATTTTTGCCATTCTGTCAGGTGTGAGGTGATATCTCATTGTGGTTTTGATCTGCATTTCCCTGATGGTGAGCGATGTTGACTATCTTTTCACGTGTCTGATGGCCATCTTTATATCTTCTTTTCACATGTTTCCTGCCTATTTTTTTAAATGGATTATTTGAGGTTTTTTGTCTTGAGTTGTGTAAGTTCTTTCTATATTTTGGATATTAACCCTTTATTGGATAGGTCATTTGCAAATATCTTCTTCCATTCTATAGGTTATCTTTTAATTTTGTTTGTTGTTTCCTTTGCTCTGCAGAAGCTTTTTATTTTGATGTAGTCCCAATAGTTTATTTTTGCTTCTGTTTCCCTTGCCTCAGGAGACATATCTAGAAAGATGTTGCCATGGCCAGTGTCAGAGAAATTACTGCCTGTCCTCTCTTCTAGGATTTTTATGGTTTCAGCTCTCACATTTAGCTCCGTCATCCATTTTGAGTTTATTTTTGTGTATGGTATAAGAAAGTGGTCCAGGTTCATTCTTCTGCATGTTGCTATCAAGTTTTCCCAACACCATTTGTCGAAGAGATTGTCTTTTTCCCATTGCATATTCCTGCCTCCTTTGTTGAAGATTAATTGGCAATATAATTGTGGGTTTATTTCTGGACTTTCTATTCTGTTTAGTTGATCTGTGTGTCTGTTTTTATGCCAGTACCATACTGTTTTGATTGATATGGCTTTGTAATATAACTTGAAGGCCAGAATTTTGATACCTCCCATTTTGATTTTCTTTTTCAAGATTCCTTTGGCTATTCGGGGACTTTTGTGGTTCCATACAAATTTTAGGATTGTTTGTTCTAATTCTGTGAAAAATGCTGTTGGTATTTTGATAGGGATTGGAGTAAATTTGTAGATTGCTTTGAGTTGTAGAGCCATTTTAACAATATTTGTTCTTCCAATCCATGATCATGGGATGTCTTTCCATTTCTTTGTATCATCTTCAATTTCTTTCATCACTGTTCTACAATTTTGAGAGTACAGGTCTTTTACCTCATTGGTTAAGTTTATTCTTCGGTATTTTATTATTTTTGGTGCAATTGTAAATGGGATTGTTTTTTAATTTCTCGTTCTACTGCTTTATTACTAGTATATAGAAATGCAACAGATTTCTGTACGTTGGTTTTGTATCCTGCAACTTTAATGAATTCACTTACCAGTTCTAGTAGTTTTTAAGTAGAGTGTTTTGGGTTTTCTATATAGAGTATCATGTCTTCTGCAAATAGTGGAAGTTTTACTTCTTTCTTACTGATTTGGATGCCTTTTATTTCTTTTTGTTGTCTCATTGCTGTGGCCAGGACTTCCAATACTATGTTGAATGAAAATGGTGAGAATGGACATCCTTGTCTTGTTCTTGGCCTTAGGGGAAAAGCTCTCAGTTTATCCCCATTGAGTATGATGTTAGCTGTGGGTTTTTCATATAAGGCCTTTATTACATTAAGGTATGTTCCCTCTAAACTGACTTTGTTGAGGGCTTTTATCATGAATATATGTTGTAGCTTGTCACATAATTTTCCTGTATCTTTTGCAATGATTGTATGGTTTTTATCCTTTCTCTTATTTTTAAAATTAAAAAAAAAAAGTTTATTTTTGAGAGAAAGTGCAAGCATGGGAGGGGCAGAGAGAGAGGAGGAGAGAGGATCCGAAGTGGGCTCCGCACTGACAGCAGCAAGCCTGATGTGGGGCTCAAACCCACGAACCATGAGATCCTGACCTGAGCTGAAGTCAGATGGTCAACCTACTGAACCACCCAGGCACCCCATCCTTTCTCTTATTGTTATGATGTATCACATTAATTGACTTGCAAACATTGAACCACCCTTGCATCCTGGGAATAAACTTGATTGTGGTGATTGATTTTTTAAATGTATTTTTGGATTTGGTTTACCAATATTTTGTTGAGGAATTTTATATCTGTGTTCATCAGAGATGTTGGCCATTAGTGTAATGCTGGCCTCATAGGATGAATTTGGATGTTTTTCTTCCTCTTCTGAGTCTGAGAAGAATAGGTATTAACTCTTCTTTAAATGTTTGGTAGAATTCATCTGTGAAGCCATCTGTTCCTGGATTTTGGTTTATTGGGAGTTTTTTTCATAACCGATACAATTTCATTGCTGGTAATTGGTGTGTTCAGATTTTCTATTTATTCCTGCTTCAGTTTGGTAGGTTATATGTTTCTAGGAATTGATCTTTATTCTAGGTTGCATAGTTTGTTGGCACGTAACTTGTCATAATATTTTCTTATAGTCCTTTGTATTTCTGTGGTGTCAGTTGTTATTTCTTCTCTTTCATTTCTTGCTTTCTTTCTTTTTTTTTTTTTTAGAGAGAGAGGGCGAGCAGGGGAGAAGGGCAGAGAGAGAGAGAGAAAGAGAGAGACAGGGACAGAGAGGCAGAGACAGAGACACAGAAAGAGAATCTTAAGCAGGCTCCATGCTCAGCACAGAGCCTGACTTGGGGCTCAATCCCACAACCCTGGGATCATGACCTGAGCCTAAATCAAGAGTCAGATGCTCAACCGACTGAGCCACCCAGGGGCCCTTCTCTTTCATTTCTGATTTTGTTTATTTGAGACCTCTCTCTCTCTCTCGATGACTGTGGCTAGAGGTTGATTAGTTTTTTTGATCTTTTCAAAGAACCAGATCCTGGTTTCATTGATATGTTCTATTTTTTTTTTTAATTTTGTATATCATTTATTTCTGCTCTAATCATTATTATTTTCTTGCTTCTGCTGGTTTTGGGTTTTGTTTGTTTTTGTTTTGCTGTGTGTTCTTAAGGGTATTTCTACATCCCTCCTGCTCCCAGGACTAAATCTTGGATTTAATGTTGATTGCATATAGGTGCAATCAAAGAAATGTCGACCTCACCAGAACAATTTGTCAGGACAGTATTTGCAAGTTTCACTAGAATATAAATTCCACAGGGGAAAGGATTGCAGTCTGGTCTGCTTATTGAAGGTATCTCAAGAGCCCAGAACTCCCAACACGTAGTAGGTACTCCATAAATATTTATTGAATGATTAAATGTCCACAGTGACATTGTAAGCTCCCTAGAAGGAAGAGAAGGTCTCCATTTACATCTTCCATAAGAGCCTAACAGTGCTAGGTGAATAGAAAGAAGGTGCTTGTGGTAGATTGCAAAAATGGCCACAGATTCCCCCTTTCTCGTAAGAGCTAGAGTCTCCATCTCTTAAATCTAGGCTTAGCTGTGTGAATTGCTTTGGTCAATAGGACATGAGCAAATGTGATACAAGCAGAGACTTGAAAATGCTTGGGTATTAGAACTTGGAATTAGAACGTGAACATGATCACGAGCTAGCCTGCTCGTGGGTAAAAGGTTACATGGAGAAGAACCAATGCATCCCATCTGACAGTCTATGAACTACCAAACATGTGAGCCAGGCCTTTCTAGATCATCCAGCCACCTGCCAATCTGTAAGGTGAACATAGACACATGAACCAGCCCAGATCTGAAGTACTGCTCAATTAACCCATTGAATCATGAGCCAAATGAAATGTTTGTGGTTTTATGCAGCCTAAATTGGGGTCATGTATTCCACAGCAATACATAACAGATACAGTGCTCAATAAATTCCCAAGTTTAGATAAAGATCTGTCATCTCAGTTCTCAAATATTGTGTGCCTGCTGTATGCCAGCTTCTGTTCTTGGCACCAAGACTATGAAGATTAAAACCTGTGGTTCCTTAAAGCCTACTTAAATATGACACCAAAAGCACAAATGACGAAAGAAAAAAGATGTATTGGATTTCATCAAAATTAAAAACTTTTGTGCTTCAAAGGACACCATCAAGAAAGTGAAAAGACAACTCACAGAATTGGAGAAAACATAGGGGCGCCAGGGTGGCTCAGCCGTTAAGCATCTGACTTTGGCTCAGGTCATGATCTCATGGTTCGTGAGTTCAAGTTTCATATCTGGTGAGCTTAAGCCCCACTTAGGGTGAGCTTTAGCCTTGCTTCGGGTGAGCTCGTGCCTCACTTCGGGTGAGCATGAGCCCCGCTTCTCTCTCTCTTTCTGTCCCTGCTGGGATTCTCTCTCTCTCTCTGCCCCTTGCTCACTTGAGCCCTCTCTCCTCTCTCTCTCAAAAATTAATAAATAAAAAATACTTACAAATCAAATATGTGGTAAAGGACTTGTATGTAGAATATGCAAAGAACTCATACAACTCCAGAATAAAATTTAAATGATCCAGTTTAAAAATGAGCAAATGATGGGCGCCTGGGTGGCTCAGACGGTTGAGCAGTTGACTTCGGCTCAGGTCATGATCTCGCGGTCCGTGAGTTCGAGCCCCGCGTCGGGCTTTGTGTTGACAGCTCAGAGCCTGGAGCCTGCTTCAGATTCTGTGTCTCCCTCTCTCTGACCCTCCCCTGTTCATGCTCTGTCTCTCCCTGTCTCAAAAATAAATAAAACGTTAAAAAAAAATTTTTTTAAATCAGCAAATGATTTGAATAGACATTTCTCCCAACAAATGGCTGATAAACATATGAAAATATGCTCAACATCATTAGTTATTAGGGAAATGCAAATCAAAACCACATGAGGTATCACTTCATTCCTACTAAAATGTCTATGATAAAAAAAGACAATAGCAAGTGTTGGCAAGGATATGGAGAAATTGCAACCTTCATACACTGCTGGGGGGAATGTAAAATGGTGTAGCTGCTTTGGAAAACAGTTTGGCTGTTTCCTCAAATGTTTTTTTTTGTTTGTTTATTTAATTTTGAGACAGAGAGAGAGAGAGAGAGAGAGAGAGAGAGCAAGTGGTGGACGAGCAGAGAGAGAGAGAGGGAGAGAGAGAGAATCCCAGGTAGGTTTTGCATTGTCAGTACAGAGCCCGATGCACGGCTTGAACCCATGAACTGTGAGATCATGACTTGAGCTGAAGTCAGATGCTTAACCACCTGAGCCACCCAGTCCCCCGCACTTCCCCAAATGTTAAACTCGGAGTCACCATAGGACCCAATCTGGAGTGTACTCTGACACCAGTCAACCAGTTTTCCAAATCTCTGGACACCAGTTGGATCTCCAGCTGTTCAATTCTGACACTAACTATATGGAGTTATGGTCAGATCCCACACATTTAAGGGTTTAGTCCCACAAGACTGCCCCCGCTTCAGATGCCAGTTGCAAGTTCCAGGCCACTTATACTTCTGACTGACTGGCTATAAATCACAGGTTCCCAGGATCCCTTCCTCAGATTCAGTAGTTTTCTAGAATGGCTCACAGAACTCAGAGAAATATTTTATTTATGTTTACCACTTTCTTACAAAGTATACAACTCAGGAACAGCCAGATGAGGGGGATGCAAAGGGCAAGGTATGGACAGCCGGAGAAGGTGTGGGGCATTCTCCCGTCAAGTTCGAGTGTTCACCAACCTGGAAACTCACCGTCTCCCCTTCTCATGGCTCAGTGGGTAGGGCTGGAAGTTCCAACTCTGATCGCTGAGCCTTTCTGATGACCAACCCTATCATATGGCCATCTAGGTGTCCTTCCCTAAGTCACCTCACTAGCATAAACTCAGGTGTGCTTGAAAGGGGCTTGTTAGGAGTAACAACAAAAACACATTCCTATCGCTCAGAAAATTCCAAGGGTTTTGGAGCTCTGTACCAGGAACCATGGGCAAAGACCAAATATATTTATGTATCGTACTACATCCAGCAATTCCACTGTACGTGTACATATATACCCGGAGGAAGTGAAAACGTGCCTCCACGCAAAAACTTGTATGTGAATGTTTAGAGAAGCATCATTTATAATAGCCAAAAAGTAGAAACAACCCAATGTCCACCAACTGATGAATGGATAAGCAAAACATGATATATCCATACAATGGGATATTATTTGTTGACAAAAAAGAATGACATTCTGATAATGCTATAATGTGGATGACCCTTGAAAAGATGATGCTAAGAAAAAGAAGTCCAACGCACACAAAACACATATCCTATGATTCCATAGGCAACTTTATAGAGGCAGGAAGTAGATGCGTGATTGCTAGGGGCTAGGGTGATTGGGGAGGGGGGATGGAGAGTGACCGCTAAATGGGTACAGGGTGTCTCTTTGGAGTGATAAAATGTTCTAAAATCACATTGGGATAGGTGCACAACTCCGTGAATACTAAAAAAACAGTGTCTTGTGCACTTTAAATAGGTGAACTGTGTGGAATATGATTCTATCTCAATAAAACTGTTTTTACAAAGTCCAGCAACGTGGCCAAGGGCAAAGAATTACTGGTAAGTAACCGAGTTGGGACTCAAATCCAGGTCTGGTCCACACACATCTCTTTCTGTGTAACTTTCTATCTCAGATATGCCTGGTGTATTTATTTATCTCAAAAAATAGTGTGCGTAGAAAAATAGTAATATGTATTACATCTCTAAAACATTTTATCATCCACCTTTTTAAAAATTAATTTTTTCATTTAAATCCAGTACGGTTAACATACGGTGTTGTATTAGTTTCATGTGTACAATATAGTGATTCCACAGTTCTACACATGACTCAGTGCTCATCACGACAGGTGTACTCTTAATCCCCATCCCCCATTTCACCCATTCCCCTCACCTGCCCTCTAGTAACCATCAGTCTGTTCTCTGTAGTTAAGAGTCTGTTTCTGGGGCGCCTGGGTGGCGCAGTCGGTTAAGCGTCCGACTTCAGCCAGGTCACGATCTCACGGTCCGTGAGTTCGAGCCCCGCGTCAGGCTCTGGGCTGATGGCTCAGAGCCTGGAGCCTGTTTCCGATTCTGTGTCTCCCTCTCTCTCTGCCCCTCCCCCATTCATGCTCTATCTCTCTCTGTCCCAAAAAAATAAACGTTGAAAAAAAAAAAAAAAAAAGAGTCTGTTTCTTCTCTCTCTCTTTCTCCCTCTCTCTTTCTCCCTTTGCTCGTTTGTTTTGTTTCTTAAATTCCACATGTGAATGAAATCATATGGTATTTGTCTTTCTCTGACTTATTTGTCTTGGCATTACACTCTCTGCCTCCATCCATGTCATTGCAAATGGCAAGATCTTATTCTGTTTTTATGGTGGAATAATATTCCATTGTGTATGCATACTACCTCTTCTTTATCCACCCATGTATTGATGGACACTTGGGTTGCTTTCATATTTTGGCTATTGTAAATAATGCTGCAGTAAACATAGGGGTGCATACGTCTTTTTGAATTAGAGTTTTCGTATTCTTTGGGTAAACACTCAGTAGTGCAATTACTGGATCCTATGGTAATTCTGTTTTTAATTTTTTGAGGAACCTGCATACTGTTTTTCACGGTGGCTGCACCAGTTTGCATTCCCACCAACAGTGCACGGGTGTTCCTTTTTCTCCACATCTTCGATGCTTGTTATTTCTTGTGTTGTTGATTTTAGCCATGCTGACAGGTTTGAGGTGACATCTCATTGTGGTTTTGATTTGCATTTCCCTAATCACGAGTGAGCATCTTTTCATGTATTTGTCAGTCATCTTTGTGTCTTCTTTGGCGATATGTCTGGGCCCATCCACCTTTTTTAAAAATGTAAAATGGATTGTGACCATTTTTCCATGTCATGACATAGTCTTCTACAACATAAAATTTAATAGCTACATAGTATCCCATTGTATGGATGACGCTTAATTTATTCAACCAAGTCCTTACTATTTGGATGGTTTCTAATATAGAGCTCTTATCAAACTCACTGCTGTAAACAGGCTGGTGGGCTCTTTATTTTTGATGGCATCTATGGCCTTTGTCAATGATCAGAGTAGGGTCTCTCTTTTAAAGTTTTTACTAAAGCTCAATGTACATACATCACACATACATATCATAAATGTACAGGTGGACTTGTTTCACAAACTGAACATAGCTGTGTAACCAACACCCTGCTCAAGAAACAGAACATGACCGTGGGGCGCCTGGGTGGCTCAGTCGGTTAAGTGTCCGACTCTCAGTTTCAGCTCAGGTCATGATCTCGTGGTTTCATGAGTTTGAGCCCCGCGTCGGGCTCTGTGCTGACAATGCGGAGCCTGCTTGAGATTCTCTCTCTCCCTCTCTCTCTGCCCCTCCCTGCTCACACTGTCTTTGTGTCTCTCAAAATAAATAAATAAAACTTAAAAAAAAGAAATAGAACATGACCAGCACTTCAGAAGCTCCCTTCATGCCCTCTGCCCCCCACATTTTTTTTTCTTTATCAGTTGACTGTCAGGTGGCAATACGTCAAATTGGCAAATCCAACACCCCCGCTTTGGAGGGCCAGTAAAGATGTCACAGATTGCCGCCGAAAGTACACTCATGTCTCTTCTGCTTGTGCCTTGTCTCTCCTGCTTTCAGTGCTCTGATATATACCAACCTTAAGCCTCAGCCGAGTGTCACCTATACCTAGAGTTTCCACCTTCAGTAGTTGAGTGGGCAGCTGGCAGGTTGGGCTGGTATATGGGTGAATGGCATGGGCAAGCAATGTGGTGCCCTCTCCCCACCCTACACACTTGATGAAGCTGGAAAGGAGGGCCTAGGTAGTTCTGAGCAAAGGCCAGATGTTCTGAACCAGTGGCTTTCCAACTTGACTGCGTATTGGAATCCCTGGGGAGGGGGGGGCGGTTAAAATGTGATAATGCTTGGGGCCCTCCCCCAAAGATTCTGATTGAATTGGCATGAGATGTGGCCTGGACATGGACTTTTTTTTTTTTTTTTTTTAAATAGCCAAGTGATTCCAGTGTGCAGCCAGAGCTGAGGACCTGTATTCTTTTTTTTTTTTTTTGATGTTTATTTACTTTTGAGAGAGACAGAGACAGAATGTGAGTGGGTTGGGGCAGAGAGATGGGGAGGCACAGAATCTGAAGCAGGCTGCAGGCTCCGAGCTGTCAGCACAGCCCGACGCGGGGCTCGAACTCACGAGCTGTGAGATCATGACCTGAGCCGAAGTCGGACGCTCAACCGACTGAGCCACCCAGGCGCCCCTGAGGACCTGTATTCTAAACTCGAATTCTTTTTGGCGTTTGTGGGTATGCCACTCAGTGTCAGCATCAGCTGTGGATTAAATGCCACGTCTCATTGACCCCGTAATATTATTGTAGTTCACATTAGTTTTTCTTTTGGCTCTCCTTAGAGGATTCGTGCAACACTATTTTGACAACACGTCACTCTCTCTGTAGATTGAACCGACTCTCTTTAAGATGGTTGTGGATATACTGGGTCATTCAGCCTAAATCGGAATTAAGATGTCTTAAAACAATAATGAGTTACAGAAGTCACCCCTGAAGCATCTTTGATATGTTTTCTTATGTCTCCCACAGATGATGTGCCTTGGTAAAATAGTGTGCTTACTGGAAGAAATGATGGTCTCAGGTGTGTAAATCACACAGGGGAGATATGCAAAGCCGCGATGTCTGATCCATCCGGCTTGTTCCCTGGCTGTTTCCTGCAGAGGACGCAAGCCTTTGGAAGAGCACTTCTCAGTTAGGGAGGACTTCCCTGTATAGGGGCCTGGACAGCATACTCGAAAGATGATTAAAGAGAGTTTCTTTATAAGTTACCTTTAAGAGGGGAAAGGAAATGCCTGGTTTATGAGCCCAAACAAATGGGGGCTAGTAGAGATCAAAGGAAGAGAAAGGAGTTTGAGCAAGAAGAGAGATGGGTCTGGGTTAAGTTGGCACTTCCAGGGTGTCAGAGTGGCTGACCCCTCCGTATAGGGAGTGACTGGTAGCTTACTGTTGGACTTACAGTAGGACCAATTGGTTAGTACGAGCATAGCCTCCCAGGTACCGAGGCATAGGAATTGTGGGCAAGTGTCTTCAGTGTTAGGGTGATAAACAGTAGAAGCAAAAACAGATATGGAAACACCTCCTGATTCCCGGGGAAATGTCAAGCTCTGTTCAACATCACTCTCATAAATGTTTGCATGGGAATGCTGTTCCCAGGAGCCTCATGCTGTCCTGAGGAGTGCTCAGTGGATCCTGGCCAGGAGGTCTGTGCCAGCAGAGATCAGAGCTGCTGATACACTTGGCCACATGATTGCAAAGCAGTGGTGGGTTCTGTCTTGTATTTATACAACCAACAGAAAGAATCTATTTTAGAGAAAACAGGCAAAAAAGAGAGCTGAGGGTAGCAATTTCATCGTCTGCTCTGTAATTTAGTGTGGTATTCTCTGCTGAAGGAGAAAATCATCCCTATGTTAACAGACAGTGGAGGATGAGAGAAGGAAGGATCAAACAATTTGGACACTGGTCCTGGAATTTTGATTGTGTTGGGAGGAGAGGAAAAACTTTTGACTTTTTCTTTTTTCCGTTTTATTTATTTTTAAAATGTTTTATTTATTTTGGAAAGAGTGCAAGCTGGGGCGGGGTGGAGAGAGAGGGACAGAGGATCCAAAGCAGGCTCTATGCTGACAGCAGCAGCAAGCCAGATGTGGGGCTCGAACTCACAAAACGCGAGATCGTGACCTGAGCCGAAGTCAGACGCTCAACAGGCTGAGCCACCCAGGTGCCCCTCTCTTTCCATTTTAAGAAAGACATTGGCTGTTTGTGGAGTCAGAGGCACAGATTGAGACATAGATGGATAGATAGATAAATAGCAGGGTGGGCAGTGTAATAATAGGTAGGATAAGAGGAAATGAGAGTACTGGCCAAGGACGTGGGCTCTGAAGCCAGACTGCTGCCTGGGATTGAGTCACAGCCATGACTAATATGTGATCTTGGGCAGTTTATGTACCCTCTCTGTGGCTCAGTGTCCTCCTCTGTAAAATGGGGTGATAAGACTACATACCTCATGGAGCCTGGCACCAAGTGAGCCAATAACGGTTTGCTTTTATTTTATTATTATCATTAGTATAACTTACCAGGATATAAAGAGAGAACAGAGGAGAATTATTTACCCCAGGCTGAGGAGGTCAGAGAGAATCACCTGCCAGGGTCGTGGACATGGTGGGCTGGGCTGAGTCTCAGATGATCGGTAGGAATTGGCAAGAGAGGAGGGAGATAACATTCCCATTCCGGCAGAGTGCGGTCTGTGGGTGTGGAACAGGGCATCTGTGAGGAAGGTTTTTATGTGATTTATATTTTTTGAATCACCACTGCTGCCGTATTTGAAACATAGGTGAACACATGTATAGAAGTCACAGTGGTTTTTTCCAGTCCACAGAAAATGACTAGAGTGCAAGAAGGTCCAAGAACATCTTGTGACATCTCCCCGACTCCCCAGGGTCTGTAGTCTCCCCGTCTCCCCAGGGTCTGTAGTCTTCAGCTGGATTTATTGCTGGAATCTGTTCTATCGTAGACCCAGGCCTTGCTTTCCCTCAAAAGGGTGATCCAGACGGAGAGCCACGGAACGTTTTCAAACAGGGGAGCCATGATGGGAACGGTTATTCAACATCTATTTCAGTGAGCCCCCTTTCAGCATGCCTTTTTGTGTAGCTGATGCTAATAAATAAAAAAACTACATTTCCCAGACTGCTTGGCAGCTATGTAATTTTGGTTCCACCAATCAGGTGTGAGCCGAATTCTGGCCTCCTGCAAGTGGGGAAAGAGGCATGGTAGGAAGCTTCTGTTGCAGGTGTATCTCTCAACAGGTCTGGTGTACCTCTGAAGCCAGTGGTTCCAACAGGGGCTTCCTGAGTCCCCAGATTCTATCTGAGGTTGGCAACCCTGGGGCCAGCTGTTGAAAGGGCAGCTTACTGGTTTGTTTACACAGCCGCCTCCTGAGGGTGGTGGTTTGCTGGCAGGAGAACCCAGTGAGCGCATGTCTGGTGGTGGCTGTATCCTGAACCCAGATCCTGCTTTCTTTCTCCCTTTAGATGGTACAGAGTCAGCCCCCCTCTCTGTGTCTCCTTTCCCCTGCCCCCCTGCCTGTAGCCCTTTATTAAGGTCGTAAAGTCATGTGGTCTCTAACACAGGTTGGGGAAAGGAATCTCGGCGCTGGGTCTGGGTTACCTTCCCCCCAGAAGGCACCAGGGCTTCTTAGGCAAATTTCCCCACACCCCCCTTTATGCAAATGTGACCGTTTGCCTCCTTTACCTCCCCAGACACCCTGCCACAAAGTACTGCCACTTTGTGGGGGAAAGAGTGATACAGCCTTGGCAGGTAATGCTGATACAGCAGGCCAAATGATGTAGGTTAACAAATGGAGGGTCAGGGGTTTCCAGGTAATTTAGAAAGGAAGCACGTTGAGGCAGGAATAAGGAGCTGTCCTCTGAAGTGGAAAGAATGATCTTTCAGGATCTTGAAGCAAACACTTAAAGAGAAGGGAGATGAGTAAACTGTAGGACTGACCTGGGGTGGGGTGACCTACTCCAGGCCCGGCAAGGTTTCTCCCAGTCCTGGAGACGGTCCCCATGTGCGTTGTGTGGGCCGTGCCCTGCACTCAGTCGGACGCCTGACGGAGGGCACTGAGCAGGAACTGAAATGCAGCCCACGCCCCACTTGCCAAGCAGAGGGCCCAGCACGGGGCTGTGTGCTCCAGGAGGAAGGGGAGGATGCCTTTGAAAAACCACGCTGAGGTGTCATAGGAGCAGCCCTAGTTCCAGGTGATGGCTCAGGGAGGAGAGGCCCGGATGCTGTCCATGTCAAAGGCTTCCGACACCTGGAAGGGTGTCCCCTCCCTACCCCAAGGCACAGACACCGCACGTGCAGAGCTCTCTTCCCAGCCCTCCTCCAGCTCTGCCTGAGACAGCAGGTTGCCCTTTTATTACGTAACCGCCCGCAACGGGCAAGGTGGCGTTGACTTTGTTGTTGTTTCCTCTGCCAAGTGTTTTCATGCTGTAAACTGCACATTACGAACTCTACGGTCATTCTTTGGACCTTAAAAATTGCTTAGGAGGGAAGAGGGTGTGGGGAGGAGGGGGAGGAGGAAGACGGGGAGACAAAGTCCTCTTGGATCGCAAACCGTCACTTTCCCTTCTAGAGTGACTAACTGCATTCGGTCTTTTGTGCCTTGCCTGGGGAACATGTTCAACAAGTATAAAAGTGAATCGGGTTGTTTAGAGCAGTGCTTTGAAGACTCCAGGCTTTCTGCTGTAACAGCAGTGCGGGCTGTGTGTTCCGCCTAGAACCACATCCACCGCCGACAACAGGTCGGACTGGAATGAGCTGCTTGGGCGCCAAGGCCCTCAGCTTGCTGGCACCTGGGAAAACCCTCTAGGGAGTGCGGCCGAGCCGGCACACGGGGATGTGGCGGCAACAGCATGTGGGCAGCCCCCGTGCACTCTGGGCACAAAAAAATGAAAGAACACGGTTTGTAGAAAGTCTGCTTTGCGCAGTTTGAACCGGAAGTGTGAATCGCTAACACCACTTTGTAAAAAGCACCAAAGCACAGAAGCCCTTGGCTCCCCCGCTCGCCACGGCCAGGGTTTGCTGTTTTCGCGCGCACCTGCCCAGCTTCCAGCAGTCAACGGTGCTGCTCAGGCCTGAGACTCTCTCTGGACACAGCGCCCTCGCTTCTCAGGCAGGGGGACTCGGAAGTGTGTCTCAGTTCACCCAGGGTTCCCCAGCAGGGCTGTGCTGCTTGCCTCCCTTCCCCACTGCCCTACCGATTTCTCCTGAAACCTCCCACGAGAGCCGTTGGCACCGAAATCCTCCTGTCAGCGCCCGGGTCTGGGGGACCCCAAACTGAAACATCCTCCTAGCTTTATCCGTTTCGTTAAAATCTGCTCTCCTCCTTTGTTAAATAGGTTTAACTCTGCTATAACTGTTTCATTCTCCAACTTAACACCAGGCTGGAGTGGCTCCTCCATCCGACCAACTTGTTTGATACAAGGCGTATCCAAGTTTTAAAAGTCCCCGCATGATTCTTAAGGAACTTTGCCACTTCTTTGCTAGACTGGGATGTGTTGTATTACGTACTTGTTCTGGTACCTGAATCGTAGATGAGCTTTCTCTTGGAAGATTTATTTTCTGATAGATTATGTGAGTGGCGTCATGTTTTAAATATATTAGGGGAATTTAGAACTCAAACTAATTCTCTTGTGAGTCCTTTTATAAAACAAAGCCAAATTTATGAATTTTCATGTATTTTTCTTTCCTTAAAGTGAACCATACCTACCTTGATTTAAATGGGACTTCACCGGGGCGTCTGGGTGGCGCAGTCGGTTAAGCGTCCGACTTGAGCCAGGTCACGATCTCGCGGTCCGGGAGTTCGAGCCCCGCATCGGGCTCTGGGCTGATGGCTCAGAGCCTGGAGCCTGTTTCCGATTCTGTGTCTCCCTCTCTCTCTGCCCCTCGCCCGTTCATGCTCTGTCTCTCTCTGTCCCAAAAATAAACAACAACAACAAAAAAAAAGTTGAAAAAAAATAAATGGGACTTCACCTACAGTCTCCTCCATTTTTTTTTTTTAATTTTTAAGTAATCTCTGCACCCAACATAGGGCTCACATTTACAACCCTGAGATCAAGAGTCACATGCTCTGTTGACTGAGCCAGCCAGGCACCACTAGTCTCCCCTGGTTTATTTTATTTCTTTTATTTAAAATATTTTTTTCATGTTTATTCATTTTTCGAGAGACACGGAGCAAGCAAGGGAGGGGCAGAGAGAGAGGGAGACACAGAATCCGAAGCAGGCTCCAGGCTCTGAGCTGTCAGCACAGAGCCCGATGTGGGGCTCGAACCCACGAACTGTGAGATCATGACCTGAGCCGAAGTCGGACGCTTAACCCCCTGAGTCACCCAGGGGCCCCTCCCCCCATTTAAATGCTACTTCCGCTAGCATCATTTACCCTATTTCCAAGGATCTAATACAGAACTATCTGAAATACAATATCGATGGTACAGAGCCTACAGGAAATTAGTTTTGTTCTCCAGCCTCACTTTAGGACTACTGCAATGTGTCTTTTTCTCTCATTAATTTGTGGAGAGATGCTGTATATATCACTGACTCTGCATTCTTCCATTTTTCCAGCATATTAATCAATTAATATTTGAAGTTGTATGAAGTAAAGAAAGAATGGGACTGTAGTCCTTTCTTAGAAATAAAATATTAGAGCTCATTTCAGCATAAAAGTAATGCAAATACACAGAAAACTAGAATTCAGAGAAGTAGAAGAAAGGCATCAATATTTCTTGTGTATAATGAAACTCAGCCTCACATGTTAGTTTATTTTCTACCTTTCTATGTGCAGCTTTTGTGTTTTAATTTTCATCGTGGCATAAGCACATTCTATGTTATTATCTCTTGTTGGACATCGGACATCATCTTTTTTTAAATGTTTATTTATTTGCGGGGGGGAGGCACAAGTGTGGGGAGGGGCAGAGAGAGAGGGAGACACAGAATCTGAAGCAGGTCCCGGGCTCTGAGCTGTCAGCACAGATCCTGACCCGGGGCTCGAACTCCCAAACCGTGAGATCATGACCTGAGCCAAAACCAACAGTCAGACATCTAACTGACCGAGCCACCCCGGCATGCCAAGATGAGTTTCTATACCTCTCCTCTGCATATACTGAGACCCTGCTCTGTGTGGGGCACCTTGAAGGAGCCAAAGATGAGTAAGACACAGCATCTGTCTGCCAGGAGCTTGGCATCTAGAAGAGGAATGCAGAACTGTCGTCCATAAATAACAGCAGTTCATAAGAAAGTTCTACCTAGGGTATTATGAGGGCACAGAGGAACAAGTCTCTGACTCTAGCTAGTGAAGGGTTTTAGGAGCATGAGTAAGATTTTTCCAGACAGTGCAGATGAAGAAAATAAAATAAATCAGGGGTATGTGATAGCAATGAGAGGAGGGCAGGAGGGCAGCAGCAGTAGAAAGAGCAGATAGGAGACACCTCTCTGAAGAGGTGACATTTATTTATTTTTGTTATTTTTTTTAACGTTTATTCATTTCTGAGAGACAGAACAGAGCGTGAGCAGGGGAGGGGCAGAGAGAGAGGGAGACACAGAATCCGAAGCAGGCTCCAGGCTCTGAGCTGTCAGCACAGAGCCCGATGCGGGGCTCGAACTCACGAACTGCAAGATCATGACCTGAGCTGAAGTCGGACACTCAACTGACTGAGCCACCCGGGTGCCCTGAGGTGACATTTAAACTGAGACCTAAGTGACAAGAAGTTTTCAGCCACTCAAGGACCTAGTAGAAGAGTGTTTAAGGCAAAGGAGCAGCAAGCACCAAGGAGATGGGAGTGATCTTGGCTTATTCAAGGAAGAGCACGGTGGGAATGACACGAGTGAAAGGGAGTGGAGTAGAGTTGACCTCAGGGAATCGGAGAGGAAAGTAAAAGCGGGTCAAATGAAAGGACAGCAGGGCAGCTCCGAGAGCCCAGCAGCTATTGGAGAACATGAATCAGGAGCGGTTCTAACACATAAGATTGCGTGACTTTTTCAACACTGCCTAGGAGCACCGTTGGAAGGATAAAGGGTTTTACTCTGAGAGAAGAATACTGGGGTTTAAGAAAGCAGAGTTCACACAGCTTTGGGTGATGTCAAGGTCCATTGCTGAGGTAAAATGGAGGTGATGGTTGCGGAGGTGATCAGAGAAATGTGGTGTAAGATAGGGTCTTATCTGATTTCATCAAATCAAAGCTTTGGTGTGTCAAAGGACACCATCAAGAAAGTGAAAAGACATGGGGCGGCTGGCTGGCTCAGTTGGTAGAGCATGTGACTCTTGATCTCGGGATTGTGAATCCGAGCCCCGTGTTGGATGGAGAGACTACTTAAAAATAAAATCTTTAGGGGCGCCTGGGTGGCGCAGTCGGTTAAGCGTCCAACTTCAGCCAGGTCACGATCTCGCGGTCCGTGAGTTCGAGCCCCGTGTCGGGCTCTGGGCTGATGGCTCAGAGCCTGGAGCCTGTTTCCGATTCTGTGTCTCCCTCTCTCTCTGCCCCTCCCCTGTTCATGCTCTGTCTCTCTCTGTCCCAAAAATAAATAAACGTTGAAAAAAAAATTAAAAAAAAAAATAAAATCTTTAAAGGGGCACGTGGATGACTCAGTCGGTTAGGTGTCCCACTCTTAATTTCAGCTCAGGTCATGATTCCAGGGTCATGGAATCGAGCCCCATGTCAGGCTCCACACTGGTCATGGAGGCTGCTTAAGATTCTCTCTCTTCCTCTTCCTCTGCCCCTCTCCCTTGCTTGCGTTCTTATGCTCTCTAAATACATGAATAAAATAAAATAAAATAAAATAAAATCTTTTTAAAGTGAAAAGACAAGCAACAGAATGGGAGAAAATATTTGCTAATAACTTATGTGATGAGACTTGTATAAAAAATGTATAAATAACTGGGGTCCTTGGGTGGCCTAGTCAATTAAACATCTGACTCTTGATTTCGGCTTAGGTCATTATCACATGGTTTGTCAGATTGAGCCCCATGTCGGGCTTTGTGCTGACAGCGCCGAGCCTGCTTGGGATTCTCTCTCTACTTCTCTCTCTGCCCCTCCTCTGCTCGCACATGGTCTGTCTCAAAATAAATATTTAAGAAAAATGTATAAATAACTCTTACTACTCAATGATAAAAAGATAGGTAACCCACTTAAAAATAGGCAAGGAATCTAATCTGAATAGATATTTCTCCAAAGATGACACATGCACATGGTCCATAAGCACATGCAAAGATGCTCAACATCATTAGCCATCAAGGAAATGCAAACCAAAAGTACGATGAGATACCACTTCATACCTACTAGAATGGCTATAATCGAATATTCACATAATAAACAAGTGTTGGCAAGGATATGGAGAAATTGGAACCCGCACACATTGCTAGTGGGAACGTAAAATGGTGCAGCTGCTTTAGAAAATAGTTTGGCAGTTTCTTAAAATGTTAAAATTAGAGTTACTATATGACCCAGCAATTTCACGCTTAGGTATATACCCAAGAGAAATGAAAGCATATGCCCATACAAACACTTGTGCCCAAAAACTCACGGTAGCATTACTCAGTAGCCAAAAGTGGCAACAATGCGGACGTCCATCAACTGACAAGTGAATAAGTGAAATACGGTATATCCACGCAGTGCAGCAACTTGGATGATCCTTGAAAATGTCACACTAAGTGAATGGAGACAGTTACTACTTAGAGTTAGTAGTTGCTCAGAGTAGATTGGGGGATGGAAATAAGCATTTTCTTAATGAAATAGAACAGAATAGGCTAGATTAGATTAGACTGGATCGGGTCTTTACATCTTAGCTCAAGTACCATTTTCTCAGGAAGTCTTCCCTAACGAGGCCAGATCCCCCTCTCTCGGAACCTGTCCTTGATAGCACTAAGCACGGTTGGAAGCTGCTGTTAATTCGCAGGATGATTGGATGGACATTGGGATCCCAGGATGTGAATATAAATACACTGCATCTGCCACACTTAGCCCAGTCGATAGCACGTAGCAGGTTATTTGTAAGCATCTGTTCAAGGAGGGGAGGAAAGAAGCTGGTCAGTGGGGGCTCAAAGCTGTAGTTGCAAAAAACACAGTAACCTAGAAGGAAAGGAATAAAATGGGGGATGTAGGTAGATGAGGTCTCTAAAATAAAGATCTCTAAGAGAATGTGTTTCAAACTGGGGGGTCACAACACATTAGTGAATTGTGAGAATGATATACCAAGTTGTGGCCAGAATTTTTTAATGAAATGGAATGGGATAGGATAGAAAATATTGGAGAGGCACCTGGCTGGCCGAGTCGGTGGAGCTGGTGACTCTTGATCTCAGGGTCATGAATTCAAGCCCCACATTTGACATGGAGCCTACCTAAAAAAAAAAGAAAAGAAAAAAACATATCAGAGAAAATACCACATACCAAGAGTAAAAATTTTTCAAACAATTTTTTTTTAAAAATTTTTGCTCTAGTGGTATATATATATATATATATATATATGACAGTATCATAGCCAATGAGGTTTATCTGAGGCGTGATTATTGCTATAATATATATTGTATATGTATATACACACATATACATACATACCCATACACATGTGTGTCTTGTGTCATGATTTTACTGTGTTCCAATTTTTAAAAATTGAGACACTCCTGCCCATACCCTCTGGTTCAAACATTTATGACTGTAATTCTTTTCTGAAGTTCTGATCATTTTAGCAGCTTGAGAATCACTGAATATAAGGCTTTTGATGATTTGCACAGCATTTTTTAAAAAGTCATTTGTTAAGTACAAATTAAACATTAATTTCTCAAGTGTAAATTGAACACTGGTGGAATTTCTTTTTTTTTTAATTTTTTTTTAACGTTTATTTATTTTTTTTGGGACAGAGAGAGACAGAGCATGAACGGGGGAGGGGCAGAGAGAGAGGGAGACACAGAATCAGAAACAGGCTCTAGGCTCTGAGCCATCAGCCCAGAGCCCGACACGGGGCTCGAACTCACGGACCGCGAGATCGTGACCTGGCTGAAGTTGGACGCTTAACCGACTGCGCCACCCAGGCGCCCCGAATTTCTTAAGTATAAACATTAATTTGAGCTTTTAAGAACAAGTCAAACAATGGTTGCAATCTTTATTAGAATATTTTTTCAGTCTCTCAAACGTATCAACAAGTATGATTATTTCTAATCGTTTATGATTAACAAACCGAGGAAGCCAGTGTTGAGTTATGTGGCAAAACGCATGTCCTCGATTTAATTTCTATTACCATGAGTTATGTCAAAACAGTTTAACGCCAAGATTTCTTTCAATGTGTGCAGCACGTCACGTGTGCTTAACATTTCTTTCGTTTGGGAAGCATGTGTGGTGGGCGCACAGGGGCTTTGGAGCCATTCTGGTCTGCAAGGAACCCTGGGTTTGCCACTTACTAGCTGTTTGACATTGGGCAAGTTGGTGTGGTAGGATCTTGGCTTCCTTGTCTGTAAAACAGAGAAAGTGATTTAGGTGGAAATTACCATTTGTAGAGGTCAAAATTGGTCCACTGTTGGCAATTTCATGTGGCTCAACCTAGTGATTATCTTACGGTGTGGTTGTGAAGATCAAACAAGACAATATTTGTTTAATACCTGTCACCATGCACATTTAATATTAATATTCCCTTTGATAAAGACAAAAAATATTAGCGTCATTGTTGAATTATCTCTTTAAATTGGCAGCATATACATTGGTCCATTGCACATTATGTACTTATTTAATGTCTGTCTTGCCTTTTTGCAGAAAGAATTTAAGAAGACTGTTTTGCACATAGTTAGTACTGAATAAATATTTGGATACTAGTGAGTTGATGTTTCTGTTTAGCTTTGTTTCCTTGGTCATTTATGAGCCATCATTTGGTACTTTGCTAGAATTGGATGAAACGTTAGCCCAATATGGACTGTTGTCTCCCAAGAGGATGTAACAAAATCTTGTTTTGTACTTCTGTGACAAGTATTTCTTTCCAGGGAGCAAGCCCCATGCAGTGGTGTCTGGTGAATGTTTAACAGAACTCTCTGGAGTTCAGGGTGTGTGGGTGGTGGTGGTGGACCTGATCTGCAGCGCCGGCCAATTTCTGTGCTGATACTTCCGTCACTGCTGCTTTCAGGCCGTGAACTTGACATTGCTGGATGCACGGTTGGGAAGAGATGAGTGTAATGAGCTTTCTGAGCTAGAATCAGGTGCTCCAGCCACACTGCTGGCCCCAAGACTCGTGAAACCCACCCTGAGGGCAGTGCTCTCTAGACTGGGACTGACAGTGCGTGCAGGATTTTTTATTTATATTTATGCTGCTAATAAAGAAGTTTCATAATTACTGAGTATTTTTGAAAAACACAACTGAACAGAATAGCTGCAAAAGGGGGACAAAACAATAATTATAATATTTATTATTATCCTACATCTGTATGACACCTTCTCATTAAATTGCTTTTCTTGATGAGACAACCTGCAGGGTTTTGCTCTTTTTTCCTTTTGTCAACCTGTTATTTTAATGACTAAAAGACCAAGTAGGTGTTCCCCCCAAAAAGTGCTATGTAATTTTATATATTGACTCCCTTGATGAGCTAACTGGCTCAGATCTTGGGAAACTCCTTTTTTTTGTGGGACTGTAAATTTCAACATCATTTAAAAAAAAATGTGAATCACAATTGGGGGAATTGCTAAGGAAATGGATCATTTTATCAGTGATATATTTAAAGATTTTAAAAATGGTTCTGCAGTGGGACTCCCGGGTGGCTCAATCGGTTGAGCATCTGACTTTCGATTTCTGCTCAGGTCATGATCCCAGGGTCATGGGATCGGCCCCCACTGTCGGGCTCTGCGCTGAGTGTGGAACCCGCTTAGGATTCTCACTGTCCCTCTGCCCCTCTCCCCTGCTCACGCGTGTTCTAAAATAAAAACAAATTAATTGAAAAATCCTTCTGCAAATAAAATGTTTTACTCTAAATCAGGGATACTAAATGGGAGGTGGTATCGTCCTGGGGTGGGGATAGATTTTAGAAATAGATGGTGGTAGTTTTTGTTGTTGTTGCAGTGACTGGGGAGCACTGTTGAAATCTAAAGGGTCCGGCCAGAGATGCTAGAATTGGAAATTGTCCCATGTTCTGAATGACCTTCAAATCTTTTTTTTTAAGAGAGAGAGAAAGAGAGAGAGTGCACATGACAGCAGGGGAGGGGCAGAGAGAGAGGGAGAGAGAGGGAGAATCTTAAGCAGGCTCCACATTCAGTGTGGAACCTGATGCAGGGGTTGATCTCCTGACGCTGAGATCATGACCTGAGTCGAAATCGAGTCAGACACTTAACCGACTGAGCCACCCAGGCACCATGACCTTCAGAGATATTCTGCTGAGCTGTCATGTTGATGAAAATAAGTACCCAGGTTTCCAAGAGCACAAGGATGCTTGCATTTAGTTTTGCTTCGAACCCTCCAAAAGTTGTTCACCATGTTGGGAAGTCTTAGCAACATTGGTGGTAACTGATTTTGCCACTAGGGCACACCTGTGTCAGTCTTTGTCTTGCACCGTCACTCACAGTGATGGTATGACAGTGTAAGCGTTCGGCTCCTCTATTTTGTCTTCTAGTATCACTGTGCCTGAGTTTACATTTTGAGGTGCACGTTATTTTATTATAAATTACTTATTTTTATTTGTCCTTTCTATCAGGGCGTTATGTTGATTGATTTTTACAATTATGCGTAGGGGTATGTGGTATCACCTGTGAGTTTCATTTCAGGTTAGTACAGGAGGGCTACTGAGTATGTGTTATTAAAGGAGTCATTGGGTCTGAGACCCAATAACTAATCTAAGTGGCTAATCCTTAGCATGATATGGCAATGCCATTTCTTTTTCCACGGTCCCAGCATATCTTCCTACCATCTGATATCGCATTCCCTTGGCTTCAAGACTATAAGCAAATTGTTCACCTCTGCCCCAGTCACTACCATTTGTGGTCTAAAGTAACAATTTTGCCCATTTTCCTTATTTTTCTTCCTGGCATCAGCTGAGCCATCGGCATTATTGCCACTGCCCACAGCGGCATCCGCCGACCATCATGAGAAAAAGCCATCGTCTGCGGAATTTTACCCATTTTTTTTTTAATTTTTTTTAACGTTTATTTATTTTTGAGACAGAGAGAGACAGAGCATGAACGGGGGAGGGTCAGAGAGAGGGAGACACAGAATCTGAAACAGGCTCCAGGCTCTGAGCTGTCAGCACAGAGCCCGACGCAGGGCGCGAACTCGCAGACCGCGAGATCATGACCCGAGCCGAAGTCGGCCGCTTAACCGACTGAGCCACCCAGGCGCCCCTACCCATTTTCTTGATCAGAGTTCACAGTTTTGCCATTCATTCTTCAGAACATTCGGTGACCTCTTGGAAAAGGACGTAGTCAAAAAGGCCAGTGGATCAGTTTTTACTGTTGTAAAATGAAGTGAGTCTAAATTTCCTTGAGTTTAGAATTTGCCCGTGAGGAATTCGGAGGCAGGCAGGAGCGAGCACATCTGTTTCGTCTCATGCCTTACGTAGAGAGGCAATAAACACTCCGGTAAGAAAATAAGCACTTAGTGCTGTGCACACAGTAACAAAAAATAAATGCATACTTTGAGCGGGACCCTAATATGAACCTACAGATCATGTTGTCAACACAGTGAAAATGAAAAACAATGCGTCGTCAGTGAATAAACTCGTAATGAACATGCAGGGCTCACCTTTGGCAAGAACGCAAAGTAGCTGGTGTTTGTTTCCAGCGCTTGTGTCTTCTCTCTTGGGTGCCCTTTTCTTCCCTCAGCACCTCCCACCGCAGCGAGTCTAAGGCTCTCGGCCGGTCCTTTTCTGATTTGAAGGAGTCTCCCCGTCAGAAGGAAAGGGGTCTGGTACACCTTTTTTCTTACTAACTCTAGAATCTTTTTAGAGCAGATGGGCTGTCTTCGGAGATGAGGATAGTGGTTACCTTGGACAGGCAGAAATGACTGGAAAGGAGCTCGAGAGCTTCTGGGGGAGCTGGTGATGTTGTGTTTCTTGTTTTATTGTGGTAAAAGATACATATCGTAAAATTTACCAACATGGCTGTCTCTAAGCATACAGTTAAGTAGTGTTAAGTATATTCACATTGTTTTGAAGTAGATCTTGAGAACTTTTTCATCTTGTAAAACTGAAACTCTGTACCCATTAAACAATAACTCCTCATTTCTCCAGTGCCCTTGGTAATTGCCATTCTACTTCCTATTTCTATATATTTGACTACTCTAGATACCTTATATGGGTGGAATCATGCAGTCTTTATCCTTTGGTGACTGGTTTATTTCACATAGTATCATGTCCTCAAATTTCCTCCATATTGTAGCACGTGACAGGATTTCCCTTCTAATGTTGTATTTATTTTTTTAATGGCATTTTTCAATGTTTACTTCTTTTTTTTATATGAAATGTATTGTCAAATTGGTTTCCATACAACACCCAGTGCTCATCCCAACAGGTGCCCTCCTCAATGCCCATCACCCACTTTCCCCTCCCTCCCACCCCCATCAACCCTCAGTTGATTCTCAGTTTTTAAGAGTCTCTTAGGGTTTGCCTCTTTCCCTCTCTGGAACTTTATTTTTCCCCCTTCTCCTCCCCCATGGTCTTCTGTTAAGTTCTCAGGATCCACATAAGAGTGAAAACATATGGTATCTGTCTTTCTCTGCCTGACTTATTTCACTTAGCATAACACTCTCAAGTTCCATCCACGTTGGTACAAAAGACCATATTTCATTCTTTCTCATTGCCACGTAGTATTCCACTGTGTATATAAACCACAACTTCTTTATCCATTCATCAGTTGACGGACATTTAGGCTCTTTCCATAATTTGGCTATTGTTGAAAGTCCTGCTCTAAACATTGGGGTACAAATGCCCCTATGCATCAGCACTCCTGTATCCCTTGGGTAAATTCCTAGCAGTGCTATTGCTAATGTTGTATTTCTTGATCTGTGTGCTGGTTACCTGAGTACACTCCCTTTGGGAAAATTCATCCAGTTGTGCACTCATTTTTTTTTAAGTTTATTTATTTATTTTGAGAGAGACAGAGAGCTTGTGAATGGGGGAGGCACAGAGAGAGAGGGAGAAGCTCAAGCAGACTCTGCACTGACAGTGGGGCTCGAACTCGCGAACTGTGAGATTGTGACCTGACGCTTAACCAACTGAGCCACACCGGCGCCCCCAGCTGTGCACTTAATGACTGGACCCACTTCTGTATGCATGTTATACTTCCAAGAAAGACTTTATAAATTAGACGGAGACAAATTTAAAAATCATTACTACCGCTTCTGCTAAGCTATTAGTAACTTGTGTTAATGTTTCCCAGGGACGTTTTGGAAGCACCAGTTAGAGAAGGCAATGCTTAACTCCAAGGGGTATGTGGTGAAGGCAGAACTTCAGAAGAGATGGCTTCACACAGGCCCTATTCAAATCTTCCTTGATGTGTGGCTCTGAGCCCCTTCATACAGAAGGCTGGTACTACCCATCTCAATCCAAAATCACTAAACACTAATCCCCCCCCCACCCACCACCACCAAACAAGAGCAGAAGGTAAAGAAAAAAAACCACTGTCCTTAAAGAGGTAAATGAGATTGGGAAGAAAGCCCATTGAAGAAAATTTTAGGAGAAAGAACAAAACAGCGTTGGAAGAGGACAATCAGGTAGGGTTGTCACATTTAGAAAGACAAAAAGCCAAAAAGACAAATGATCAATACAGGACACCCATTGAAACTTGAATTTCATATAATCAACAAATAGGTTTTTAAAGTAGAAATATGCTCCAAATAGTGCACGGGACATACTTGTACTCAAAATATATTTGTTGGTGAGGCACCTGGGTGGCTCAATCAGTGCAGTGTCTGATACTTGATTTTAGCTCCATTCATGATCTCAAGGGTTTGTGAAATTGAGCCTGGCATTGGGCTCTTCACTGACAGCGTGGAACCTGTTTGAGATTCTCTCTCTCCCTCTCTCTCTGCCCCTTCCCTGCTTGTGTTCTCTCTCTCTTTCTCTCTCTCTCAAAACAAATAAAAAACTTTAATATATATGTAAAGATGTGTTGTTTATCTGAAACTCACCTTCCACTGGGCACCCTGTATGTTTTACCTGGCAACCCTAGATACAAGGGAAGGAAGAGGGAGATAAAATCACAGGGAACATGAAAAATGTCTTTTCAATGCAGGGATCAAGCCCAAAGCCAGATTCTCTTACAACTACCTAGCATTGGATAACATTCCCTGTCCTCAATGAGGGAAAGAACTTTGCACTAGGAATCAGTTTAATTTTGCAATGAAGAAAAAATTGGACTTTTCTTAAATCTCTTGCTAGGGGTCCAGAGTTTAATCCAAATCCTTTCACACTTGCTGTTTTGCCGAGAGCTGAGTGACACAAACTGCCTGGGATAATGGTGTGGGGTTGCAGGCAGGAAGGGCAAAGGACTTCGTCTGAAAGACCTAGTGCCTGGTAGTGACTTGTCAGTTTTCATCTGAAGCGGTTTTTTGATGTGTATAAATAGGGGTTGCCATTAAAAGTACTGCATCATTACTGGTGGGGAAAAACAAATTCCCTAACACTCCGCCCTCTCTATTCGTCAAAGCCAGAGTGTCCAAGATTCACTCAAGGTGAATGAGGGCAGTTGTTCTGGAAGAGTTGGCTTTGTCACACAGTTTCTGATTTGCTTTGAAGCCCTGCGGTTAAACCCTTCTAACTCTGAGTCCATAAAGGGATAATAAGGCTTGATCAATGTAAGTTCTCAGGCTCATTGTGTAAAAGAAACAATTTTTAAAATTGCAAGTATATAATGAGGATGAAATAATTGACAAGATGATTCTAAGCTGAAGTTTCACAAAGCCCATTTTAACGATTTGTTGTAAAATCAGAAGTATAGTTGCGTGTAGTTAAAGTCAAACGTCCTTTAACTAGTTTGTTACTAGACGTAGGTAAACTATATGTTCTGTGACCTTTTTAGACCATTAGTTACTTAGTAAGATTTTCTTTCATAGGTTTGAAGTAAACTTTGGCCTAGCTCGGGTCGAATTATCACCAAACTTTAAAACTGTGAAAGACTGAATTTATTACATGGGAGCTATATCTATGACTGAATTTATTACATGGGAGCTATATCTATGACTGTTATCAACTGGAGAGGTAGAATCTTGGTTGATACTTTTTATGGCTTTATGAAACTGTCGACACCCTGACCTGCGTGTCCTCGCACAGTTTCCTTAGGTGTCTATAACCTCAGCTTCCTCATCTACAAAAATGAGGGGGTGGACCAGATGACCTCTACCCTCCAAGCTGTAAGACATCATGACTAGATTCCACTAAAGGTGTGTCCATCTCAGGGTTAGGTGACTTAGAACAACTTACCTAGAACTTTTCTCAGTAGTGATGTTTATTATTTGAATAGATAAAGGTAAGTAGAGTACACAACAAGTGTTACCGATTGCTTCCTGTCCCCTTGGAAATCTTTTGTGGGTGAATAATCAGAACTTGGGGGGAAACCAGAATGCCCATAAAGCAATAATGTCTAGATGGGACCAAGGATTAATGAGCTGAGATGTGGTTACTACAGGGGGAATAGATTCCATGAGAGAGAGAGAGAGAGAGAGAGAGAGAGAGAGAGAGAGAGAAACCTGTCTTACTTCCTCAAAAAACCAGATTGTGCCGGTTGGGAACAAGAGATTCACTCTTAGGACACTCTGCTGCCAGAAGCAACATCTTCTGTTTGATTCCCATAACGGTCGAGGAGAGCACGTAAGGGCAGCTGTGACACAAGACGGGACCACGCCTGAGGCTGAGTGTTTCCACTCACCCTAAGTCTGAGGTGAACAGTCTGTGGGTAGCACCTTGGGGATCAGGCCTTCTCACCTCCAGAATCTTCACACCCGTTAAGTCAAGTGTTTAAGATGCAAATTATTTGGCTCACGACACCCTTTTTGCTTCCACACTCACTGTCAAGTATTTGTGTACTTTCTGACAGATTATAAATGTGTCTAAAAATGTTCGGCCACAGCTTCTTGCTGCGACTCTTCCACGTGAGACAGCTTGTGACCATCCCCTCAGCCATTTTCTCAAGGAAGCAACAGCTTGGAAGGGAGACTCGCAGTCGGGAGGGGAGACTCCGGGGTCAAACAAAGCAAGGTCACGTCAGCTGCTTCGCCGGCTTTATTCCTTCCCCATGCTCTGGCTCTGTCTTCCTCACCAAAGGGACAGAAATCTGGAAGGATATTCTAAGGATCCCTGAGTACTGTGTATACGCAGGCACTATGGAATATATGTACATCTTCAAGGACATACTAATCAAAGCTAATTTACAAGGGGATCTAGGAGAAAGAGTTGTAATATGGTCCATATCATGGTGTGTACAGAGTGTGAATGGTAGGTGATAGTTCGTAGCAAAGTTCAGTATTTTTTCCAGAAAACTCGGCAAAGATTTTACCCTCTGAGGCATAGATGCCCATCTGCTTGTTCCCAGAGCTTGTGAATAGGTTATTTCACGTGGCTAAACGGACTTTGCAGATATGATTAAGCTAAGGGTCTTGAGATGGGGAGATGATTCTGGATTATCTGCATGGGCGCAGTGTCATTACAAAGGTTCTGATAGGAGGGAGGCAGGAGAGACGAGAAGGAGACATGATGAGGGAAGCAGAGGTTGGAGTGATGTGAGGCCATGAGCCAAGGAATGCAGGAAGCCTCTAGAAGGCAGAAAAGGCCCAGCCATAGATTCCTCTTTAGAGCTTCCAGAAAGAACGCAGCCCTGCTAACTCCTTGATTTTAGGACTTCTGACCTCCAGACGTGTAAGAGAATAAACGTGTGCTGTTTGAAGTCGCTCAGTTTGTGGTGATGTGTTACAGCAGCCACAGGAAGCTAATGTAGGAGGATTCAACAGGCTATTTTCAATTCAGTGAGAGTGCTTTGGTGAAAGCGTTAGGGGTAATGGCAGGCAGGAGGGTTCAGAGTCAGTTACTGTACAGAGTTTATTGGGAGCCCACCATCAGCTAGGAACTGAGACCTCCCTTGTGGACAAACTGACATGGGCTCTGCTGATACGGAACTTACAGCCACAGGAGGAAGACCGGCATTAAACCAAAATGGCTATTAATTAACTTCAAGTGTGCAGTGTGCTATGAAGTACTGCATGGTACGATGCAAATGATTAAAAGGAGAGCTCTTTCTTCTGGATGGTCAGGGAAGGTTTTCCTGAGGATGTGATGTTTAAGGCAGACTCTGAGGTTGAAAGAGCCTTTCAGACAATCGGTAGAGCATATCCAAAAGCTGTAGGCAGGCAAAGCATTGTGTTTTAACGAGTTAAGAGAAATCCAGTGCCATTGGAGCCGACAGAATAAGGGCTAGTGCTGTACAAGAGGAGATGGAGGGGTGACTAGGGCTAGGCGAGACAGGGCCTCGTAGGCCGTTGAAGGATTGTGGCATGCCCATATTTACAGTTTTATTTTTATTAAAAAGTTTTTTTCTAATGTTTATTTTTGAGACAGGGCGAGACAGAGCATGAGCAGGGGAGGGGCAGAGAGAGAGGGAGACACAGAATCTGAAGCAGGCTCCAGGCTCTGAGCTGTCAGCGGGGCTCGAACCCACAAACGTGGTATCATGACCTGAGCCGAAGTCAGATGCTTAACCGACCGAGCCACCCAGCTGCCCTGAGGTGTTGAAGGATTCTAAGCAGAGTTTACGAAAATGGGGACATGTTCTGAATTCCGTGTTGTCAGCTGTCAGCACAGAGCCGGATGTGGGGCTCGAACTCATCAAAAGTGACATCGTGACCTGAGTTGAAGTCAGACGCTCGACCAACTGAGCCACCCAGGCGCCAACTCCCCGCCCCTCCGTATTTATACTCTTAAAGATCACGTAGGCTATAGTGGATGAAAGAATGGATTGAGGTGCAACAGAAGATGGCAAGAGACCAGTTATAAGGATACTGCAACAGCCCGGGTGAGAAGTAATGGTAGTCCTGGCTAAGATGGTGGCAGTGGGGATGGAGGGAAGCAGAAGGGTTTAAGAGATGGGTATATAGGTCAGAGAATCAAAAGATTTGGCGATTGATGGAGCGTGAGAGGTGACAGAGAGGGAGGTGTTAGGGATGGTGCCTAGGTTCATACTTAAGCAACCTGGTCAGCAGAACTGCCATTTTCTAAGGAAGGGAACCATGCTGGAAGAGAAGAATTTTGGTGGGAAGAACATGAGTATGACTTTGGACATGTATAACCTGAGGGGGTCACTGAGACATTCATGTGGAAATGTCAAGTAGGCATTTGCATACCCAGGGGCAGGAGATTTAAACTTGGGAGTTAGAATTTCAACGCTAAGTGACGTTCTGGGGACAGCGGAGATTGCCCAAGAAGGGAGAAGCCGGTAAGAGGAGGGCCTCTGAAAGGGCTCTAAGGAACCTCAAAGGAAGCAGAGGAGCAGAGGTCAGAGAAAGAGACGTGGAAATGACTAGAAAGCAAAGGAAAAAACAAGGAGGGTGTGGAGCCAATGAACTGAAAGGAAAAGTGAGTTTTTTTCAGAAAGGACAGAGTGACTGTGAGATCATGAAAAATAGGGACTAAAAAGTATCCCCTGGACATGAAGATCGTTGGTCAGTGACCTTAGCATGAATTCGGTGTGCGGGGAGGGAAGGGGTCATCTTCTCTAAGTGTTTCTGGCAGACGTTAGTGAGAACAGGGTCTTCAGGAAAAGCTACGTGCTGGTGAGAAGTCGGACAGGACACTGCCGCCGGGAGTGGCTGAAGGCAGCACGGCCACCACCGCACACGTGCACCAGTACTTTGCCTTCCCAGAAAGACGCGTAGGTGGTAGACAGGACTCCAGACCCGCAGGGCCTTAACCGCATCTCCTTGTACGCTTGTCACCTTTGGCCGGAATCATTCCCTCTTTCTCTTAGCTCTCTGCTCCTTGCTTGTGGCCATCCCTGTCTCCCTTCTTGGTTATTCTCAGACTGGACCCATGAGCTCACCCTCTCATTCTCTCTTCCTTTCATTCTAGTGTTGAAGAGATTTTGTGTCTCCAGGGAGTCAGAGTGACTTGATATCTCAGAGCAGTTCTGCAGTGTGTATGCGGTGGTTCTTCATGGAGCGCGGTGAGTCCTATGAGCAGACAGAGAACAAGAGCATATTAGGTAAGTGACTTGACGGAGAAGCTTGAGCGGAGGATACGGCTAAGTCTTCTTCCGTGTGGAAAGCCAGAAAGGCTACTGATAGAGCCAAAGACTTGCTCCAGGTTGGAAGTTCAAATAATCTTGCTGTTCAAAGAGAGAATGCTCTCTTCGGCAGCACCTGTACAAATAACTGTGAGAGAAAGCGTTCCTCTGGTTTTTATCGTCTACTGAAATTCAGCTTAAGTATAATTCACGTGGAATTCCTTGACCACGACTATGAGGTGTATGTAGGAGTCCAGCCTCCTCCACTTTCGTGCGGCCACAGAGCACAAAAATGGGAACAGGCGTTCCTCAGGTTATACTGCCAGATAAAACTCACTCAAGACCAAAGTGGCTTTGTCGCTGAAACCAGAGCAACAATAGGAATCCTGAGAAGAAACACACACACACACACACACACACACACACACACACACACACACACACACAGAGAAAGAATGAAGTCATTTGAGGGAAAGGAATAAAAGAAGAAAAGGGTTATACAAGGAGTTATACAAGGGGAGACAGAATACAGCTCTGACTCACACAATAATTAACTCACTCTGAATAATATCAGAGTTCTGAACTTGGTTTTGAACACGAATATAGCTTTTATTTGCACAGTGGGGGTAGTTGTTCCCCCCCTTCACTATTTCCTTTACCCTTCAGGTTAATTATTCCCTCAAGGAACACAAAATTATTTTCTCTTGTTTTCTGGGAAAGTGCTTGTGCTCACTCTTCCCTCAGGATCTGTTGAGTAAGTTAGTACCCGATGAAAGATAGTAGCAGGTGACTACATGGGCACTGATAAATAATTGAGTATTTTAGTTAGAGCTCTTCTCAGAGACTCATGATCTTCTTTCTAGAGATCAGCTCAAGTGCAGCCCTCTCATTTTACATAGGAGGAATTGGGCATGGAAAGATGAAGCAATTTTCCCAAATCCACAGAGCTACTTCGTGGCAGATCTAGGCCTGCAACTTTGGGGTCAGGTGTCTCCGAGGCTGTGCTGTCCCGTTCGAAAGCAGTGAATCAGCCACAGCGCCCATAATTGAGAGCTTCTTCCGGCCGGGAGGGTACCTTCTCCACCTCTCACGACAGATCTTTAAAGGAGGCCTTATCACTCCCATTTCCCAGGTGAGAAAACCAAAGCTCAGAGAGGTTAGCTAATTCGCCTAAGACCACGCTGTCAGTGCTAGTAGAACTGCCTCATCTTGTGGGATGGCCGAGTGGGGATTATCAGCGTCTAGGGCCGATCCGACTCCTCAGGGGGGACAGGTGATGGGAGGCCTGCTGTCACAAGGAATGCCCAAAGGTCCACACCACAAAATATTGACCCAACTCCTCGGCTGTGGTGCCTAAAGGTTGAACTTGGAGTCATGGCTAGGAAAGAGCAGAGTCTTGAGGGAATGGAATGCTGAAGAGTTGTATTTTCTTGGGAAGGAGAACTGTGTGGAGCAAAGGGGAGCTTTTCAGGCTGAGCAGGATGATACTTCTTAAGTGGAGACAGCGTAAAGGGAAAGGTTCTCTGGAGAAGGAACTGATACTTCCCAATTCTGAATGGTATCTAGAATGAGGCTGGATCTTTGAGCCCCTGATTGGGCTGAGGCGTTTATGGAAATCGATAGCATGCATTTATAGAACCTGATCAGTATGCTGCGAGTGTACTATTTTTGAAGGGGGTCCATCATTACATAGAACTGAATTATAATCCTGGGCTCAAGATATCAGGTCCATGCATGGCTCTCTCTTTAAATAAATACATAGGTAAAATGAACACCCGTGAACCCAACATCCAAACCACAAACTGGAGCAGTCAATGAAGCTGTCTGACGATACCGAGTTTTGAAGAGGAAGATATGGATTAGCCAAACCTCTTATTCATCCCTAGGAATATAAATTACTGTAATCAGTTTCCATTATTTTATAGTGTTAAACATTCTCACGGAATCTATAAACCTGGCCAAAAAATAACAGCAGCACTGTTTATTTGTAAATGATAGGGCTAAGTAGCAAGTTTTTCTTCCTGCCACATCTGAAAGTTTAGACGAATACATGAATCTTCCTTTTTTGAATGGGAAAGCCTAGCTCTTCAAAAGCACCCATTCCGCACCTTTTTCCAAGTTACGGTTAGCTTGAACAGGAAGGCAATACTGTATTGCTTGTCACTAGTCATATGTTTGTCAAATGGGATCTAGGACTAGGAAGGTGTAGTCTTATTTTTTTACTGAGGCTTGTCTGTGCAAAGCGATTGCAGTTTTAGAGAACTCATCTGCTTGCATTTGTTTGGCATCGCTCCCTCTGCTTGTATAGGTCTTCAAGTCATGGCAGAGACAAAAGCCTTGGCAACTGGGTAACTCCCTGAACGATAATCCAGTGTTGGATCTCCTGACTCTACCATATATCAGTGGATGGCCACGGGCAAGTTGCTGAACTTCTCTGAGCCTCAGGTTTCTCATCTGTAAGTAGGCAAACTCATGTGTGCCTTGTGGGGCTGCTATGTCGATTAAAAGAGGGAACTGCCCCTAACCAGCTAGGCCACAAAGAAGCCCGGCAGCAAGTGTTAGTTATGTTTTATATGGAAACAGGAGTATAAGGGGTACCTGGCAATATATCTCGCGCAGCACGTATCTAATAGAAATCTAATGTGATTGGGGCGCCCGGGGGGCTCAGTTGGTTAATTGTCTGACTCTTGATCTTGGCTCAGGTCATGATCTCACAGTTCATGGCCCCCCCTCCTCGGCGGTGGGCTCTGTGCTGAGAGCGCTCAGAACCTGCTTGGGATTCTCTGGCTCCCTCTCTGCCCCTTCCCTACTCATGCAGACGCATGCGTTCTCTCTCTCTCTCTCTCTCTCTCTCTCTCTCTCAAAATAAACATTAAAAAAAATATAATGTGATCCCCCAATGTGAGGCACAGATGTAATTTAACATTTTCTGAAAGCTACACTTAAAAATGAACCAAAAAACCCAAATGAAATTAATTTTAATATTATATATGATTTAATCAATGTAACTGATATATCTAACATGTTATCATTTCAACATGTAATCAATATAGAAAATTCTAAATGAGAGTTTGTATTCTTTTTTTCTTTTCTCTCTTTTCTTTTTCTTTTTCTTTTTTTTTTTTTTTTTTTGCATACTGAGTTTCTGAAATCCAGTGTGAATTTGCCATTTACAATACCTCTCAGCTCGGATCAGCACATTTCAAGGGCTCAAGAGCCTCACTTGGCTACTGTTGCTGTTGTATCGGGCAGTGCAGCCTTAGCGCTTCTAATGAGATTGGATCTCTTTAGATTTCAAAATCTGGACTTTCAGTTCTATTCTAGTGCACGTTCCAAATGATGGGAGGCGATTGACCGTATTCCTGTTCCTTTAATGTCACTAATTTGTAGTTGCCTCGTAGATGGGACATGGGTCAGATTATCCTAGAGCTGGCGTCCCCAATCTTTTTGTAACAAGTGGCTGTTTTTCTTTTCCTCCAGGCTTTCGGAATAAGTGCAGGGAGAAGAAGGTGAAAAGAGTTGGAACTGACAATAAAACTCCAGCGCCCTGGAGAGGGGGCCTTCCTGGAAGCTACATAAGTCTCCCTGATGGAAGGAAATCTTAGCGACTTTGGAAACGACTCAAGTTTGCTGTCATGTTCACATGTGGTGGTCGTGACGGTCAGGGCCAGGGGGAGGCTGCACCTTAGTGAACAGTTTGGGTGAATGAGGGCTGTACTAAACTCACCGATGTGAGAAATGCCAAGTTTTCCAGATAATAGGTGGCACCTTAGATGTCAGAGTCCACTGCAAATAATAGTTCGTGCTCAGTTAGTTATGGGTACTAAGTAAATATTAATAGAAACTGATAAGATCATGATTTGGAGAAAAACAGAGGAGCAGTAAGTAGATTGTGACAAGTTGCTGTGTAATTACCTTTCATCTTTTGGGGTAAAGGAGAACTGAATAAAGCCACTCATGTTACCTATTCTGGGCTCACAGTTTTGGATCACGTTCCCACCCAGAGACTCCAAGGAATTCCTAAATGTCAATCCAACCATGGTATCACTCAAAACACTCCTTAGTGGTTATCATATTGTTGGCATTTTTCTGTTTCCTTCCAGACTTTTTCTGTGAAGTTTTGTGATCTTTTCATAGCTGAGCTCAAACTTAGTACTAAACTTTGTATCTTGCTTTTACCCACTTATAATGTTTGCATTTTCTGTGTTCTCATATAGACTTCACACCACAAATTTTTCTTAAGTTTATTCATTTTTGAGAGAGAGAGAGTGCACATGACACACATGAGCGGGAAAGGGGCAGAAAGAGAGGGAGAGAATCCCAAGCAGGCTCCACGCTGTCAGTGCGGAGCCCACCGTGGGGCTTGAGCCACGAACTGAGAGATCATGACCTGTGCCGATATCAAGAGTCAGATGCCCAACTGACTGAGCCACCCAGGCACCCCTCACACAACAAATTTTTACTGACAGTGTATCGGTCCATTGAGTGGGTGTGCCATGATTTATTGAGCTATTTTTCCATTATTGTCTTTTCCTTCTGGATATTATAGAATGTAACTTTGTTTCATAAATTGGGCACATGAAACATTACCTTTCTTTATTTTTAAAAAATAAAATTAAATCTGAGTTTGAATTCCCATGTGCAGGGCTGGCAAGACACCCAGCATAAACCATCAATGGGGAGCTAGTCCCATGTGTATATGTAGGGGTATGTGGAGAATGCCTGCTATGACAGCTAGGATACTTTTGACTCAACACGACCCAAATTTACTCAACCTGGCTTAAACCGTAAAGGAGAAGTACTGGCCTGTATACCTGGCAGTTCAGAGGAAGATTCAGGGTTGGTTTGATTTAGTCACCTGATAGCATCATCAAGGACCCTGTTTCTTCTCATTTTTGCTCTGCTTTCTACAAAGTCAGCTTATTCCTGGTCATAAGACAGTTGTCAGCTGATGCTACGTGCTCTTTTGCATGTGCTCAGAGGTAAGGAGAAGGTAGAAAGAGAGAAAGAGAGATTCTTCCAGAAGCTTCCTCCAAATAGCAAGCAAGTTTCTTTCACAGAAGCCTCCAGGAAATATCTTCTCCTTTCTCATTGGCCTAAATTGGGTCATGTGTCCATTGAACCCTCCTGGCTATGGCCAAGGGTCAGAATCAAGCTCATTAGTTTTTTTAAATTATTTTTTAAGTTAATTTATTTATTTTGAGAGAGAAAGTGTGCACGTGTGCAAACAGGGGAGGAGCAGAGAGAGAGGGAGACAGAGAATCCCAGGCAGGCTCTGTGCTGTCAGCAGAGAGCCCAATGCAGGGCTCGAACCCACAAACTGATATCATGACATGAGTCAAGATCAAGAGTTGGATGCTTAACTGAGGACCCCCCCCCCACCAGGCACCCTGCTCATTAATTGTTAGATTGAACCATATATTTCATTACTACAACCAGAGGAGGCTATTCCCCCCACCCACAGCACAAATACACTGCACGGGGCAGTAGACAAAAGTGGGGGGAGTTACCAAGAGAAGAAGGAATGAATTTACAGAGATTATCAAAATGTCTCTTATATCTTCCAACTTCTGTTTTTGGTCCTGCTGTGCAAAAACGGCTAACGAACGCCCTCAGACACGGTAGCCCAAAGAAGCCCAGACGTGAAGTCTCCATTTTTTTTTTTTTTTTAGGTCAGAGAAGGTCAGCTACCTCTTTCATTTGCCCCACCAAGAGGTGCAAAAACAAAACACAGACTTAATTTCTCCATAGATTATCCTGCCACACCATTCCTGTGCTTAAAATCTTTTCTGACCTCTTTTTGGAGGAAGAGAAAGACTACTACTAGTGGAATGAAAACCCTCCCTTGTTAGAAATGAAAGGACCAGGATAAATGGACTTGACGGGGACTTGCACCATCCAAAGTAGTTTGTCACAAAAATCATGAATCTGAGCACTTGGGAAAATAGAGCTATTGCTTCAAATCACACACATACTTGAGTAAATATAGAAGTTTAGTAAAACTTTATTAAGTAACCCTTACTAATAATTCACTCATCTTCACACTTCTTTTTCCTTTTTTGAAAAAGTTTATTTATGTTGGGAGAGAGAGAGAGAAAGATTGTGAGCAGGGGAGGGGCAGAGAGAGAGGGAGACAGAGAATCCCAAGCAGGCCCTGTGCTGTCAGTGTGGAGCTGGACGCGGGGTGCAGATCTCACGAATCGTAACCTGAGCTGAGGTCAAGAGTCAGATGCTTCACTGACTGAGCCACCCAGTCGCCCCTCATCGTAACACTCCTGACTTGCCACCCTTCACATCAAAAGGGGGGGCTGGTGAATGTTGGACACAATCAGAATTTCCTTCAATAGGTGAATGAGCAAATAAACTGTGCTACATCCAAACAATGGAATATTATTCAGACCTAAAAATAAATGAGCTGTCAAGCCAAAAAAACTATGGTTGGGGGCGCCTGGGTGGCGCAGTCGGTTAAGCGTCCGACTTCAGCCAGGTCACGATCTCGCGGTCCGTGAGTTCGAGCCCCACGTCGGGCTCTGGGCTGATGGCTCGGAGCCTGGAGCCTGTTTCCGATTCTGTGTCTCCCTCTCTCTCTGCCCCTCCCCCGTTCATGCTCTGTCTCTCTCTGTCCCAAACAATAAAATAAATAAACGTTGGAAAAAAAATTAAAAAAAAAAACAAAAAAACCATGGTTGAACCTTAAATGTGTATTACCAAGTGAAAGAAGCCAATCTGAAAAAGCTACATACTGTATGATTCCAAATGTATGACGTTCTGGGAAAGGTAAAACTATGGAGACAGTAAAAAGTTCAATGCTTGGGGCACCTGGATGGCTCAGTCGGTTAGGCATCCACCTTTGGCTCAGGTCATGATCTGGCGGTTCGAGCCCCCATCGGGATCTGTGTTGACAGCTCAGAGCCTGGAGCCTGCTTCGGATTCTGCGTCCCCCTCTCTAGGCCCCTTGCCCATTCACACTCTGTGTCTCTCTTTCTCTCTCTCTCAAAAAGTAAATAAACATTAAAAAAAAAAGATCGATGCTTCCCAGGGGTTAGCAGGGAGGGATTTGTAGGCGGAGCACAGAGGATTTTTAGGGCAGTACATCTGTCCAAACCCATAGAATGTACAGCACAGGAGTGAACAGTAAGCTGTGGACTTTGGTTCATAATGACATTTCGATGTAGGTTCACTGATCGTAGCAAATGTGCCAGTATGATGCAGGATGTTGATGGTGGGGGAGGCTGTGTGTGTATGGGAACTCCTTGTAGTTTCCACTCAATTTTGTTGTGAACCTAAAAATGCTTTTAAAAAAATAAAATCCTTTTTTAAAAAATGCAGCCTGGTATTAAGAAAGAACTTGGCATTGAGAGTCAGGAGACCGGGATTCAAATTTGGACTGTCATGTACCAGCTGTGTAATATTAAATTATTTTAACCTTCCAGTGTCTTAGTTCACTCACCCGTAAAATGAGGATACGATTCCTCCATCAGACTTATTGTGAAGAGACAAACACAGGTCCTTTCACAGAGCACACGGCAGGTGCTTAAAATATATTAGTTGAGAGTAAAGAGAGAAGGAGGAGGAAAACACAGGGAGGCCAGGAGGTCATGGCCAAATCAAGTGCTGGTGGAGGCGTTTTATTAACAAGATCCACTGGATAGCGATTGATGATGAGATAATCAGGGGTTATTTTTTTCCCCTCATCTATTCCACTCCGGCTTTTGGCTTTTGGCTTTATCAAATTATGATTTAATAAAATGTCCATTATTGCATGAATTACTCAGAATACTACCCTTGCCTTTGTCCCCCATTGAGAGCTGATGGGAAGGAATGCAATCTGGGGTCGTTTTGTTGTTCCTGCTGTTGGTTTTCATTTATTTGAAACGTATTTGTTGTGGACATAGTGAGTGGTACTGACGCTGGACATGGCAATGAAGCAGCGAATGAGACTTGGGCTCAGCCATCACAGGGCTTGTGTCTAGGGTGGAAGACAGGCACTTAGGAAATTCTAACAGTGTTTTGAGCGTTACAGTGAGAAGCGCAGAGAATCAGGGAACCATATAGCAAGGGGAACAAAGTGCCTACATGGTCAGGGAAGGCCTCCCTGTTTTCTCAGCGATGCTGCTGCTGAGGTGTGAGGCATTAGCCAGAAGGAACACGGAGCTGGGCTAGAGTGCATATGGCGGAACAGTGGTTCTCGCCCTTGAGCATGCATCAGAATCACCTGCGAGGCTTGTAGATGAGTTAACTTTTACTGCCTGACAAACTATCCAAAAACTTACCAGCTGGAAACAACAAACATTTATCACAACAGTCTGTGAGAGTTTCGGTGGGCCAGGAGTCCAGGAGCCACTTATCCTAGTGGTTGTGGCTCAGGGCCTCTCAACTTGGTTAGAGTCAAGGCACCAGGGGAAGAATCTGCTTTCAAGCTCACTCTCGTGGGCTTCTCCACATGGCTGTCTGTCTCGCATGCCGCATGGCAGGGGGCTTCTGAGAGAGAGACAGACAGGAAGGCAGGGAGAGGAAACCCCAAGAGGGAAGTCACAGCCTTTTTTCTTTTTTAATGTTCACTTTATTATTACTTTTGTAATACATGTCCTTTATTTTTTTTAAACATTTATTTATTTATTTATTTATTTATTTATTTATTTATTTTGAGAGGCCGCAAGTGCACGAGCCAGGGGAGGAAAGAGAGAAGAAGAGAGAGAATCCCAAGTAGGCTCTGCACTGTCAATGAGGAGCCTGATGCGGGGCTTGATCTCACGAACTGTGAGATCATGACCTGAGCCAAAATCAAGAGTCAGATGCTTAACCGACTGAGCCACCCAGGCGCCTCTGTAATATATGTCCTTTAAATCTTCAGTAGTCTATGGTTATAAAATGTTTTTATTAATATATTATATATTTTCTTTGAATATATTTTACATTTTGTAACCAAAAGATACTGCTTGTCACCCATTTTATTGAGATATAATTGACATATAACATTATAAAAGTTTAAGGTGTACAACATCATGATTTGGGATATGTATACATTGCCAAATGATTACCACAATAAATTTAGTTAACACCCATCAACTTTACATAGTTACAATGATTTCCCTTTTTAATAGGATCTTTTAAGATGTCTCTTAACAACTTTCAAAAATCCTAGTTTTAAGATAAAATAAGTTCTGTGGATATAATGTATAACACGATGACTGTAGTTAATACTGTATTATATAATTGGCTTTATTTTTTTCTGTTTCAGATTTACAGCAAAATTGAGAAGATAGTACACAAAGTTCCCATATGCTGTATGCTCCATTTCCCTACTATTGATATCTTGCATTATATGGTACATTCATTACAGTTCATGAACAAACATTGATGTATTATTATTGAACACATTTGGTCCAAATTTATCCTTTATTCAGGATTCTGTAGTTTGTATTTAATTTCCTTTTATCTGCTCCAGAATCCTGTACCAGATAGCACATTATATTTAATTGTCACGTCTCCTTAGGCTCCTGTTGATTGTCACAGTTTCTCAGATTTTCCTTGTTTTTAATGACCTTGATAATTTTGAGGAGTATTCGTCAGGTATTTGTAAGAGTGAAGTTGTTTTCGAACCTCATCTTTGAAGTGATATCTTATCACTTCTGGCCATCCTCTGTTTGTTAGAAGTGAATACCAAATCTAGCCCACACTCAAAGGGAGGAGAATTAAACTCTATCTCTCGGGGAAAGGAATATCAAAGAATTTGTGGCCATATCTTTAAAACCCTTGAAGCTTGTTAAATCAAGCTAGGCTAGGCCCCAGCCCCAGAGCTTAACATACAGTAGGTCTGGGGTGGGGTCCAAGAGTTTATATTTCTAACAAGTTCCCAGGTGATGTTCCTGCTGCTGGTCCAGGGATCTTACTTTGACAGCCACTGGGAGCAGGCCTGGGCAAACCTTGGTATGTACAAGGAATTGAAAAAAGTTCACTAAGATCTATTTATTTCTTTCAAGATCCTTTTCTTATTACTATAACCAGCACTGAAATCAACTCACTGGTTTACCTTCTGGATTTTGCCAGTTAACATGAAGCTATTAGCTTGAAAAATGTATTGTATAAAAGCAGTAAAACAGTACCTTATGTTTGTATTAGATATGATTTATTTCATTTGATTGTCACAAATGCCAGGGAGAGAAATCAGGTGTCTCCATCTAGGACAGAGAAAGGCTAAGTGACTTGTCTAATGCCACACAGCCAGTTGATGATAGAGCCAAGCTCAGGACTGGGTCCTTTGAGCCCTGAACTGGCACAATTTATCTTACACCAGACTCTTTCATATTGTTCCCAGCTTCTAGGATTTTGTCACCTTTTGGAGAAGCATTAACAAAACTAGTCACATGACAAATGAAGTAATCAAATCAGCAGAATACATAGATTTTGTTCACTGGGAAAGGAAAGAGTGAAAGAAGTGATTTGCAAGCTCAGAAAGGTCAGCAGCGATCTGCTGCTTAGGCTGGGAAACCCTTCCTGTTTACTGACTACCACTACCGGTACCAAGTATACTCTGCCTCTGGGTAGCGCCTGCAAAAGTCCCTGGAAGAATCACAGGCCACGGGCCTTCCTTGTGTCTGCCCACGCACACCGAAAGGATTGCTTAGCTCTGCTGGCAAAGTTCCCAGCTAAAGAGGTTGTTAGTACGTCTCTGTGCGTCTTTGGTTCGAATGGAAAAGACATGGTAGCCTAGATACCATACCACCACCAAGGTGACCAAGATGTATGTGAAAATCTAGAAGTATGGCAAGACCACTGGATGGCCTTGAGTGCGTATATTACTTTTCCTTAAGTTCAGAAAAAAGATGCAACTAGTTAGCAAAGAATTGGGTGCATAAATAACCAATGAAATCACAAAAGTTAAATAGCTACACACCAATAATTTTATTCTATGAGAAAACCAGTCTAATTAGATTAAAAGAGTGCTTTCCAGGTACATTTTTCCTTTCCTTAGGGCATATTCTACCTTTCCTTTAACTCCACATCGACACGTTTCCAAAAATAAAGCAAGTTTTGGTAAAAATGGTTAAAGTAGGCCGTACTTCATACATCCGCATCAGGAAATAGTGATTTCATATACTGAGCCCCGAGTTCAAGTTGACTGGTATGCAGAGAAAAAATACCCAACACTAGTGTAAGCATAGATTCCTGTCCAACTGTGGTGGTGCTAGTGGTGGTGAAGCATGAAAGAGTCAAGGAGCTGTCCTATGGTGGTGGTGGTAGGTGAGGGGGTGTGAAAGATAATGCCAATGACCTTACATTTGATCCTTTCCAGTGGTAGTGCTGGTGAAGGTATGAAACAGCCAGTGACCTTATAATTAATCCTGCCCATTGGTGTGAGGTGGAGTATTGGGGAGCACGGAGGCACGAAACCAAGTGTCAGTGATCTTAAAATTGATACTGTCCAACGGTGGTGGTGATGGCATGAAACAGAGTCAATGACTTAATTAATCTTGTCCAAAGGTGTTGGCCACAGGTGGGAAGGTGTGTGTGTTGGGGGGGGGGGGGAATGGGGGGGAACGAGGAGCGGCAGCCCATGAAAGAGAGTCGGTAACCTAACATTCTTGTCCAAAAGTGTTTGAATGAGACCCGGAAGGGTGGGGAGGAGGAGGTGGAGGGGTGCGGTGGGCTACGATACAGAGCCCGTGACGTTACAGTTAAGCCTGTCCAATGATGGGTGGGGGTGGAGGGGGCATGAAACAACCAGTGAGTTTCATCTGCTCAAAGGTGGTGGTGGGGTGGAAAGCATGTAATAGCCAGTATAGTTAAGTGGTAAACAGAACATGAAAATTAAAGTGTCAAGCTGCAACGAGAATTCTGAAGTCCAGTCGCCAGCCCGTCCAGGGAAGCCCCCCCCCCCCGGAAGAGGTCCCTGCGGTTGAGGCGGGCCTGGAACAAGGCATAGGATTGGATTCTGGGCGTGGGCTCCAGGCCTCCTCACAGTCCTCTGGCACCTTCGCTACCTTTCGGCAGCGGAGGACTTAGCCGGAGGCGGGGCTCAGCGCCAGGAGCCAGGGTGGGAGGTGCCGGCTTCTGGGAGAACTCAAGCAAAAGAAAGCAAGGGCGACAGCGGCGAATCAGCGGCCGGCGCGTGCGGCCGCGCGCCCCTCTTGCCCCCCGCGCCCTTCGTGCGCCGCGTACGTGCGGCGGCCGGCTCCGCCCCCGTGGGCGGGCCCTGGAGAAGCCGCGGGAGGCCGGCAGCGGCCCGGGAGCTGCTGCTGCTGCGGCGGCTGCACCCGCGGCGCCGGAGCCGAGGTGGGGGCCGGTGCGAGCGCTCGGCAGACGTGTTCGATCCGCGCGGCTCGGCTGCACTGGCTCCTGCGGCTGCCTAGGCGTCTCGGCTGGTCGGTGCACGGCCTCGGCGAGGATGCGGCTGTTCTGGTGGCTGCTGAAGCAGCCGGTGCCTAAGCAGATCGAGCGCTACTCGCGTTTCTCGCCATCGCCGCTCTCCATCAAGCAGTTCCTGGACTTCGGTGAGTGCGGGGCCGCGGGCCCCCACGGTCGCCACGTTCCCCACAGCCCCCGGGACGCGGGGCCGCTGCCTTCCAGGCCCGCCGCGGGTCTCCCCGGCCTCGGGGCAAAGTCCGTGGGAACCGCGGGCGGGGCTCCGGGATGCCCGGGGTCTCTCCCAGGGACTCGGATTTCAGGGCGCCGAGGGGCAGGGCCTGGCACTCACACACCGGCCAGGGCTTTACCTGAAAACCCAGAAACCGCGTCCGAGGACCCTTATCGGGCGGGACGCCCCAGACCTGCTTCGGTAGCTTCAAATCTACTTGACACAGACCTCACCGCCCTTAAAACTTAGTAGCGGAATGTGGGTGGCTTTTTAATATTTTTGTTAGATTTGTTAGATCCTTTTTGTTGTTGTTGGGTAAGCGCTGTTTAGAAACATCTTGAGGTCGAATACATTATGCAATGGCATTTTGTTCCTTTTTTGCCCTAAGGTGCTCCTGTGTGCCTGGAGCGGTAGGATTCGAACTGTTGTCTTTTTCGTGTTAGGTTAAAGCAGTTAGAGGCCTGGACTGCGAATGCCTTACATGCTGGGGAGGAGGGGACGCGTGGGCTCCTAGCGTCAGAGCAGGGTCTGATACACCCCGGGTCTCAGTGCCAGCACCTTTCAACGCGCCTCTCCTTTTGTGTCCCACCACCTTGTCCCCCCGTCGGGTGGGCTGGTGGGCAGTTCACACGGATGAAGGAGGGAGCGCAGAAGCCCCGGCCCTCACCCTGTCCGAGAGGCCTAGCTGAAATGGGAATAGATGCCACCACCTTATGTTAACCGGATCGTGTTTCCCCAGAGTGGTGCCTTTTCAGCCACGGAGCGAATACTTGCAATCGCTGGAGGCGAGGGAGCTGGTTGTGAGACACCTGACAGTAAAACAAATGTGCGCACCTGGGTGTCCGAATGGAGGTCAGCATCCTTGGAGGGGAATAAAATGGAGCAGCAAACATGCCCTGCGCTCTCAAGGGAAAATAATGGGGCGTCTGTTCATTTAATGAATTTTATGTGAATGTAAAGGGATCGTATCAGGTGGGAATAAAAACTACAAGTGCAGAGGAGGTAGAACATACAGGGAGGATCTGGCAGGCAAAATGCGATGTTGTGTGTATACTTAAAAAGTTGGGGTAGGAAGAGAGGAATAGGTTAAAGTTAGGCCAAATTAAATTTTAAGAACCCACTTTGCCAGAGAATGAGGAGGAAAGTCAAAGTTCAATGAGATGTTGACCTTTGCATCTTCAGCTTCCCCCCTAAAAGCTTTTCAGTCGTTCGCTATCTCTGGCCACTTTTGAGAGTTTTAGAGGTTTGAAGCAGCCCCTGACTTCAGGATTTAGAAAGAAGATGCCACCATTGCTATAAATAGCGTGTTTCCCATCCCTACTTTATGGTCTAGAGATGATTCCAAAGATGTCAGCTTCATCGGGGGTGAACTGGGCTGGGTTAATTCACAGTAAAAGGAGCAGAAGGAGTCCAGAAATCCCGAATTTCCTTCTTCCACCCTCAAAGTTAAAATGATAGCTGTTGTGATAGGCTAGCGAAATTTCGGTTGATTTATTCCTATAGCAGCTAGTATCTCTCGGTGTTAAGAGATGTCTTGCAAGAATGTTACTTGAGTAGGAAGACCACAGTGGAGGATAGTGTTAGCGTGGAAAACCCCATGGGACCAGTATCTGGGAATAAATGTTCTAATTTTTTTCTGCCACTATCTCAAGAGGATGGCCTTGGCTAAGTGAGCCTCACTGGGGTTCGTTTTCCTCATGAATGAAACGTGTGGATTGTTTCAGGTAATCTGTAAAACACAACTCCCAAAATACGTGATTGTAGTTTCAAAGGAAAAGGGATGAGCCTTTCAAAAGAAAACAACCAAATCTCTTGATAGATATTTCCCATAAAAGGCTTCTGACCTATTTTGGGAGAGGTGGAGGGATACACTAATCTAGGATAATGGAAGAAGCCTAATAATTGAAGTCTTTTCCTTATAAGGAAGCCCACAGAAGAGCTATATATAATTGTAGTGGAATTTGCTAGAAACTACAAGCCTAGTTTGTCATATCCAGAGACAGGTGGCAGGCAGCCTATGTTTAATGACAACAAGCAGAAGAAGAGAGACCGTCTCAACTTCTACCTTTCTTTTAGTTCTTCTAGCTCTTGATAGTTCTATTTTGGCAAATAATGTAGGAGTTTGAGAATTTAGAACAGATGTGGGGATATTTTTAAGGTGAGAAGGAAGAAGAGTAAAAAGGCTGAATGCCTTCTTATGATGGGTGGAAACTGGATAAAGGCCACCTCAAATGCTTCACGGACCAGCTGGGAAGCAGCAAATGACTACATGAAGCCAGCCAGGTGGGGACTGTGGCAGACTCCCAGGTATGTGCTGGCTCCCAGAGGGGCGGTTGATTGGCACTGATTCAGTATATTTTATTTTATTTTATTTATTTAAAAAAAAACTTTTTTTTTCAACGTTTATTTATTTTTGGGACAGAGAGAGACAGAGCATGAACGGGGGAGGGGCAGAGAGTGAGGGAGACACAGAATCGGAAACAGGCTCCAGGCTCTGAGCCATCAGCCCAGAGCCCGACGCGGGGCTCGAACTCCTGGACCGCGAGATCGTGACCTGGCTGAAGTCGGACGCTCAACCGACTGCGCCACCCAGGCGCCCCGATTCAGTATATTTTAAAAGACCTGAGGTTCGGGGTGCCGGGCTGGCTCAGTCTGGGAGTGTGCAACTCTTGATCTTGGGGTCATGACTTGGAGCCATGCTTTAGGTGTAGAGATTACTTAAAAATAAAATCTTTAAAAAAATGGGGGCACCTGGGTGGCTCAGTAGGTTAACCGTCTGACTCTTGATTTTGCTCCAGTCGTTATCTCAAGGTGCATGAGTTCTACCCCCTCGATGGGCTCTCACTGACAGCACCAAGCCTGCTTGGGGTTCTCTCTCCCCCTCATTTCTTCCCCTCCCCCGCATGTGCCTTCTCTCTCTCTCAAAATGAAAAGACAAGAACTGAGGCTCAAACAAAGTAGATACGTGGACCGTGTTGACCTCCAGGCCACCACTTGGTGACTTTTACGATTTTTTTCCCTGGCTCCTTTACAAACGGGACATACATTTTTGACTGAGTAATCAGACAGGAACCAAAGAAAGTATATACACATGATTCTGTGTTACGGTATTTGTGATAACCATGTTAACAAATAACTTGTAGTTTCTATGGCCACTGAAATAGCTTTATTTATTTATTTATTTATTTATTTATTTATTTATTTGAGCACGAGCGGGGGAGAGGGGCAGAGGGAGACAGAATTTTAAGCAGGCTCCATGCTCAGTGTGGAGCCCAACATGGTGCTTGATCCCACGACCCTGGGTCCATGATCTGAGCTGATACCAAGAGTCAGACACTCAACAGACTAAGCCACCCAGGTGCCCCGAAGTAGCGTTATTATATTAGTATATCCACACTAGTAAAATACGGAGATTATCTTCCTTGTTTAAGAGTGAGGATTAAAACCGGTTGTTACTTCAGAAGGAGTGATTTTATTTTTATTATAAGTTTTTTAATGTTTGTTTATCTTTTTTTTTCAATGTTTATTTATTTTTAGGACAGAGAGAGACAGAGCATGAACGGGGGAGGGGCAGAGAGAGAGGGAGACACAGAATCGGAAACAGGCTCCAGGCTCTGAGCCATCAGCCCAGAGCCTGACGCGGGGCTCGAACTCACGGACCGCGAGATCGTGACCTGGCTGAAGTCGGACGCTTAACCGACTGCGCCACTCAGGCGCCCCAATGTTTGTTTATTTTTGAGGGAGAGAGGGAAGGAGGGAGACACAGAATCCGAAGCAGGCTCCAGGCTCCAAGCTGTCGGCATAGAGCCCTACATGGGGCTTGAACTTTCAAGAGCCATGAGATCATGACATGAGCCAAAGTTGGACACCCAGCTTACTGAGCCACCCAGGCACCCCAGTGATTTTATTTTAAAGGAAGAGTTCTCATTCTCGACACTCCTGACATTTGGGACAGGTCATTGTTGGGAGTGTGTCCTGTGGGTTGTTGGAAGTTTACTAAAGCAGTGTCACTGGCCTCTACCCACTAGATGCCATTAGCCACTAGATGTCACCAGTTGTGACAACCGAATGTCTCCAGACAGCGCCATACCCTTGAAGGGAGCAAAATCACCCTTTGTGGAGGACTGCTGCTGGAAAGTACTGGGTTTAATGCCTGGGTCCCATACCTCAAACTTCTCATGTAAATGGCCTGCAGGTGGGGTGCATGGCACTGGTATTTTTTGAAGATTCCCAGGTTGTCCTTAAGCATAACCAGCATTGAGAACCACTAATTAGATGACCTTCCGATCTAGAATACCGTTGCCCTTTCATATGTGTGCCAGTTTTTCTATGCCCTTTAAAATAATGAGTTTCTAGGGGCACCTGGGTGGCTCAGTCGGTTAAGCGGCCGACTTTGGCTCAGGTCATGATCTCACGGTCCGTGGGTTCGAGCCCCGCGTCGGGCTCTGTGCTGACAGCACAGAGCCTGGAGCCTGTTTCAGATTCTGTGTCTCCCTCTCTCTGACCCTCCCCTGTTCATGCTCTGTCTCTCCCTGTCTCAAAAATAAATAAAACGTTAAAAAAATTTGTTAACTAAATAAAATAATGAGTTTCTTGAACTCAGTCTTTACCTGAAATATGGCCTTCCGCACAGGGAGCAAGTATAGCAAGCATAGTGTTTTAAATGGATTATGAGTTTATAGTGGCAATAGTGCTTTCTAAAGGGTGGGATTTTTTTTAAAAAACGCGATTTTTCTCTTGATCTGAGATTGGAGTTACATGGTTTCAAATTTAAAAAGTGCTCAGGGCGCCTGGGTGGCTCAGTCCGTTAGGTGTCCGACTTCAGCCTAAGTCATGATCTCGCAGGTCCCGAGTTTGGGCTCCATGTCGGACTCTGTGCTGACAGCTCAGAGCCTGAAGCCTGCTTCCGATTCCGTGTTTCCCTCTTTCTGCTCCTCCCCCACTCACACTCTGTCTCTTTCTCTCAAAAATAAACATTTTTTTTTCAAAAACGCAACAGGACGTAGACAGAAATGTCACCTTCCTACTTGTGTCCACTAGCCTCCCCATTTATTGCATAAACGGCAACTCGTTATAGTTCTGTCCGTACCTTGCTTTTAAAACTTTGTACCTTAGAGATTTCCAATCTTTATCTACAGTACTTCCTTTTTCTTTTTTAGGGCTTCTGAGAGTTTGTTTATATAAGTGTTCTAGAATTCACTAGCCAACTCCCTCTTTATGGCTACTAGGTCTTTCCAGTCTTTGCTGTGACAACCAGTGCTGCGGCGAGTTGTGTGGATCATTCTGTGCATGTACGAGTATGTATAGAGGACATACTCCTAAATGTGGGATTACTACGTCAGAGTGTGTGCGCATTTGAAATCTTCACACACATTGCCAAATCGCTTTCCAGAGAGATTGTTTATCCTCTCGCTAGAAGTTTCTGGAAGTACCACCTATTTTCCTCTGCTTTTACCAAATTGTCTTCAAACTTTCGATGAATGAAAAGTGGTATCTAGTGAGAATTTTTTCTCCTTGAGTAAACAATTTTTTATTTTCGTTTTTTTCTTATGGAAGGTTTTGAGCATAGACAGAAATAGCAAGAATTGACTCTTGAACTCCTGGGTTCATTATATTAATATCCACGTGCTGTCTGTAGATCCTGCGTGTATGTGCAGTCTGTTAGATTTTCTTATCGGTGACATGCTTGTTTTAGAAAAAAACCTTTTGCTTCTATATTAAGACCAATTTGTCTTCTCGAATGATCTGTCCTTTAAAGATTTGGTAGAACCCCCCTGTGCAACCTTTTAAACCTAGTGTGTTTAGGGACTGTTGCTCTTTCTGTATTTTGTGCTATTGATCTGTATAGATTTTCTTCTAGAGTCCATTTTATATTTCCTTAGAAAATTGTCTTAGTCATTGAGGTTTTAAGTCCATTTGCATAGCTGAGATAGTAGTCTCTTAGCAGTCTTAATTTTCTCTGTGGCTGTTCCTCTATTTTATATTCCCCCCTCCCCTTTTTGATGAGATTACATGGGAGTTTATGATTGGATTCCTCTATTAGTTTTATGACTTTTGTCTTCTAGTTCATTAATGTCCACTTTGACTTTGTTAATGCCCTCTGAGCTCCTCAATATCCTTGGGTTTATTTTGCTCTTCTTTTTTCTTTTCAAGTTGGACATTTGGTTTCTTTTCTCTTTGGCTGTTTATTTTAGTATTTAAGGCTCCAATTAGTCCTCCGAGCACTGCTTAGCTGCTGACATGTACAGTATTTGATCCTCTCTCCGCCCTGCTCTTCTGCATCTTCAGATTTTTGTTCTTCTGTGAACTAAGAGTTGGTGGACTTTTTAAATTTTCGGTACAGGTGCATCCTGTATTTTCATTTTCTTGATAGTTTTGTTGCATTGTGATCAGCAAACGTTGTCTGAATTATTTCTTTAATTTCTTGATGTTTACTTTGTAGCCCGTGTATGATCATTTCCTGTGAATGTTCCTTGGGCAGCAAAAAGATGATGTTCTCTTCTCAGGTTACAGAGTTTGATATTCTGTATCTGCCATATTAGGTTATTTAAATTTCCTATACCTTTACTTTTTATTTTATCTACTTGATCCATCATGACCTGAGAGAAGTTCAATTCTCGTAATAGAATTTTGTTTCTCCCTGTCTCTCTTATAGTAGTATTTCCTTTATCTTGTTTGTTGCTTAGACATTCTTAACTGTCATGCCCTCATTGTGACACGTACCCTTTAGCAATACAGAGTGCTGCCCTTTTACTAGTTTAATGCTTTTAAGTCTGGACTCAACCTTATTTGACATTGAGATCTAGATCCCCATTTTCCTCGTGTTTACATTTTCTGGTAGAGCATTGCTATTTTATTTTGTTTTTTAATTTTTAGTCCTTTATTTTCAGTCTTTCTGAAACGTGGTATAAAGTTAGGTTTTGCTTTGTGAATCAAACTTTTCCTTTTATGTGGTGAAGTTTAACTGATACGTATGTTTGTTGATATGAAAGATCCATCATCTGTAATGATAACCATCTGTAATTTTCTGTTGCTTTCTATTTTTAATACCTTAATTTTTCTGCTGTATTATATATCTTTATCTGCTGTTTTATTATAGTTATTTTAACAGTGAGGTTTGAATTTTTGGTTCCTGTGATTATGTTAGGCCCTCTTTGTCCAGTAAGGTCACCGCTAGCCACTTGAGCCTAGTTAGCGCTTGAAATGTGGCTAGTGTGGCAGAGAAACTGAATTGATTTCAATTTCAATTTAAACTTGATGCTCGATGCAGTTAAATGGAAAACTTTTAGCTCTGTTTAGAACAGTTTGGATACGTGAATCTACCTTAACTATAATGATGAAATCTAATTATAGGTCACTTATTTCTGATAGAAATTTAGGTTTTGAATTGAGTTGTGCTAAAAGTATAAGATACACAGTGGACTTCAAAGACTTACTGTAAGAATTGGCAACATATCTCAATATATTTTTATATCGATTTCATGTAGACATAATATTTTGGATATGTTCGGATTGTTTGGATAGTTTAAATAAACTATCCCAACTTTCACCTGTTTCTTTGTGAGTTAATGTGGCTGGTAGGAAATTTTCAAATACACCTGTGGCTCACATTATGTTTCTATTGGACAGTGAGGCTTCAGATAGTATATATTAATTCCTTAGTAGGAGTGATAGAAGTATCACATTTTAGTGTTCAGAATGAACACGTATTGATTTTCTTTTGCAATATAACTTTCACAGTTTTTTTCCTTATGAACCTGTTACTCTTGGGATTTGGGGATTAATTTGTCTTTGAAGGGCAGCTCATGCTCATGGTGGTTCTTTGTTATATTTGCAAAGGTTTGAGTTCTTTTTTTCCGTTAAGGAGTTGTTAGGAATTCAAACTTCTCTTAGTGATCTAAGGAAAGGAGAACTCAGACTAAGACATACATTAAAGACAGAACCTTCTGAATCTTGAATGAGTTCATAGGAAATGATTCACATTTTCATCTGGACCTGCTTTTCATCTTCCCGTCTCACTCTGGCCACTTCTGTTTCCTTCATTCATCACTTTGATCCCCTTCCTGCAGACTGACTTCCCCTTTTGTTTTATTTTCCAGTTCCTTTGCGCTTGTCTTTTGCACAGCTGCACCGGTATTAAAGGTGTTTGCTCCAGCCTCCTCTTATTTTATTTTATTCTATTCACAACCGTCTCTTTCTAGAGGGCGGCGCTCACCTCTTTGGAACTTCTCACGCTTTCTTCAGCTGTCTGCTGTCTGCAGAGTGGGCGCTCTGTCATTGGTGATTACTGGCTCCATATAAAGGGTGTGAAACACCCTGTTACTTTAGTCAGTTAGTATATAAGATTAAACTTCCATAGGGGCACCTGGGTGGCTCACTCAGTTAAGCATCCTGGTCTCGATTTTGGCTCAGGTCATGCCTTACAGTTGGTGACTTCGAGCCCCGTGTTGGGCTCTGCTGACTGCTTGGAGCCTGCTTGGGATTCTCCCTGCCCCCCACCCCAGCCCTTCCCCCACTCAAAATAAATAAGTAAATATTAAACAAATAAAAACATAAAAACCTTTCATAATGTCCCCACATTTAAATATAGCATCTCCCAAATAAAACCACCAGAAAGCAGGTTGTCTGACAGTCCTGGCTTCTTTTCACAGAAAAGATGTCTGCCACAGTCACACTGGTTCTCTGAACCTAGGAGACTTTAGTTGTTAGAAGGCACCAGCCAATTTCCTTATTTTTATTGTTCTTGAGGTTTAAGGGCCCAGCCACTTTCTGTTTTCCTTTAGAAAGTATTTTAAGATCCCACTACCTGCTGAAAAGTTGACTTTGGTTTCAAATGACTTGTCTTTGAAAAGTCTTGGTTTTTTTTTAAGTCCTTTTGCTCTTCGAAGCCTGATTACCACTGGAGAGAAGAGTGGTTTTATTTACAGAGGAAATGAAAAGGTTTTTTTTAATTATCATGTTAGGAAAAAGGAAAAACAATTGCATTATTTCCGAATGTCTTTATTTTGTACCTGTATGTACATGTACGTGATATACCTTTTCTCTAAGCAGGAAGGTTTTTCTGCTGTGAAGAGTTGCCAAGAATTAGACTAACCTGTTTGGAGACAGAAGCCAACTGTTCAGAATTAAAGGGGAAGAGAACGATTTCAGTCAGGGTAAAGATACCTAACTTGGCTTCATGCATCTTGATCAGTATTTAAGTTTAAAGACAGAATTGAATTGGCCCTTTGGGTCCTTAGTGATCAGATAGCATTGGATTTCAACATAATCTGGTTTATCAGGCTCTGGGCACTAAAGTTGTGGCTTTGGCTTCGTTGTCTTTGCAGTTTTGTGTGCAACTCTTTGTAGCTTTGAAGGGGTGGCATGGCCACACTTGCTGACCTCTTGGGTGGTTTTCTCCCACTAAGCTTTAGGAAATTCAGGCTATTGGCAAGATTTGAGAAACTTTGGATTTGTTACTGGATGGAATGAGAAAATATTATCGCTTTTCCTTTTTCTTTATATTGTATGGGCGTTACGTTATTTGACTTCGCTGATAAGCTGACGTCAGAGTTGGGCAAATGCTTTTTGTTTTTGGAATACCATATTCGAAGATATGTCGAACTATATAGCCTGAGGGCCAGTCCCCTGTTTTGTTTTTTAATTAATAGACTTTAGTTTTAAGAGTAATTTTAAGACCATGGTGAAAGGGAAGGGGAAAAATAGTTACAAAGAGAGAGGGAGGAAAGCATACAATAAGAGACTTAAATACAGAGAACAAACAGGAATGATGGGAAAGGGGGGGAGGGGAAAATGGGTGATGGGCATTGAGGAGGGCACTTGTTGGGATGAGCACTGGGTGTTCTATGTAAGCGATGAACTATGGGAATCTACCCCAAAAACCAAGAGCACACTTTACACACTGGATGTTAGCCAATTTGACAATAAATTATATTAAAAAAAATAATTTTAGGCTCACTGCAAAATTGAGCAGAAAGTACAGGGAGCGCCCATGCACAGCCCCTCCCCAATTACAGCCCTTCCACCCCACCATCAACATCCTGCACCAGTGTGGGGACATTTGTTACAACTGATGAACCAACATTGGCCCATCACAGTCCATAGTTTATGTTAGGGTTCCGGTCTTTGTCTTGAACACTCTCTGGGTTTTGACCTCGCCTGTTTTTGTAAATAAAGTTTTATTGGAACATGCCCATGTATTACATATTGTCTGTGATTTCTGTCCCTCCACAAAAGCAAAGTTGGCCATTTGGCCCACAGAGCCACAAATGATTGCTGTGTGGCCCTTTACAGAACGTTTTGTACCTCTCTCTAGTCTAAGCTAATGGCAGCCTGTTAAAGGAGCCTTTGCTGTGATTGCTCTAAAATTTGGATTTAAATGATGAAGATCTGTTTCTCCCAAATGCCAGTGAAAGCAAACACTGTATTGGCTCTCTGAAGCGTAACATGAAGTTAGCTAAGACCTTTCCAGGTAATCCATGATTTACCTATGTGGTATGTGCCCCTGGGGGGAGTGACCATGTGAAAGGGAAAGTTTAAGGGTTCTAGTTTTTCCACAGCCCTGCCACAGTGAGGTGTTATGATTTTAATTGTGTAATAGGTAACATAGAAGCTAGGTGTTTTACTTTTTTTCCCTGTGTGGTTTATTTTCTGCATTTTGTTGTGTGTAAAGTGCCCTTGACCGCTTACTAACTAGAATCTGGAGTTTTAACATTTTCATGAATTCTTGTATCTGTTTGGCATAGTAACCTATTGTACTGTGTAAGTATCATTGCCCACCATGTTCCCTTTTTTGGTAAAGTAATTATCAGAGTATGCAATTAAAGGCATTTGGAAAGAATATCACCTATAATTCTTCCATCCATTTTTTTGTGATAGTCTTCCAGCTTTTGCCCATACGTTTGCATGTATTATGACTGAATGCTAGTTTCCTTTTTGTTTAGTGCACAGTCTGAGTTTTTTTATGCTCAGTCAATTACAGTGCTTTTATCATGGTCAGATTTATCACCTATAGCATTTTGCAAATTGTTACTAAACCCCTCTGGAATTTATTGCCATTTCTGATGGGACTTTTGCAGCTAACTCAGTTTGGCTCTGTTCTGTTTTCTAGTTGCATAGCAACAGTTCTTAAGGCCTGAAATCTTTCGCTGTGTTTCTGTTTTTATCACATGCTAAGTTCACAGAGTAGTTTATATTTGTGGATTCTATTCAGTAGGACAGCTTTTCTGATTTTAACGAAGTAGTATATGTTAACCTTTGCCTCATAATTTGTGTTGAAATTTGGTAAGGACGATTCTTTATTTCCATATTTTTAAAGAAATTCTTGCTGTACCTGCCCACTTATTCTTTTTGATAAATTAGTTAACTTACAGGAAAACGTGTTAAGGGGAGTGTGGGTGGCTTACCTGACATTAATTGAAACTGACCTGGCAGCATTCACCTAGCCCATTTCACTTTCATGGTATGTGGGGGGATCAGTTTACCTCCATGCTTCCCCTACGGGCAGAGCCAGGTTTGATTGAGGCCCCTGGTGGTATCTTTCATATCCTTCAAGGAGAGCCCTATTCCTGGTCAGTGTCTCATCTTTTCCCAGATTATACTTTCTGCCACAGTGAATGGCACAAAAATTACAGCAAACTATTACATTTACAGATTTATATTTATATTTATATTGTATACACATATACAGGTCCATATTTATATTGCCTCTGATTGAACAGTTGGGGTTCTAACTCACTGGTAGATTATTTCCCTAAGCATCACACAGGCAGTCATTATTTTACTTTCATTCTTAGACATGATACGTGATTCCAGTCGGACCATTTGAGTTGTACCAACATTGCTTGCTTTCTTACTAGGGCATGGGTGTCAGTATATAATAGTTTCACTGTTGGGAATAAATTACTAAATACCTCTAACATTTTCCTGGAGTGGGAAGTTAAATATTTCCCATTGTCTTCTTGGCCAAAAAACAGTAGGGGCCTTTGAGATGTGCAACATACCTTTCTTTCCCCAGCAAATGGTTAGGTTTTCACAGCTCAGAGCATATTCTGGGTTTTATCTGAATGTCTCCTGGGACCTGTCCTAGTAGAATATAGTATTTCCTTAAACTTGGTAGCAGGTATTCCTTAGTATCTGATTGCCAACTTTGTATAAATTTGGTTAGTTTCTCTTCCCATTTGTGATATTAAATAGAAAGCAAAAGGGTAATTGCTATATTACTATACCTATCTATACTGGTCATGTAGTGTGGTCGTGACCCCTTTATTTCTAATCAACTCCTAAGCTACTTGCTCGCAGCGAGTCCCCCTTCTCTAGAAACTGCCCTGTGTACAAAGGGAGCCCACGTCTCTGCTTAGCATTCTGTACAGATTCTCTGCCATGCTGTCTCCAACCTGCATACTCCTAGTTCTGCTTCTTAGCTTGGTTTTAGAAACTGTTGGAGAAGGAAATTAAAATGGACTCTGTGTAAACTGAAAAAGATTGAGTAGATTCCAGCAGCATTTTCTGAGTACTTACCAACACTTGGTATAAAATACACTATTGTGGAGTTCTGACAACAGTCGTGTCCATGTTACAAATTGGGAAACTGAGGCTCAGGGCCGTTAAGAAAAGTACCCACACATACAGTAGAGCCGAGGACCCATGACCTGCTCGTCGTACCACCCCTCTGTAGCTGAGGAAGTAGGTAAGGATTGTGCGCAGTGTGGAAACAAAACCCACCAGAGGGGAAGGATCGACGGGAACACCGTCGCCGCTTGGCAGGAGTCACCACGTCCTGAAGTACGGCCATCTCCTTCATGAATGTGTTCAGCAGTTTTTATCTTTCCTGTGTAGGATCATCTAAAGGACAAGGAGAAAGAAGATAGTGGTAACGCTGAGAAGTCTCTTAAGACTATGAGGACATCCTCGGTCAGCTTCCTAAGAGGCTGAAACAAATCTCAAACGTGAAAATAGAGACTAAAAATAGACGGGTAAACAGCCACTGTCTGAGCCTGAGGAGTTTTTGATTTGCCTTCCCTGGTTGGATTTTTTGTGATTAATGTTAGTCAGTGGTCTTCAGTCCTGCCGCTCACGAGAATAATCTGGGCTGCTCCTAAAACTAGTGGCACCTGCCCCTCTTTGAGGCCAGTGCATCAATCCCCAGAGGTTGTGTCTAGGCGCCAGGATCTTGGAGTTACCCACGTGATTGTGATGTGCTGAGAACTGTGTTAGATCCGGTAGACTGTTGGCCTAAGCCTAAGAGCCATGAACCACTTCAGAGGATGGGGTCCGAGCTGCTGAAGTTTAGCACTTGAACACCTGGATTTGGAATGAAGTGGAAACAGAAGCTTTGGGAAATTGTCAAGGCATAGTCACTGCCTTTGGGAAACTTCTAGATAAATGTGAGGCAGGGGGAAATACATAAATTTAGATGTGTTAGTCAACGTTTATGAACCCTGTGACTTTGTGGCATGTGTTCCTGCTGTCCCTACCTCTCCCTCGAAGGCTTGTTTCATAGAAGTGGTTTCTGGGAATGTGCACCATGTTAACCCTCTTGTCCTTCATCCACAGCATCCTTAGGGGCTTTCTGGGTGGAGAACACAATTAGAAGAGCACATATGAAAGGATGCACTCTTTTTCTTGATCTCTGGCTCCTTTCCTTGGCTGCCTCCTCACCGCAGTGCTCTCTCCATACTCGTCTGAGATTTGACATTACTACGCACAGTTGGTGTATGATAAATAACTGAATAGAGATACGAACCAACATCTAACCCTCTCTGATGCATTCAGTGGGACCTTGAGCTTAGAGATCATCTCTCCAACGTCCCTAATTTTATACATGGCAAAGTACAGGTCCTGAATAAGGAGCGGAGACTTCCCAAATCATCAGGTAGCTGTTGACATGACATCTTGACCAACTCTTCCAAGGTGAACCAGAAATTATTCTTTCCAGGAGGCAAAGGCAAATCACTTTTTCTCGCTACACTTCAGTGTATTAAGCTACGGAATCAAAATGCTAGCATCCGACCACAGGCTCGTCGTACTGGTACGGTTGAGAACATGGAGCGCAAGGTGTGGCACGTGGTAGGTGCCCAGTAGATGGTGACTGCTTTCATTACGGGAAGTTAGTGACACAGAACTTCCTGGATGAAATCAGCTTACTGCTAAGAACAAAAGCTGCATAGGGAGCTCTTAACCTTGGATGTTAATTATTTTAAGGTTTGTTGGCTGAAGGTCCCAGCTCTAAAAACTGACCATTTTCCAAGAAACAGCACTTTCAGTTTGTTTGTGCTTGGAGCGTGATTGGCTTTGGATCCTCTTCATTCACTGTAGCGGTTAACTTCACATTTTGCCTCAGTTAGCCTCGAGGATGAGTGCAGTGTGACCTTGACTTAAATGTTCTTGCTCCCAGGACAACAAGGCGTCACGTAATTTACCAGTCCACCATTAGGACTAGATCTTAAACCCCCTCCTGGAATTAGGTTGATAGGAATCTTTGTGGTTGCCGTGTTACTCACATGCTCTGGCTGGACCAAGCTCTGTTTGTGGGATTGGTTCCTAACACATCCATGCCTTTTCTCTCCGCTCTGTGGCCTGACACACCATGCTGACGGCTACTGCCGCTTTATTTTCACCTTCCTACCTCCCTTGGGTTCCTCTTCCCCTAACTTAAAAGATCTAATACCTCTGACCAAATATATAGAATGAAGTGATCTGTCTGTAAGAGGAATTGGCCATTACCAGCAAGTATTATGTTGCATCCCTGAGTTGTATTTGCTGTAGTAAGTTTATTCTAAAACTTACTAGGTGTTTTTATTTTCAGTTCTAAGCAGGAAATATTTATTAAACACCTACAGTGTGTTGGATTTTGTGCCAGTGGGCTGTTCAGTATTCTGAGGAATTCTGAGGAATCCTGGGACCCACAGGACATAGAACTCATTGAATGGGGGGAATGGTAGAGGGGTTGTCCAGGCAGAGGACACAGTGTGGGCCTATGGTGAAACCCGTTTACAACTTGCTTTGGCCTCACTTGGCGTACAGAAGGGCGGGTTTCTTCCGAGTGTGCTTATGGACACATATCTACCTTCAAAGAGTGAACAGGACTCTAAAGAGAGAGGATGAGGGCATTAGTGGATGTTAGTCACTTTCTCTCAGCACAGACTTGGATGCCCCTCAGGGAAGGGTCAGTGACCCTCGCCTATCTTAGTGACCCTGTCATAGTCAGCCTGTACCCTCCTTCCCTATAAGAACAACCAAAATCATTACATGAAGGTAACATGAGCTTCGCACGTCCGTTGCATATGGTGGCACATTCTGTGTGAGATTTTTGTATTCTTTTTAGAAAATAGAATGGCTCTAGTTACATAGGAAGACCTTTCTGTTAGGAGACTGCTTTTAAAAACAATCTTTTGAATGACTCCATATTTCCCGATGTAAATATACAATGTCGTGATTTATTTTACTCTTCCCTTATTGTTGGATATTTAGGTTGTTCACAGGGTCCCTCCCACACTCTTCGTTTGGAAAAATTTCGGACCTTAGGAAAAGTTGTAAGAATACTACAGTTAACATCCATGTCTGGCACCTAGATCCACCAGTTACTTTGCCATATTTGCTTCTTATCTTCCCCCCCCCCCCCCCCGTCTATCCCTCTTCCTGTCTCTTGCCCTGCCCCTCTCTCAACACATGCCTTTTTGGCTGAACCATCTGAGAGCAAGTTGTAGAGAACATGATTACCCCTAGATACTTAAGTATGTGTATCCGAAGCATAAGAGTATTCTTATCACACTTGGGGAATTCATCATTGATCTCATAAGAAAACTGAATATTCAAATTTCTCCTCATGGCTGGTGGCTCCAGCACTGGACATCTCAGGTCCAGAACGTACTCAGAAGGCACTGTGGCCAAGGAGAGTGCTGAGCTGGACACAGCAGGGCCCAGGAGGGGGCTTCGGCCTCAGTAGCGTACCACAGATAGAGGACGGGAGTGACAGATAGGGCTGGCTGGCTGAAAACTGGAGGATGAACTGGAAGTCTGCGAACAGTAGGGTCATCCTTTACCCCAACCATCAGAACATTAGTAGGTAGGTAATTGTCTGTAGGGAAAGTAGAGGGTACCAGGGGACTCTTCTCTAATGGCATCGAGTGAACTACTTAAGGAGAATTAGGGATCCTGCTGTGCTGTTAGGACCCCACCCAGAAGCCCTGAATAACCAGATATTTGCGGTCCTCACTTCGTTCGTCTTTGAAGGCTGCTTCACTCTCAAGCATTACTGAACAAGCACAGGTCACCAGATGTCTGAAGGAAGTCCACAGTGAAAAACAAACTAAATAAATGGCTGCTCAAAAATGACACCAGAAGAAATAAGTTGAGGCAATCACAGAGTGCTTTTTTTTTAAAAGAGTGCTTTAAAATGTAATTTGAGGGGCGCCTGGGTGGCTCAGTCGGTTGAGCGTCCGACTTCGGCTCAGGTCATGATCTCGTGGCCCGTGGATTCGAGCCCCGCGTCGGGCTCTGTGCTGACAGCTCAGGGCCTGGAGCCTGTTTCGGATTCTGTGTCTCCCTCTTTCTCTGACCCTCCCCTGTTCATGCTCTCTCTCTGTCTCAAAAATAAATGAATGTTAAAAAAATTTTAATAAAATGTAATTTGAGAAATCATCCTCTGCACCTCCTCATGATCATAGGGCAAATCCTATTTTCTAAAGATGGCCACACTGATGCTTTCCTACCATGTGCCCTCATCATCCCTCTCTCAAGAGGAGGAAGGATCTGTCCCCTTCTCCTGGGATCTGGACAAGCTTTGTGACTAGCTGTTTGACTTCCGAGCCTGGATCATAAAAGGCCATGCAGCTTCACCTTGTTCACCGAACCCGTGCAAGAATCCAGCTAACCCAAGGCCGCCATGCTGTGAGCAGGCCGATGGAGAGGCCACCAGATAGTGCTCTGGTAGGCAATCCTAGTTGGCAAGTCATCGGCCCAAGGTTCAGACTTATAAATGAGGAGCCTTCGGAACTTCCAGGTCCCCCGTCTAGTCACTGCCTCCTCAGCCCCAGCCTTTGAGTTTTCCAGCTGAGGTCCCAGACAAGCTATCCCTCCTGCATCCTGTCTGAATTCCTAACCCATGGCATTGGTAAGCATAATGAAATAGACATTGAGCTGAAAGAAGATGTTGTTGGGGCATCGAATTTGTTAGGGAATGCGGTGTGTGTGAAATCCCGTCTTTGGCTCTGACGTTTCTGGCTATTAGTAATAATAACCAAAACACAGTCTGACCTAGAATAGAGGCAGCCTTAATTTTGGTAGACGCCCCAGTCTATATATCTTGATGTCTACACTCAGGAATAAGTTTTCCCAGATAAAGGAAATCTGTGAAACTTCTCAGGCAGTGAAGTACTACTTCTGGACACAGAGTAAATATTTTAAAAGTATAAGTGAAGGACACTTTCTTTTGAAGGCCAATTAATCATTGTTTAGCCCTGGAAAGTCCAAAAATTAATTAATTATGGTTCTAAAATTCAGTGTTTTCAAAAGATTGAAATCTTATAAATGTAACTGGAGAAAAACTGGAGCTGTCCCTAAGATACTATTTTCTCAGTTACATTTTCCCCATTTGAGTATGGTTAATGGTAAAAATACATTGCAGACTCATACATGTAATTGACAGTATTTAGAAAAAAACAGCATAACTAGAATGAGCTGATCAATCTGTTGGTTTTTGATGCCTTGCTATAATTTTCCCTGTTACTGCTCTCCTTTTTCACTCCGTGATTCCATTACTACCTCTCCCCGCCCCCCCCCCCCCCGCAAGTGTTAAAGCTGAAATATGTGGACAAAGCCCACTAGTAATGCAGACAGGGGACTCTCCATTTTGGGGGGCATGTGCTCAACCCTCTGCTTCAATTATAAGAGACATTATCAGGTCACTTTATTAACTAAAGAAATATTTTTTCTGCTTCCTGTAAATTAATCAGGAAGAGGATTAAAGCTTTACCAGACAGAGGCCACAATGGAAACCAGGTATAAAGAATAAGTCTGAACTCTTGCTCTCAGAAGGCTAGTCAAACGCTCCTTTCTTATCGGTAACCGTCACCGAGAGGGCTCCCTGCACTTGCTCAAAAGTCATTTGTGTTTCTGTGTCTGTTCATCCTGTGTCTTGGTGAATGGAAAGTTATTTGGAACCTCTTTAGACAAAGCAAATCATATGTAGTAATTGTCTCCAACTTCTCAATGAAAGGGCAAAGTTTGAAAAACTGAGAACAGAAGAGAATTGAAAGGTCATCATATGAGCATGAGAAACTAAAGAAATACGCACGAATGTAGTTAAGCTCAGAAACTTCCCTGCCCTTCACCCACTCCCTCATCATCCTTCCAACAGATACTAGGAAAAAATTTAATTGGTAAAATTGAATAAGGCGAAGCATATAGAGAAATATGGAATAAAAATGGAAAATCAAAATTAAGGAATGTAGGGAAGCCAAGTAAGTGGGGAAAAAATGAAGCTGAATAACTGGAAAGAATAACTGGAAAATACTGGATATGCAGGAAGACTTAGAAAACTTGAGGCCTTCCGAGAGGACATACAATTAAAACCAAAAGGATTTTTTAAGTTTACTTAAAAAAGAAAAAGATTGTCAGAACCCTTTGATTTAATTTAAACTGAATATCCAATATTAATACGTGGGATAAAATACTTTCAACTTACACGAGGAAAACCACAGAAAGGTTAAAAAAATTGGGCCTTTCATATTTATTTTTAGGTTCACTAATTAACTAAAAAAGGCTTACCCCCCTGTATAATTAAGGTACCTGAGTACAAAGAATTAATCTCTAAAGCTAAAGAAGAATGTAGGAGTCAAAACAGATTTTTCAGGTATTGTTTCTTAAAACTACAAACTTCCGAAAGTATTCTCTGTTCTTCCAGTAAATCATTGAGGAGCTACCGTAGATGAGGTACTCCCATTGGTGCCATGGTTAGGGGGGGGGGGGTGTCTAGAGACAAAACATGGTTGTTTCTATGGTGGTTGACAACAGGCTGATCATCCAAGATGGCTAGAATAAAGGCTTCCTGGTATTTGGTTATCTTAGACCATTCCTAGTTGTTGAATTTTCTAGTTTGTGCAGAGTTGACCGATGTATGCGTCAAGGCCTTTTATTTCAAAATAAATAAAAGTGGTAGGTAGGGACACAACATACTTTGATCCTTCTTAATCCCTTTTTAATTATGTAGAATCACCAAATGAGCGGAGGCAACCGCACTGAACCAGAATGCAGTCGGGCTCTCGGGGGTTTAGCAAGTATCAGATGATTTGGTCTGGCACCCTGTGGCCTCAGGCTTCTCTGCTTTATCATTGCTGGCATCATTAGTGATGGCTATTTAATGAGCCCCCTCTTCTAAATTTTAAGACGTTGTTAATGTTAAAGGTTAAGCACTTTTTAACCCTTAACGCAGTTCTGTGAAACAGGTACTGTTCTTATTTTATAGCTGGCTACACTGAGGCTTAGAAGTGTAATGTCACCTTCATAGAGCTCCTGAGCCTCAAGTCAGGATTCAAACCCAAGTCTAAGTCTGGCACATGATCTTGGTGTTACTGTTCTGTGGGTCTACAGCCTTTTTTTTTTTTTTAAGTTTATTTATTTTCAGAGGGACAGAGAGAGAGAGAAAGTGGGGAAGGGGTAGAGAAAGAGAGGAAGAGAGAGAGAGAATCCCGAGCAGGCTCCGTACCACCAGTGCAGAACCTGATGCGGGGCTCGAACTCATGAAACGCGGGATTGTGACCTGAGCTGAAGTTAGAGACTTAACCGACTGAGCCACCCAGGTGCCCCAAGTCTGCAGTTTTTTATCTGAATTTTCAAGTCCAAAAACCTCTAAAACTTGAAGTTGTTTTCTCATGCCTTTGGTGGCAAAACATGACCTGAACTTATTTGAGGCCATGGTCTCTCTGTAAATGTTTGCAGATTTCACTGCAGCTGTATTGTGTCTGTATAATAGACCATGTTGCACAATACGTGTACATACGCCTTTTTACCTTCCTAAAATCTGATAACCTTGAAATTCTGAAACCATCTAGCCCTGTGGGTTTCCAGCACAGACAGGGACCTGACCGCCCCTTGCCACCTGCCAGCCTGCCCCCACTTCTCCTGGTCCTTCCCCTTCCCCTGACCCTCGGCTTCCAATTTGTTGCTACTGACGTGGACATGGCAGTTTGAAAATGGAAACTTTTTGTGTCAAGAAACTCAGGTAATTTTTTTAAATCCCAAGTTCATACTGCCACTCACCATTCTGATTCAACCCCCATGGGCTTCTTCCTCTTCTCTCCTGTTCCCTCACTTCCTTCTCCTCCAGGGAGTACTTCATCATTTCTTTTGTGCTTAAAAAAAGGTGTCTTTTCTTTTAACCAGGATGCTAAGTATTTCTCCTAGTGTGTGAAAAGTTAGATGTACCTTTTACCTTAGATAATAACAGGTGCTTCATTTTGTGATGCAATTCACTATGATTTAAAAATCAGCATTTTCAGTGCATTTAAAATGATTCGTGTCTAAGAATTATATGAAACATTTTAGGAATGATATATATTACCTGAAGCAAAGCAGCCAGAGTCCTTTTAAATGTTAATCATCTAAAGCCAAATAAGTGTGCATAGAGGAGGTGATGGAAGGTCGTTGCTGGGATACCACGCCCTTCTTCCTTAGTTGGGGGAAAAGTGGAAGACAGAATCATTGATTAGTTAAAGATCTACCCAGGGCCTTCATGCAGTATATTCACTTAGAATAACCGAAGTAAGGGATGAATTGTTTAAGACTAATCTCTTACTCTAAACTTTTTTTAAAATGGAGAATGGGGCTCAGGGGTCAGTAGGAGAAAGAAAGGTTCTGCAGATGACTTTCAAAAGTGGATTCTTTATTTCTAGTCTTATTCAGCAGGAAGAGGAAAGGAATAAACCAGAACTTGGCTGCAAGTGTTAGCAAATCAGATTTACTTCTGGATCTCTGATTTGTGGCCTGTATCATGTTTGGAGGAATGGGAAGAGTTGGAGGAGGGTGGAGGAGAAGGGAAAAGGGGCGATGGGCATTGAGGAGGGCACTTGTTGGAATGAGCACTGGGTGTTGTAAGTGATGAATCACCAGAATCTACCTCCAAAACCAAGAGCACGCTGTATACGCTGTACGTTAGCTAACTTGACAATAAATTATATTAAAAAAAAAAGAATAAAGGAAAGAAAAAAAAATAAGATTGTTACTTGAGCCTTGCTTGTTTCTCTCTGAGCCTGGTCTCAAGGTTGCCCATCTCTGAACATCCTCCCGGCAGTATGGAGCATCAGGAAGGCCTGTGGAATGTGAAGGAGTTGGGATGGACCCATATGTATCATGGAGAGTAGAAGAAGGACTAATGTTTATGGCTCACCTGCTCTGTGTCAGGCCCCATACACGTTATCACATTTAGTCTTTACAGAAACTGAATTTTCATCCCCATTTTACAGGTTAAGGCAGCTGAGATTTAGAGTGATTAAGAAGCTTACCCAAGGTTTCCTACCCCCAAAATGGAGGAGTTGGGGCTGAAGCACATTTCTGTCCCCAAAGCTCATGTCCTTTCTATCATGAACCCCATCCCCCAACCATCATCCAGGTTTACAGCAGAACCTGGGGAGTGGGGGGCAAAACCTACGTGGAACCACTCTGGTCACAGAGCAGCTGGGGAAGTGGTTCATGTTTCCTCATTCTGCCGGCTGGGTACCTTTTCTCTCTCTCTGCCCTAGTTACATAAATTTTATGCACCACCAGCTCAGGGTGACCGACAGAAGACTCTCTGACCTCTGTCTTTGTGGTCGACACCGTGTCGTACCCTCTCGGACTTGCCATAGTAGGTCACTCTGCTTCTGAGTACACCTGTGAGCTGGTTTCTCTGGCACGTCCTGAGCCCTGTGTCCCGATCAGAGTAGGTCTGTGGCCACTTCCCAGAGTGACAAAGCTCTGATTCCTGGAGAAACACGTTTGAAGAAAACCTTAGGAATGAGTCAACATGCAGTAGGTGAATATTTGTGGAATGAGTGGATCTGTTGCATTCTGGAAACCCCTGTAAACAGGAGTGGATTTGCATGTTCTCCTGCTTTTGTACTTGGCAGCTTTCCCACAGTGTTTATTTGAAAACAAGGTCAGATTATATCCCAGGTCACTTTTATATCACTGCTGGTAACCTTAGCAATGTATTTGTGTTAAGGAAAAAAAAAACTGCTTTCAAAGTTGCCTCTTGGAATAAATGTTCTTTTTCTATTCTAATTAAATTTTCTTCAGCTTGCCATTTCAGAGGATAAACATTTAGCTGGAGACCCTAGGATTGTTTAATTTTCTCTTTCTAAGCAGTAACTGTGCCGTCACGAGAGCACTCTGTTATTGCATCTGTTAGATTATAAAATCATGGAACATTTATTATCTCTTAATAGGGAGAGATAATGCGTGTGAGAAGACTTCATATATGTTTCTACGAAAGGAGCTTCCTGTACGACTGGCTAACACAATGAGAGAAGTTAATCTTCTGCCGGATAACTTGCTTAACCGCCCTTCGGTGGGGTTGGTACAGAGTTGGTGAGTAAATAATGTGGCTTTAGATGGGTCTTTCCATGATGCTCTGGACACTTGGCATTGAGACCATTCTCCCTAAAAGTACACGTATGCCAGTGTGGGAATGAGTCATTTGGGATAGCTGAGTTTTCCAAGCAGTTATACGTGTTTGTTCGTTTGTTTTTGTGACAGTTTAAAATTGTCTTAATGAAAATACTTCTCACTTGTACTAACCGCTTTCTTGACTTCTCAAATTTTATTTTTCTGGATATAAGTGTAATTGCCCATCGGAACAAAAATTGGTACAGAAAAATATACAGGAATAACAATGCTGTGACCTCTGGGCACTGGTCTGCCATCCTTTGGGTAAGGGAATGTTGCCACTTTGATCAAGTCTCAGCCTTGCTCCTTTTGTTTTCCTGTTAAAGGAGTTTCTTGGAGGCAGTATTTCTTTTCGAGAAAATGAAGTTGTTTAAAGGGGAACCTTGGATTGTAAAAATATCAGTACCTAATGTGCTTCCTTTGCCTTGTGAAAAATAGAAAAAATCTGAGCAAAGTGTGACATCAAGTTTGATCGGGTACAGCTCTGACGCTTCAGGCATGGTTACTGAATTGGGACAGTCAAATGTGTCACCAAACCAGTCACTAGGTGAGCAGGGTGAGGTTGGCGAGTGGTAGGGTGTAAGAGCAGATGGTGTATTTTCAGAAAGGCATCTGCGTACGGTCAAGAAACACTTGCATGTCTCCTGTGTATTATAAAAAGCAAGGTAGAAGTCACCAAGAAAGCTGGAAGAGTTAGGGAGGCCAGATAAAAATTGTTCTCAAGCCAGTACAGAGGAAGCGCACAGAGGGTGGTGGGGGGGGGTGGCGGGGTGAAGAGGCTGGTGTGGCTTTGCACTGCCCCTGGGTAGATGGGTGGAGGGGGCAGGGGCAGGGACAGCATTTTAGGGGAAGGGAATGATGGGGACAGATAGAAGGCGAACGGAGCTATTAATTAGTTGGCATTTAAAGGGTTAATGACAGCCAGACTACCGAAGGAGAATGGACATTCAGCCGTGATTCCTCAGTAATATTAATTATAATCTGTTCTTAGGGCTAAGCTTGAATTGTCTGAGAAGCAGTATATTGGGTGGGCACCAGTCTCCGTTCCAGACAAGCAGCGGCTCCTCGCTGTGGCAGACTCGGGGGCCCTGGGGTCCGGGGCGGGTCAGAGAGCTGGCCACGGTGACTTGGCTCTCAAAGTAGGTTGCTTTCCACCCCAGATGCATAGCTCATTTCCGGATCGATGAGTGTTTGTTTGCGTGAGGCTTCTTGATTGCTTCGAGACCATCATCAGAAAATTTTCTCCAGAAAATGTGAATTCACTATCAGGGTCATTGTCATGGGGATTGTAGGTTGGCTAAATGACCGTCAAGTCCCCTGGGCCTGGTGGCGGAGGCTGACAGTCAAACCTATGGCTTATGTAAAAGTTACTTCACGGGCTTCAAAGTGATTTGCTGGCAAAGTATAGACTCAGATGACCGGGTCAGCTCTTTTTTTTTGTCTCATATTTGTCTTCCATAGCCATTCCAAACTTATGCATGTCATTTTTAACTTTTTTTTAAATTCAATTTTGAAATAATTCCCAATGTAACAGAAAGGTTTGCAAGACTAGTAGCAAGAATTCCCATATACCTTCGCCCGGATTCACTAATTGTTAACATCTGGCAGCATTTCTTCTGCTCTTCTCATATTCATTCTCTCTCTATGCACGTATGTATATATGTGTGTATGTTTATGGTATATCACACATGTGGAACATATATGATACACATTATTTTTTTCCCTAAACCATTTGGGTTAACGGTAGACATCTTGTCCCTTTACCCCTAAATGCTTTAGTATATATCTCTTTCAGAACAACTCTTAGAAATCCATAGTATGGTTATCAAATTTGGGAACTTAACATTGACGCAGTAATATTTTCTTTTTTTAATGTTTATTTTTGAGAGAGAGAGAGAGAGGGAGAGGGAGACAGAGGATCTGAAGCGGGCTCTGTGCTGACAGCAGAGAGCCCGAAGCAAGGCTTGGACTCATGAACCGTGAGATCATGACCTGAGCCGAAGTCAGATGCTTAACCGACTGAGCCACCCAGGTGCCCCAGTCCAGTGATATTTTCTAATATGGGACAACTTGTTCCCATTTAATGAGTTGGCCTAAATTGTGCTTTTTTTTTTTTATTAACCCCCCCCCCCAATTTAGAAATCTAGTTTAGGATCACACATTGTGCTTTGCTGTTGTTTCCTTTTCCTCTTAATAGTGACTCTTACTTACAACAGGCTGTGAAGACCACCTCGCTAGAGCGTGTTCTCCTTGTTCTCTTGACTTGCGGGCTGGGCAGCTCCACGTGATCTTTGGCTCCTCTCTGTTCATGACTTGGCTCTTTAGATGAACTACCCCTTTGGAAAGGATGGGTTACCTCCCTAGAATTCTGCGGGCGTGTTAGACAGAGGGCCTTATTACGTATGGCTGACTTTGGCCTTTCCGAGAGGTTTGACCTGAAGATTTCAACAGTACCTAACTCATAGCCTGATGTGCCCAGAGGCTTTTAAAAAATATATCTGGAGATGAGCATACTTTCAGTGTCATGCATTGTTACAAAGTTCAAGTGAGGCTGATTAATAAAATATTATTCCTGTTGATGTATTTATGTGCTCCACAGTCAGTTTTTGTTGTTGGAGTACCTCATCCTCTCTCCAAAGCTGGTTAGTAGGATTAGTGGTAATTAATTGTTCGAAATAATTATATTCAGGGATAATTCTTTCCAGGCATGTTCAGATCCAAAGCAGAGATGGCGCACGTCTGAGTAATTGGCATCTCTGAATCCCCTCCAGATCCAGCAGGTTCTGTCTGGATACAGCTGCTCCAGTAATGTGCCTCTCTCAATCCCATTTTTCTCTGTTCTCCAGATATTTATTTTGGACACATTATTTCCTGTACTGACCCTGATTGAGATATGTAGCTATTTTTAATCCAGAAGCTGTTTCTGAGGACCAGAGAGGCATTCCTTCTCCTCCAATGCAGTATTGATGAGATTGGTTTAACTTTGAGAAGGAACATTTATTTGTAGTTTCCAAGTTCGTAGCATGTGCTTTAGTGTCACGTAGTGTTTCTTAACAGTAGATATGTACTTTTTGGCTAATCAAACTGTAGATTTGGTGTACCAGTTAGAACATGTTTGTGAATAGCAGAAAACCCAAAAAACAATAAATTGGCTCCTGTAGCCAGAAGGATGAGCTTTTGGTGTTGGTTCAATTCAGAGATTCATGAGGTTATCCAGGCCCTGCTTTCCACAGCATTAGCTTTATTTTCAGGCTGGGTTTCCTCCTGGTGACAGAGTAGCTACAACATCTCCAGGCTCCACACCCACATGGCACACTGTACAAAAAGCAGAGCGAGGTAATTTCTTTCCCAAAGTCCTCGACCATGTCTTCTCTTTCACTGGCCTGAATTGGGGCGGTATGACCATTCCTGAGCCAGTCCCTGTGTTCAGGGGAATGCCTATTGGACTAGTTAGTCATCAGTGACGAGAAAAATACCACTACGCAGAGAAAAATCAGGCCACCCAGGAGCTTTGCATGGCATCAGCTTCCCCTGCAGCACCTGGGCTACATGGGGGGGAGGGAGAGATAGGGGAGATACCTGAGTGAAAATTTGGGCTGCTGTTAGCACGTGGGAAAGGAGGAATGGATGGCAATGAACACAGTAGGCAATTAACACAGTAACTCATCTTTTTTAGGTATATGCAGAGCTTTCTTGAACTCCTAGAATACGAGAATAAGAGCCCTGAGGATCCACAGGTCTTGGATAAGTAAGTATGGTACCAAACTTACCTGAAAGTACAAACTTCTACGTTAAAAAATGTGTTGGTAAATGGAACTCGTGGCATTAAGAACCAAGAAGTTTAATTTGGACAAAAGCACTAGGTTTGTTAATAGGTAACAACTTGACGTCACATTTTTATTTTATTTATTTATTTATTTATTTATTTATTTATTTATATTTATTTATTTATTTATTTATTTATTTATTTATATATGAAATTTATTGTCAAATTGGTTTCCATACAACACCCAGTGCTCATCCCAAAAGGTGCCCTCCTCAATACCCATCACCCACCCTCTCCTCCCTCCCACCCCCCATCAACCCTCAGTTTGCTCTCAGTTCTCAACAGTCTCTTATGCTTTGGCTCTCTCCCACTCTAACCTCTTTTTTTTTTTTTTTCCTTCCCCTCCCCCATGGGTTCCTGTTGAGTTTCTCAGGATCCACATAAGAGTGAAACCATATGGTATCTGTCTTTCTCTGTATGGCTTATTTCACTTAGCATCACACTCTCCAGTTCCATCCACGTTGCTACAAAAGGCCATATTTCATTTTTTCTCATTGCCACGTAGTATTCCATAGTGTATATAAACCACAATTTCTTTATCCATTCATCAGTTGATGGACATTTAGGCTCTTTCCATAATTTGGCTATTGTTGAGAGTGCTGCTATGAACATTGGGGTACAAGTGCCCCTATGCATCAGTACTCCTGTGTCCCTTGGATAAATTCCTAGCAGTGCTATTGCTGGGTCATAGGGTAGGTCTATTTTTAATTTTCTGAGGAACCTCCACACTGCTTTCCAGAGCGGCTGCACCAATTTGCATTCCCACCAACAGTGCAAGAGGGTTCCCGTTTCTCCACATCCTCTCCAGCATCTATAGTCTCCTGATTTGTTCATTTTGGCCACTCTGACTGGCGTGAGGTGATATCTGAGTGTGGTTTTGATTTGTATTTCCCTGATAAGGAGCGACGCTGAACATCTTTTCATGTGCCTGTTGGCCATCCGGATGTCTTCTTTAGAGAAGTGTCTATTCATGTTTTCTGCCCATTTCTTCACTGGGTTATTTGCTTTTCGGGTGTGGAGTTTGGTGAGCTCTTTATAGATTTTGGAGACTAGCCCTTTGTCCGATATGTCATTTGCAAAGATCTTTTCCCATTCCGTTGGTTGCCTTTTCGTTTTGTTGGTTGTTTCCTTTGCTGTGCAGAAGCTTTTTATCTTCATAAGGTCCCAGTAATTCACTTTTGCTTTTAATTCCCTTGCCTTTGGGGATGTGTCGAGTAAGAGATTGCTACGGCTGAGGTCAGAGAGGTCTTTTCCTGCTTTCTCCTCTAGGGTTTTGATGGTTTCCTGTCTCACATTCAGGTCCTTTATCCATTTTGAGTTTATTTTTGTGAATGGTGTGAGAAAGTGGTCTAGTTTCAACCTTCTGCATGTTGCTGTCCAGTTCTCCCAGCACCATTTGTGAAAGAGACTGTCTTTTTTCCATTGGATGTTCTTTCCTGCTTTGTCAAAGATGAGTTGGCCATACGTTTGTGGGTCTAGTTCTGGGGTTTCTATTCTATTCCATTGGTCTATGTGTCTGTTTTTGTGCCAATACCATGCTGTCTTGATGATGACAGCTTTGTAGTAGAGGCTAAAGTCCGGGATTGTGATGCCTCCTGCTTTGGTCTTCTTCTTCAAAATTACTTTGGCTATTCGGGGCCTTTTGTGGTTCCATATGAATTTTAGGATTGCTTGTTCTAGTTTCGAGAAGAATGCTGGTGCAATTTTGATTGGGATTGCATTGAATGTGTAGATAGCTTTGGGTAGTATTGACATTTTGACAATATTTATTCTTCCAATCCATGAGCAGGGAATGTCTTTCCATTTCTTTAAATCTTCTTCAATTACCTTCAGAAGCTTTCGATAGTTTTCAGCATACAGATCCTTTACATCTTTGGTTAGATTTATTCCTAGGTATTTTATGCTTCTTGGTGCAATTGTGAATGGGATCAGTTTCCTTATTTGTCTTTCTGTTACTTCATTGTTAGTGTATAAGAATGCAACTGATTTCTGTACATTGATTTTGTATCCTGCAACTTTGCTGAATTCATGTATCAGTTCTAGCAGACTTTTGGTGGAGTCTGTCGGATTTTCCATGTATAATATCATGTCATCTGCAAAAAGCGAAAGCTTGACTTCATCTTTGCCAATTTTGATGCCTTTGATTTCCTTTTGTTGTCTGATTGCTGATGCTAGAACTTCCAGCACTATGTTAAACAACAGCGGTGAGAGTGGGCATCCCTGTCGTGTTCCTGATCTCAGGGAAAAAGCTCTCAGTTTTTCCCCGTTGAGGATGATGTTAGCTGTGGGCTTTTCATAAATGGCTTTTATGATCTTTAAGTATGTTCCTTCTATCCCGATGTCACATTTTTAAATAATTTAAGAATTTAACGTAGCACAAAAGGAATAATGACTTCAACATTGTTTCACGGTCTAGTTCTTACTACTTTTACTCATGGTGAACTGGCGCAGGCCCCTCACTGTAAATATCGCAGTAAATGTTCCACCTAGTGGTGGTTTTAAGAATGCAGTGGCCTCTATATAGACATGAATTTATCTATTCAGTCCTTTACAGATGTTGTTTTTTTTTTTTTTAATTTTCAAGGCGATATAACATTTGAGCTCGGAAAAACTGTAATGCTTTTATTTTGGAGCAGCATAAATGAGTGTGCTTTTAATATAATGACCTGAATTCTCTTGTTGCTGTTACGCATGAAGACTGCTGAATTCTCAAATTCTCTTGCTGATGGAAAATGTTTCTGTTTTTTCATTTTCATTTAACTGAAAAACACTAACCCCAGCTCTGAGTGTGGTTTTCTTTTTTACCCCCAAGAGAAATTAAGTATCCCCTGCACATCACTTTCCTCCTGTTTCGCATACACACGAGCGAATACGCAGGGCAGGCCTGTTGTCCTGAAGAATTTCTACGTAGAAGCCTGGTCCACATAGTTGTGATACCAAACGCCTTATATAGGCGTTCCGGAAAAAGAACCAAGAAACTTTGCGTTATGCAAGCAACCTTAGCTCGAGGCATTGAACCCAGCCCTTTCAATGTACAGCTCAGGGAACTGAAGTCAGAGAAGTGAACTGACTTGCCCCATGTGGTAACATTCGCTAGTAGCAGAACTTGGATCCGTAAGTCATTGTTCCATTTCCTTAGTACATTGTTCTTTACAATGTTCCGTAGTGCCCGAGCCGCCAGTTTGAGCCTTGGGTAGCTAGCTCCAGTTTAGTTGTAAATTAAAATTTAAGGAAGAAGAATCCTGACCTGTTTTATACTTTGCTAGGTGTTTTGTTGATGGATTTGTGACTTGTGGAGGGGAGGCATTGGATTAGAGCTCCAGATGCAGTGTTTTCATTGCTAGAAGCCATTGCTGCCATTTAAGGTATTGAAATTAAATGAATTGCATCTAGGAGCTTCATTTTCTCAGAAGTCATTAGCTTGTAACAGTTTGTCTTGATGCCAGTAGGATGACTTCTCTAGCTTCAAATTGTAGGGTATAGATTGGTGGAAGTATATAATATTGCAGCTGTATGTTTCCCGGAATCCTGTCTCAATTTCTGGAACAGGTTATCGGTCAAGATGCAACTTACAGACATGAGCCCGCTTTGGAAACTGCCAAGTGCTGGGTCCAGTGTGTGTGAGATCATAATGATAATCAGTCTCCCTTAGTGAGTTTTGATGGCCTGCCCTGGTTCACACAGCTAGTTAAGATAGTTGGGTTTTCAGAAGCCCGCTGCTCCTGGCGAAGGAAGGAAAGGAAGGTGAGCGAGTGGCTTTACTCATGGTGGTAGCCTTTTCCAGTCTGGGAGAGATTATACAGGAGTCCCGGGCAGGGAGATCATTTAAGTAAAGTGAAAGCGGCTTAGAGCACAAGGTTACTCTTCCCATGATGATAAAGTTAAGAAGAGCCCAGGAAGACTGGGGAAGCTTCTGAGAATTGAGCCCTTGAGGCAAGTCTCCTTCCTTCCAGTCAGGTGAGGTGTTTCTGTACTATAATGAAATCTTAAGCTTTAGTGATATTTAATTTCTAAATAGGTTGGAAAGAACGTTACGTAGAGGACAAACTGTCCGTTTTGAAATGTCTTCTGGATAATTATGACCTTTCAGTTTCATGGTTGATTTATTTATCTTTGATGTCTTTGTATGTATGTATTGGTTACAGAAGTATTTCATCACTGAGAAACATGAGACTATTCAGATAAGTAAAAAGAAAGTCACTCCAAATTTCCATTATCAGGAGACCACCACTGTTAACATTTTCCTTCCATACTTTTTCCTAGGCATCCATATTTTTATATGTGCACAATATTTTACAAAAATAACTGGGCATTATAGATCTCTATACCATTATTAATGGTTTCAAAATGATCCATCTACAGGTAAGTCATGTGATTTGATCTCCTGTCATTGAGTTTTAGAATGGTTTGTATTTTTCTTGCTACTCTAAACAGGGCTCTAAAAAATAGCTCTTAAATACAGCTGTTGGCCTTGTCCTGTTACTTTCCTGGGATCAGTTCCTGAGAGTGGAATGACTCTCTTTGGTCTTCTGATATATGCTGTTAAATTGCCCCTAGAAATGCATCAGTTATGCTTCCTTGCTCTAGATGACACTGGTTATTGGGGCGCCCGGGTGGCTCAGTCGGTTGAGCATCCGACTTCGTCTCAGGTCATGATCTCGCGGTCTGTGAGTTTGAGCCCCGCGTCGGGCTCTGGGCTGACAGCTCCTAGCCTGGAGCCTACTTCGGATTCTGTGTGTGTCTCTCTCTCTCTGCCCCTCCCCCGCTTATGCTCTGTCTCTCTCCGTCAAAAATAAACAAACATTAGATGACACTGGTTGTTATTCACCAGTTTGATAAGCGGAGGATAGTATTTATTATGTTGTTTTGCCTTTCTGTTACTGTTTTGAAGGAGAAGTTACTGGCATTTGCATTTTCTCTGTGGTAAATTTCCCATTGACACCAGATCCCTTGCCTCATTTTCTGTTGGGGTGCTCATCTTTTCCTTTATTAAGGATAGCAGTAGCTCTTGCAAATGTAGTTTTCCCTGTTTGTTTGTTTGTTTGTTTGTTTGTTTTTGGCCTTTGTAATGTGTATCCCTATAGAATTGCTGAAACTCTACATAGTACTATCATTTATTCCTTCATGGTTTCTACCTATGGTGTTCCTCTTAGACCAGCCTTCCTTACCCCAAGGTATACTGTATACTTACTCACCCGATTTTCTTTTATTTTTTCTGTGGTTTCATTCTTTCACATTTAAATCTTGTAACTAAATTTTTGGCTTAAGGCTTGAAATTGGGATGTGACTTAAATTGTTAGCCAGCTGTCCCAAGTAATTTGATTGTTTCCCTACCGACTTGGAACACCACTTTATAAATATGCTAAGTTTTTATTCACACAGACTTGCTTGCCCTCGCGCCTTTTTCCAAGCTTTTTATTTGGTTCCATTGACTTGTCTTTCTATTCTTAGTTACCACTCTTAGTACATATTTTCCCCTCTGTATCTTTATAGTAATATACCATAATACTTGTAGGTTTGTTTTAATTGCCTTTTTCTATTTATACTTTGTCGCTCTGTTTTACTGCTATGAGAAATTCCTTTCAAAATTTTACTCTTAAGAAATTTCGCGTTGTTTATTCATGGAAGCTGTTGCTTTGAGACTTTATAATAAATCCTTGGAGATATGGGGAGACTGTCCTCATGTTGTCAGAAGAAATATTAATATGTTCTGCAATTATTCACCAAAAATTTATAGAACCTGTATTATATGTGATTGCTTTTCCAGAAAGTCACTGGGTTACTAAAAAGATCTTTGAGCATTTTTTTTTAACTAGAACCTCTTACTTTTTATGTCTTTGAAAGAATTTCGATAGAAAGTTTCACGCAAAAACTTGGGTAATAGTTTAGTTTCTCATGAATATTTCCTTGTAGCCTATAGTGATTATGTCTCTACTTAAAAAAATATCAGCACATAGAAAATCCAGAGACAGAGCTAGGAAGTTCATGCATCAGCCCATGAAATATAAAGACTGACCTCTTTTTGTTTCCCTCCTACACAGCTTTCTGCAAGTTCTGATTAAAGTGAGAAATAGACACAATGATGTGGTTCCTACAATGGCACAAGGAGTGATTGAATACAAGGAGAAATTTGGGTTTGATCCGTTCATTAGCAGTAACATCCAGTATTTTCTGGATCGGTTCTATACCAACCGCATCTCTTTCCGCATGCTTATTAACCAGCACAGTAAGTTGTGGTTTTGGTCCACTTTTGAATGGGTACCCAGTGTTTTCCTGTTGCTTGATTTAGAATGTACTGATCTGCATTTTTGTATGTAGAAATTTCATTTCTAGTTTCTCCCAAGTAAATCCTGTCTGTTAAAAAGCTATTCTTTAGCATTCTTTGTTAAAAGAGACCCTTGAAATTTGATGCTCATATTAGAGACTGGAACTCTGCTCGCCCTTTAAGCCTCTGCCATTACCTTCCTAGTGAAGGCATCGCACTGCTTGGATGTGTCCCTGGGAGGACGCTCCGAGAGGATGTTTTACTCGGGATGTTATGTGGTCTCCTTGTTGGTTTTAAAAACATTGATCCTGGGAATATTAAATTGGCATTATGACAGCCTGAGGCAATTGATCTTTAATTTCACAGTGATCACTGAAATCAGATTAAGTGAATTGTGAAACCATAATCTCTTGCAGAGTTTTAGTCCCCTCACCAGGATGATAAACAGATAAGAAAAAAAAAACAAATTCTTGCCACAAAAAACTTTTGGGCTCGTTTTCAGCCTTGTTTCTTTGCCTGATTTCATGATTGTTACGAAAAAGCACCTCCATGTCTAGGGTCTAAATCACCCTCTTTGCTGAAGCAGAACATAGGCAGAACATCTTTAGTAATTTGTTTGGATAAGTGAATGTTAAATAATTAATACATGTGGGTTGGTCCCAAATGAATATCTTTTAAAAATAGGAATGTATAACAATTTATAGGAAATTTAAATGAAAAAACAACCTAATTACTATTGATTTAAACTACTTACATGATTTGTGACCTGCTGTGTCTGTGTACGTGTATATGTACATGTTTTTGGGTCATTGATTAAGCAAGGTTGTGCCCCTCTTTCTTCCACTTGATCAGTTGGAACTATAGGTTTTGGCCTAATGCCCTTATTTGTCATTTTTCATAATTTAAAACCTCCCCTGCTTTATTTAAGCATTCGCTTTTGTGGAATCCAAGTTATCCCCAATTTCTGTCCGATTTGAAAATAACTACACCTATAAACGTTTGGATTTAGATGACTTTTTTCGTGAGGGCTCCTTTTGGCTTTTATTCAGGAGTAAAATTTCACAGATGTTGTGTGTTGTGAAACTGTTTGAATGTACTTTTAAAAATGAGCAAAAAAAATACTTGAATGGATACTATTCGTGTAGACTGCTCTGGAGAACAATTTCTGTTACGGAGGCACTTGAGGTGCTCACAGCAAAGATACTTTGCAAGCCTGCACTGACAGGGCAGTCTGCGGTTTCTAAATATGTTGTGAATGTTGGAATCACTGTCTGGAGTGGTATGGAGAAGGTGGGTAAACTTGGCTAAGGATGAAAATAACTTTTTCCTCCATATCACATTGGGTCAGGGAGAAAAGGGTTGGACAGCTGGCACATGTCACTGCTTTCGGACCCACTCATAGCACCCGGCGGTCCAGTGGAGCCAATCAGCCACTATTGTATGTGTTCTGTCGCTTAAAGTCAGTGCGGATGCTAAAATGATTCTTAAAAACAAGACAATCCTTTTACAGCTTGTAAGCCTACAGTTGCCTGCTTTGCTTTTAATCTCTCCCTTCCCTTTTGTGTTTGTTTAGCTCTTCTGTTTGGTGGTGATACTAATCCGGCTCATCCTAAACACATAGGAAGTATCGATCCCACCTGTAACGTGGCTGACGTAGTGAAAGGTAAGGAGACCACTATCGTGTTAGTGATTGGAGTTCAAATAGGATTGTGGTCTCATTGAGGCAACCCTAGCATTATGGTGCTAAGTTCTTGGCTCATTCATCGGGCTGGGCCCAAGCCACTTGTGCCAAATATGTGACAGTTCAGGAAAAGATGGATAATTAGCACTGTTCGAAATGGGAGTTTCTACCTCATTGACTGGAGTTTTACGTATAGTTTCATCTTAAACACTGAACTGTTGCGTAGCTTAAGTAGCATTCTAAGTTTGGATTGCTACCAGTACCTGAAACTTCCAGGATGTATAAATCCGTGTTATAAAATTCAGCTGAATTCACAGGTTTGTAACATCTCAACATCCTTTTGATGTGCACCCCAGGTTCGGGCATCTGTGTGGCATGTGAGCTTCATGGGTTCACTGGCCATCCACCCAGACACCCTTCTAGTAGCCTCAGGGTAGAATGGAGCCCTGCAGCCATACGTCCTAGGACCCAGGCACTTGTAATTTGAACAGCAGTTTCCTCGTTATTCATTTAAGATAAATGTTACCTCCACAAAGCCTTACTTGTTTTTGTTTTTTTTTTTTTAATTTTTTTTCCAACGTTTATTTATTTTTGGGACAGAGAGAGACAGAGCATGAACAGGGGAGGGGCAGAGAGAGAGGGAGACACAGAATCGGAAACAGGCTCCAGGCTCTGAGCCATCAGCCCAGAGCCCGACGCGGGGCTCGAACTCACGGACCGCGAGATCGTGACCTGGCTGAAGTCGGACGCTTAACCGACTGCGCCACCCAGGCGCCCCATAGCCTTACTTGTTTTAAGTGACCCACCTGCCTGGACCTTTTCAATTTTTTTTCAATGTTATGGTTACTCTGTGCAGCCTCAGATCCCCAAACTGCTCCTTCCCAAAGATTATATCTCCTACTGTGGCCCTCCTCTTTTTCCCCTAAACACGCACAAGTTTTCATGGCCACAGTCCTCCCCGTTTTTCATCAAGGAGCTTAGTTGCTCTTTTTCTAAACTGTGTAGCTAAGTGGGAGGCAGAAGAAGGCCTTGTCTTCTTGGCCAAGCTCTCAAGCCCACCTCAAGCAGAGTGACCTTTGCTGTTTGAGCTTAGAGGGACGAGGTAGATGGCCTAACAGGTGCAACCTCCGCAGTGGGGGAGCAGACCAGACCTTTAGCAGCGATAGGTAAGGAAGATCTGTGCCGTTTGCATAGCCTGGGTGTTGCTAAACCCAGGGAGGGGGACCCCGGCATGGTGGCCTTAGCACACCCAAGGATCATTGAGCTGTTCTGGCCTTTGTTTACTTAGGACACATTCATTCAAATGATGTCAGTTATAAGGTGAATATAGGCCCAGCCTCAGCTCCCTAGGAATCCTATAGGTTGCTCGCTCACAAGATAACCCTGTGGTTGATCATGACCTCTGCCGGCCCCAGGGTAGAAGGGGAGCAGGATCGGTCTTGTCCTGGCTTGTGTTCATCAGACCCTAGCCCACTGGCTTTTACGAATCAGAAAGCCTGGTTCAGATAGTTGCCCGCTTGTAGAGAAAAAGGCACAAATCCAGAAAGCACAGGAACTTGATTATGTACTGAATATATGCCTTTTCTTTTGAACTATAAGCATTTGTGTTTTACATTGGTTTTGTGACTCATATTGAATTTAGCGTATGCCCATAAGATGGTCAATAGACATTCCTTGTTTTGACAAATTTTAATCCTTTTGATAATTTACTATTTTAAAACCCACTTTATTGAGATAGAATTCTCATACTGTACAATTGACCTATTTAAAGTATACACACGATTCAGTGGTTTTCAGCACAGGTGCAGAGTTGTGAATTCATCACCACAGTCAGCCTTAAATTTTCATCACGGAAATAAACTCCATGACCATTGGCAATCGTCTCCGTCCACCCAGCCCTAGGCAGCTACGGGTCTACTTTCTCTCTATAGACTTGCTATTCTGGACACTTTCGTAAGTGGCATCACACAACATGCGGCCTTTTGTGTCTGGCTTCTTTCACTGAGCAGAATGTTTTCAAGGCTCGTCCACATCGCATGTGGGTCAGTACTGTATTCCGTCTTACAGCTGAGTAATGGTCCAGTGGATGGATATACTACATTTTGTTTATTCATCAGTTGATGGACATTTGGGTTAGCTGGGCACCCTTGAACGTGTTAGGTGATCTCTTCGGGCCTCAGTTTCTTCATCTGTAAAATGATGCTGTTGGTAAGTCATCTTTGTCATAGGGTTAAATGAGTTGATCTAGAGAGAGCTCCTAAAGCAGGGCTCTCACCCGGCAGGGACTGTAGGCACGTTTCCCAGGAGTAGTCCTTGGGTCTCGTACAAGTCATTTGGCTTCTCGTTTATACCGTCAATTATATAATAGATTGGCACCTTTTACTTTCCTTTCTGGCGTAAGCTGTGAAATATGTATAAAAGTCATTTAGGACATGTATAAGACAATTGGATATTTGACATTGAAGAAATACTGTTGTTTTTACATGTGGTATTATGTTGTGATTATGTTTTTTAAAAGAGTCCTAGCTTCTAGAAAGGTATCTTTGAAATATCGCACGTGATATAAAATGACATGTGACTTTTGCTTCAGAATTGCAGCAGAAAAGACTGACGTGTGTCAAACATCGCTGAGTGTAGTAATGGGTACATCAGGATTCATTATAGTGTGATCTGTACTTTGGCATATGCTGGCCATTATTCACGATCAACTTGTAGAAAACAGACTCACGTTTATCATCTCATTGTTTCTTGGCAGTCTTTCATTAATTTTCAGAGAGATTTAAACCACGAATCAATACAATTAGATAAGTAACAGACTTCTAGGCAACTGGTAGCGCTTCTCAGAGCAGAGGGAGGAAGCGGCGCTAACGTGAGTCAGTTTGTAAGAGAGGATGAGGACGAGCCCGCTGCCCTGGACTCTTCAGGTGAAAAGAACCTGTGGGTTCGCGGCACTTACTGACTGCGCTGCTCTTCCCTGGCCTGTTCCATGCTCCCTGGTCCCGGCCTTCCTCGTACTTCGTTGGTCCCTCTAACTGCGCTGCAAATTTCTCAACGGCTGGAATTGATCGTCTCTGCTTTCGCATCACTCCTAGGGACAGAAGTTTTGCACTGAAAACTAGCTGAAGAGATGTGCAAAGCGGTTCAGTTGATACTTGAAAGACAGAAAGTAGATGTTTATGCCTCCGGTCTACCTCACGGCTCCACTTCCTTTGTCCTTTGTGGGCATGGTCTGACCGTGGGCCAGATAGGTCCCTTCCCCGCCCCCTCCCGTGCTTACTCACAGCTCTGGCTCCACTCTCTCTCCTGCCCTTCTCCACTTTGTACCCAGTGGCACCACTGCTGTACTGTGAATAAAGCTTACTGTGTCCTCATTTAATCATTTCTGCCGCTTGTGGGCATGACTTGGAGCCTGGATTCCTGGCGATGCCAGTGCCTAGGAAAATCATCCCCCGCTACCCTCCATGCCCTTCTGCCACTCCCATTGCCGCTTCCCCCAGCACACGTTCGCTCTCGTGGTCAGGAGGAAGGGCTCGCGTGTTCCCCGCTCCTACTTTATCTTTTAAACCAGATTTTGCATTTTTCGACAGCCTCTTCCCTTAAGGAAGTCAGCAGCGGAGTGTGGTTTCAGAATCTGAACGTGCAGAAACACATCAAGCTACATTCACACAATCGGCTCTTCTGCCGCCTTCGTTCCCTTCGCAAATCATGCCTCCTGGTCCCCCCGGCACGCTGAGTATGCTCGTGCATACTCTGTAGAATGCTCTTATGCTCCTTCCACCTGGTGAGGTGGATGCTTACTAAGGGCCACTTACTTGTCCTCAAACCATTGGTATAAGTTTTCCACCTGTTGTGACTCCATAATTTATATAAATATTATGTAAACTGAAGAAATACGAGTAGAAAAAAGATTTCTCTCCATTAAAATCAAGTTGAATGCTTCGGAAAGACTTGATAAAGAAGAGTCTCTTAAAAATGTAATGAAGTGACAGGGAACAGATAACTCTTAGGTTACAGGGCAGCACTGAGGAAAAATCGCAGAAGGAACCTGAACTCACATTGCTTCACAGGTATCTTTACCTTTAGTAGACTTTCAAGGAGTAGGAGTTGGAATTCATAGATACATGTGGTTTTACTTACCTGAGAAAGATGACCTAGAGCCCAAAACCGATCCATACGGAACGAAGAGGCTTTGGCCTTCCATGGAAAGGTTGGCAGGGGAGTAACTGTATATTCAAACGTGCAGTTGAACTTAACGTTTATAATAATAGTTCTACTTTAGGGCTTCCCACGTTATCGAGCGTTTTTGTTGGTCATCCAGCTCGTGTTCGCAGTTGGGTCAGTTAAGAGGACTAATGCCATATTCGCAAAATACTAAAAAGTGCTCATTGAAGGAAGTTCAGAAAAGGAGGGCAGGGGTAAAGAGAATAAAAATGACCCATTTTTGTAACTCAGTGAGAACATTGTTGTGTACATTTGAGCTCATACCACATTTACAGATGAGTATGCAGTCACAAATACGGTGAGTGATCCTTGTCTCTACAAGATCCATTGTATTTGTCTGTTTCATCTTGTCCAGCGTGAGTGCCCATCACTCATGACCTTCCTGGATGAACTGAACATCTGACAGCGTAGCCTCTGCTCCGTCCTCTGTATCAGTATGGTTGGAGTCCTTCCTATATCTCATCTGCTATACTCATCATCTCTGTATACGAGTGGTTTTTCCAGCCCAGTGTGTATGGTCTTTATTCCTCACTGGGGTATTGGCCTTAAATCAGGTACCTTTCCTACTGTGGCGAAATGGACTGGGCAACCTAGAAGGAAACCTGAAGGTCTCTTCTCCCTGTGGACTAAAGCCAATCTTAACAGTCACCTCCGGTTTCATTCCCTCTGGGCCCTCCTCTCAATTCTCTGAGTGTCAGCACACCTGAGCACAGGCTCTTTCTGACTCAAAATAAGACTGAGAGAGAACGAACAAAGCAGAGAGCACCAGCGGTCAAAAGGCCTGGAAGTTTTTCTGGGTTTTCTAGCAAAAAGGCCCCGGAGTCTCTCTAATGATGAGAAGGTCTCAAAGGGGCCACGTGTCACAGCCAGTCCCAGTATTCCTGGGAACTGTCAGAGAGTGGAAGAAAGTTGTGTCTGTGTCTTTGGACTCTTAGCGAAGTCTTACTGCTCCCTTCCTCTTTCTCGAGTAGCTGGTATTTTTCTCATTGCCTTTTGGCCTTCTCACATCCTATGAGACTTCTCAGGTTTTTTGGCCTTCTCACATCCTGTCTCAGTCTTGACTATTTTTGTGCTTCTGTTTTGTTTTAGGAAGCTTGATGTAGAGGAAGCAGGGGTTCCGGGTTTTAATGACAGCTCTACTCTTGATTTTCTCAGCTGTGAAGATCCTGCCCGAGTTCAGCACAGTCACACGTGAAGCCCACGTGACCTGGGCGTGCACACACATGCCTCCATATGCGCATGTGTTTCACAGCCTTACACAGCTCTAATGAACTAACAATGATACCATACTTAGGTCTCCTGAGACAGACCACAGGAACTACTTTTATGTAGAAGGGTAGGGACATTTTTATTTTTGACTGGATGGTTGTATAAATGTGTAAACGTGGGGTGCATCTTGCATAACACTGATCGAATGTGCAGAACATTGAAGCATGCCTCCTTGCTGCCTATTTAGCACATTAATATCTACCTTCGCCATCTGTAAATTATAGACTCGTGGTAGCGAATGCTGGAATTAGTGTTGTAAAGCTGTTCCTATTATCCTCTGGGAGGTGCCTTCCATTGTGACCCTTTCCTCTTCTTTCTTTGTTAAGAAACCAGGAAATAAAATGGAAAATCCTGTGGTAAGATCCTTTTAAAGGTACAGACTTAAATACTTGGTACAAAAGTCAGCTTTCACAGTGATGTTAGTTTGCCTGTGTTGTTGCTACATGCCATTATTGCTTAGCATAATAGCATACAAGTGGTATCTTGAGAGCATGTCATTATTCTGGTTCAGAGATAATGTCTTACGCTCTCACTTAGGGCTCTCGAGGTTGCAGGTAACAGAGGCCCGCTCATGTTAGCACAAGAAACCGATACGTTAAAAGAATCTAGTAGGGGGGACGCCTGGGTGGCTCAATCGATTAAGCCTCTCACTTTGGCTCAGGTCATGATCTCACAGCTCATGAGTTTGGGCCCCGTGTCAGGCTCTGCGCTGACAGTGCGGAGCCTGCTTGGGATTCTCTCTCTCTGCCTCTCCCCCACTCATGCTGTCCCTCTTGCCCGCCCTCTCTCTCTCTCTGTCTCTCTCAAAATGAATAAACTTAAAAAAAATAAAAGAATCTCGTAGGTCCCATGATAATCCGAGGACGGGAATCACTTCACAGTTGGAGCTACACTGGACCTGGGAAGCAGAAAACAAGGTTGTTTACTGTGTATCTTTGCAACTGAGGCTGCCAAGCCATGGCCCCTCTGCCTTTCTTTTAAATGTTTTTTTTTTCTTTAATTTTTTTTAATGTTTGTTTATTTTTGAGAGAGAGAAAGAGACAGAGTGTGAGCAGGGGAGGGGCAGAGAGGGAGGGAGACACAGAATCCGAAGCAGGCTCCAGGCTCCGAGCTGTCAGCACAGAGCCCGACGTGGGGCTCAAACCCACGAACTGTGGATCATGACCTGAATCGAAGTCGGACGCTTAACCGACTGAGCCACTCAGGCGCCCCGGCCTCTCTGCATTTCTCTCTTGTCTGTAGCCTTGACGCTTGTTTAGGGCAGCTCGTCTAAGGCGTTGGTGGCCACCCCAGGCCCTCTAGGTCAGTCATGATAACTCTCAGTGTGTCCTTGTGTCTCCTGCCCTGCCTGTCTCTATCCTAATTTCTCAAAAAACGAATTTAGTTGGCCCAGTCCATCTTCTTGCCCACGACCACAGATGTGAGGATTGTGACCAACCCGTAGGTTGGTCGCCCTCCAGTAGGTGTTCTGTCCCCCACCTGTCTAGTTGGCTGTGGCTGGGAGAGTGGGAGAAGGTCCAGTGCTTTCAAAAACCCTGGTTCCCACTCGGGATGGGTTTTGGGTAGAAGGATGGTAAACATACCTTACTAGAATCGCTTTATAGCTTACAAGGCTTCCTAAGAGCAGCATTATCTATGACTTTGTAATGCTTTATGGTCCTTTATGTTAGTCTTCTGGCAGCGGCTTTTTAATCTTGAGCTTGACAGCTTTTTGTATCCTTTTAGACCCAAGTAAGGGACCGTGACACCTTCAGGTTTGTTTTTCAGCACTCACTGAAATTTATCCTTGTTCAGCCTCTTGTAAGCAAATGATTATGTGTATTCACGATAGAGGTTATTATTTGATAGCAGAATTCTGTGGTGAATTTTGAATAGGAAAGTCTTCTAATAAAAAAGTCTCATGAAATAACTTCCATAATCCATTAAATTTTCCTGTATGCTTTTTAAAAAAACTAATTCCTTGTTACGTTGAATCTGTTCAACTACTTGCTGTGTGAACCTTTTAAAATTTTTCTGTTTTTTAAATGTTTGTTCTGAGAGAGTGAGAGAGAGCTAGAGAGAGCATGAGTGGAGAAGGGTCAGAGAGAGAGAGAGAGAGAGAGACAGAGAGAGGCACAGAGAGGCGGAGAGAGGCGGAGAGAGGCAGAGGGATAGAATCCCAAGCAGGCTCTGCACTGACAGTGGGGCACGACGACCTGGGGCTTGATCCCATGAACCGTGAGATCACCACCTGAGCTGAAATCAGGAGTCGGATGCTTAACTGACTGAGCCACTCAGGTGCCCCTTAACCCTGCCTACCCTTTTAAATAAAATATATTTAGTCTTGTGTGTTTACAGTTTGGGTTGCCTGGGAAAGTATATATGTGCCACACCCACAGTTTTGTTAGTTACTTTATGATCAATACTTTATTTTCCTTGAAAACAGATATTTAAAACAATGGATAGCACCTAGGTTCAGTGACAGCAGTAGTGATTTCCTGATACTTCCTTTTAAAGATTGGTGGTAAATACTAGACAAAATATATTGCTGATAAATGTGATTTAGTAAATTATCATACATAAAATTTGGGGTTTCTTTATTTTAGAGCAAGTGCGCAGGTGGGGGAGAGGGGCACAGGGGGAGGAAGGGAGAGAGAGGTCCGGGGGGATACTCAAGCAGGCTCTACGTCAGCACAGAGCCCGATGTGGGGCTCGATCCCACAACCCAGGGATCATGACCTGAGCTGAAGTTAAGAGTCGGACAGTCAGCCGACTGAGCCACCCCGGTGCCCCTAAAATTTTGGTTTCTAATTAAAAAAAATAGAAGTCTTATTAGGAAGCTTATTGTAAATAGAACTTACATTTTACTCGAGAATAAAGGAAATGGATTAATAAACCAGTAGTTGAATTTTGGTTATGTTGTTTTAAAGCTTTTTCATTTTTACATTGTTTAACTTAAACAGATGTTTTTTGTTTCTCTATGCATGTGATGTCATGCACCCCCGTACCCCGTGATCATTCATGTCCTGAGAGGCAGTGACAGAATTAGCATGACCTAGCTTTGGCTTTCCAGCCACATCTAGCTTCTCTTCACAATTACTTGCTAACTTTTTTTTTAAATGTGGGTTCCCAGGGGTGCCTGGGTGGCTTCGTTAGTTAAACGTCCAATTCTTGATTTTGGCTCAGGTCATATCTCATGGTTAGTGAATTCAAGCCCTGCTTGGGATTCTCCCTCTCCCTCTCCCTCTCCCTCTCCCTCTCCCTCTCCCTCTCCCCCTCCCTCTCCCCCTCCC
>NW_024420586.1:3002952-3044042 GCF_014898765.1 Herpailurus yagouaroundi
CTCCCTCTCTCCCTCTCTCCTAACCTCTCTCCTTCCCTCTCTCCCTCTCTCTCTCTCTCCCTCCCTCTCTCAAAATAAACGTTTAAAAAATAAAAATAAAATATGGATTCCCAGGCCTCAATATGGACCAACTGTATCATAATCTCTAGGGGTACGTTTATAATGTGTACTTTTTTTTTTTTTAACTTGGTAATGAATTCTGCATACAGCCAGGTTTGGAAAACACTCTGGACCTTTGGTTCCCAGTCTGACCAAAAAGAACATCTGTCATCAGTGTAATTGACTACACTTTGAGAACTTTCTCATGGGCAGGAAGATTCTTCAACCTAAGGAATGCTTACTAGGCATGTTTGTGTCCATGGTATTATAATGTGTTATGGGAATTTATGAATATGAATATATGATTTTACCATTACTGCCCCACAAATACTTTTGGCTGGCTGGTGTATGTGAATCTTTTTGTAATGTCTTGAGTTTTTCAGGATCATGATGCATTTCTTTTTTTCTTCCTTCCTTCCTTCCTTCCTTCCTTCCTTCCTTCCTTCCTTCCTTCTGTTTGTTTGTTTGTTTGTTTGTTTGTTTTTTAAGTAAGCTCTAGTCCCAACATGGGGCTTGAACTCACGGCCCCGAGATCAAGAGTCGCATGCTCTCCCAACTGACCCAGCCAGGTGCCTCCATAATGCAGTTTTTAATTACAGCATCGATACACTGTAATTAGTAGTGGGGTTTAAAAATCCTTATTCACATGTGGTTTTAGGAATCATACTGGGTCTTTGAGTTTCAAGTTGACTGCTTCTTTCTGGGCTCTGTCATCTTGCCCATGTTATATTTACATAATACCTTTTCTGAATAATGCTGTTATAATCTCATGCTCCTGGCCAAGCTAATGCCATGAGGAACTAGCACATTTAGTGGGACTGGGTTCTTTTCTATCTATAGTGGATGGAAGAACGATGTTTAAATGTCTTTAAAGGTGTCCTATACTTGAAGGAGTTGTTTTGTGGAGGTGTTTCGGCTCTGTATGTGGTTAACGAAGCTCCATTTTCAGATTTCATTATTCATTGGTTTAAAGAAAGTGGTCTTCGAGGCTCTCGGTCGGCTCTGTGCTCTCGTGTCACTAGGTGGAGATATAGCATTGTTGAGTGGTGTAGCCAAAGCAAAGAGGGAGTGTTGATTTCTTATCTTTTTATGAAACTACTTTACTGATGTTTGATGAGGTTTCTTACACTCTAGGAAAAAACTTGTGAGTTTAGTATAATTCCAAATTTTCATTTTCTTTTATTAGAGTTTAAATTCAATGCTACTTTAACGTCTGTTTTCACACTGATCGACTCTTCATTTTAAAAATACTTTTCCCCTCTTACTAACATTTCAATTGGCTGTCCCTCATTATTTCATCTTGTCATAGTTATTCCAGTGTCCGTATTTGTGATTCTTTACAGAGGTTTGATTCTAAAAGTTTAGTAATTAGAATTTTTACTCTGAGGCCAAATGTTACGTAAAATTTTAATTGGACAGCAATATGAGGTAAATGAACCAAGCTCTTTGGTCGGAACATACCTGAATCTTTATATTATTTTAGGTTGACAGTGTTAAATTTTAACATACTTAAATTCTGTAGGCCTTATTTCCCCCCTCCCCTTTTCTTCCTTCCTTCCCTCTTTCTCTTACCTCTTGAATCTTAAACAAGTATCCACTCTATGCACAGTATTGATGTGAGGAATATGAAAAAAGCACAAGCCTGTCTCCAAAGCGCTGGTGTCCAGGTGAGAATATTGCAAATGCACCTATGAAGCGTTTTAAAGTAATCTGAGTATCTGATCTTTAGAAATTGTGAAGGTGAACTTTAAGAAAATGTCACTTTGGATAAGATTCTGGCTGTGCCTCAAATGTTTAAACATTGTGATACCTTGTGATCATGCAGTTTTCCTCTCCTGGGTATATACCCAAGGGAAATGAAAACATATGTTTACAAAAAACACGTGGACATGAATGTTCATGGCAGCATTATTCATAGTAGCCAAAAAGGGGAAACAATCCGGATGTCCCTCAACAAATGGAGAAACAAAATGTGTTTGTGTACAGTGTAACACTGTTCAGCAATGAGAAGGAATAAAGTACTGCTAGACGCTGCAACATGGGTGACCCCTGAAAACATTCTGCTCCGTGAGAGAAGCTAGGCACCAAAGGCCATGTATTGTGTGATTCCACTTATGTAAAGTGTCCAGAATAGCAAGTCTGTAGAGAGAAAGTAGACCCGTGGCTGCCTAGGGCTGGGTGGAGGGAGACGATTGCCCATGGTCATGGAGTTTATTTCCCTGGTGATGAAAATGTGAAATTGATCGTGGGGACGGATGCATAGCACTGAAAATACACTAAAAACCACGGAATTGTGTATATGCTTTAAATGGGTGACTTATGTGGGTATGAGAATTGTATCTCAGTAAAGCTGTTTTTTTAATGTTTATTTCTTATTTTGAGAGAGACAGTGCGAGCAGGGAAGGGGCAGAGAGAGGGAGAGAAAGAGAATCCCAAGCAGGCTCCGCACTGTCAGCGCAGAGCCCGACGTGGGGCTCAAACCCATGAAGCATGAGATCATGACCTGAGCTGAACCCAAGACTCGGACACTTAACCGTCTGAGCCACCTAGGCACCCCTCAGTAAAGCTGTTTTTATTTTTTTAAACTTTTATTTTTTTAAATTTTTTTTTTAACGTTTATTTATTTTTGAGACAGGGAGAGACAGAGCATGAACAGGGGAGGGTCAGAGAGAGGGAGACACAATCTGAAGCAGGCTCCAGGCTCCGAGCTGTCAGCACAGAGCCTGACGTGGGGCCAGAACTCACGGACCGCAAGATCATGACCTGAGCCGAAGTCGGCTGACTAAGCGACTGAGCCACCCAGGCGCCCCAGTAAAGCTGTTTTTAAAATAAATTATCAAAAGGTTTAAAATTTATCAAAGGAAGAATATGTATTGACCATCTAATAGGTATATACTAAGTTCTGTATGGGTTACAAACCACGTGGAAAACACAAACCCTGACCTCAGATTGTTTATAGTTCAAGAGAAAAGGCACCCATGCAGTCTATAATAATGCACTTTAGCTTTCTGAATGTTTTCCATCTTTTGAGATCTAACTGCCTGAATTCTGTTCCAGCTAGTTCTTTAATAGCCCAGATCTTCTTACCCTGTGTCTTTTTTTTCCTTTTAGAAGTGAACTCTTGTTCCTCAGACTTTGATAAATATCAGCCCCACTGTGTTACCTTTAAGTAACTTAAAGGACCTTTTTTTTTTTTTTAATTTTTTTTTTCAACATTTATTTATTTTTGGGACAGAGAGAGACAGAGCATGAACGGGGGAGGGGCAGACAGAGAGGGAGACACAGAATTGGAAACAGGCTCCAGGCTCTGAGCCATCAGCCCAGAGCCCGACGCGGGGCTCGAACTCACGGACCGCGAGATCGTGACCTGGCTGAAGTCGGACGCTTAACCGACTGCGCCACCCAGGCGCCCCTAAAGGACCTTTTTAAGCTATGGTAGTGTCCCCGCTAACTTAGAGTGTGTGGCCCATGGAAATCCCTTCTTCCAGCAAATACTTACTGATAATTCATTACAAATAATTGGCACATCTTAAGACTTTGGGCAGTATTATTTTTTAAAAAGATTATTTTAAAATCCTTTTTATTTCAGTTCATGAACCAACACTGGTATATTATTATTAACTAAAGCCTATGGATTACATTCAGCCTCACTCTTTGTGTTGTGCTGTTCTGTTGCCTTTAACAAATGCATAATGTCATACACCCACCATTGCAGTACATACAGAATAGTTTCACTGCCCTAAACACGCCCCATGCTCTTCCTGTTCATCCCTGCCCTTCCTACCTCCCCCTGAACCTCCGAAAACCACCGATCGTTCTGTTGTCTCTATGGTTTTGCCTTTCCTGGAATGTCATTTAGTTTTTATTTTAACTGAAAATTTTTTTCGAAGTATAGTTGACATACAATGTTACGTTACTTTCAGGTGTACAGCATAGTGATTGAACAATTCTATACATAACTCACTGTTCACCACAGTAAGTGTCGTCACCGTGCAAATCATACCCACAAAGAGATAGCACCTCACACCGGTCATAATGGCTAGTGTCAAAACGACAAGAATAACAAGTGCTGGTGAGGATGTGGAGAAAAGGGAACCCTCCTGCACTCTTGGGGGAATGTATTTGGTCCAGGCACTATGGAAAACATTATGGAGGGTCCTCAGAAAACTAAAAATTGAAGTACCGTATGATCCAGTAATTCCACTTGGGGGTTTTTACCCAAGGGAAACAGAAACACTGATTCGAAGATATAGGCACCCCTACGTTTATGGCAGCATTACTTACAGTAGCCAAGATACGGAAGCAACCCAGGTGTCCATCGATAGGTAAGTGGATGAAGAAAAAGTGGTATCTACATACAATGGAACATCACTCAGCCATAAAAAATGAGATCTTGCCATTTATGGCTATATGGATGGTCCTAGAGGGTATTGTGTTAAGTGAAATAAGTCAGACAAAGAAAGACAAATACCATATGATTTCATTTACCTATGGAATCTAAGCAACAAAACAAACGAACAAACAGACTCACAAATACAGGGAACAAACTGGTGGTTGCTAGAAGGGCGGGTGGGTGGATAGGTGAAATTGATGGAGAGGTACGATCTTCCAGTTAGAAAATAAGTAAGTCACAGAGATGAAAAGTACGGCCGAGGGAGTATAGTCAATAATAGTGTAACAACAAATCTCTTATGCTGCAATTTAGTCAGGTTGCATGGTGTTCAAAAGTACAGTTTATAAATTTTTGTGAAAAATACCTTTTAGGAATATTTAAAAGTTAAATAAATGTATGGTTAGTAGACGACTGGCCATATTGTCATTAGTGCAGTATTTTGATACTTTTGTAGTCATTAAAACTTTAAAGGAAGAGAAATTTTGGTTCAGTCATAACAATTCTATTACAGCCAAAAAAGACTATTTTTTAAAAAAAAAACAATAATTCTAAATCCGTCTGGTTAGAAACTGCCCTGATTTTGTTTATGTATCTGTATGTCTGTCTATCTGCTTGTGTCAAAAGCTAAACTCTTTTTTTTCTTTACAGATGCATATGAAACCGCCAAGATGCTGTGTGAACAGTATTACCTGGTCGCCCCAGAGCTGGAAGTTGAAGAATTTAATGGTAAAAGAAAAATAATTTTAACCTTAAATGCAAGGAAGTTGACTAAAAATCTGATACCTTAGCTACCTTTCAATGAGATCCTAAAAGTATGCTACTTTTTCCTCTTATATCTTGTAAAACTTTTCTATCTCTTAGGTCACCTAGGTATATTGTTGTAAGGAGTTTTTGTACAAGAGTTTGTGATCTGTTAGAACTCAGAGTTCTTGGAACAGAAGTGATCAAGGTAGAAGATGCACAAACCTGTAAATAGGCAATTCTCAAAATAACAAATGCCAAGCAGTCACTAAACATACGGGAACGCGTTTAACTAGACTAATCAAAGAACAACAAACAAAAATAGAGAAATGTTGTCTTTCAAAGTGGCAGTGATTAAAACGTTGTGATGCTTTGAATTGGTGCCCAGAAAACTACTCTGTCACTCTGTCACCAACACTTACACATTTTGGGTAGAAGTTTAAACTGGTACAGCCTTTCTCAGAAAATGCTACTGGTGTCCTTTCTCTTCGTCTAGTAAATTAAATTTAGTAATGGTCTTATTCTTTGGTCTGGTAAATTAACCATCAGAAAATGTATTCTAAGAAAGTAAGGTGTGCACAGATGTACGTATAAGAATAATGATCACAGTGGTTTTCTTACACAGAAAAGTGAGAAAACAACCCAAGTTTTCCATACTAGATAGAAGATTATTTAAATACATTGTGGTACACTCATAAGATAGAACACTAAGCAGCCATTCAAAATAATGCTTTGAAAGAATATCGAGGGGCACTTGGGTAACTCATTCAGTTAAGCCTCCGACTTCGGCTCAGGTCATGATCTCACGGTTTTTGACTTCCAGCCTGGCATCGGGCTGTCTGCTGTCAGCACAGAGCCTGCTTCAGATCCTCTGTCCCCCTCTCCTTCTGCCCCTTCCCCATGCGTGTTCATGTGTGCCCTCTCTCTCTTTCAAAAAAAATTTTTTTTAAAAAAGAATATTGAATGTATGGGAAAAGGTGAGCTTTTTATACACAGCCTATCAAAGTTTGTAGTAGTGCAAGTTCATTGGAGAATATTTTGGAGGATTCATAGCACCAAAATACAGCAGCTTTCTGGATAGTAGGGTCATGACTGATTGTTATCTTCGTCATAGGATTGTATACTTACTTACATGTTACCTTTATTTATTTGTTAGTTACAAAAGAGACATGCTCGTTGGAAAAATACAAACAATACAGAATGTAGAGTAAAAAGTGAGAGTCCTCTACTGTCTCGGGACTGTACAGAGCTTTGGTTTTTTTTATGTAAATGGGGTTGAAACTATACATGTGCTGTCACTGGTGTTTTTCACTTCTGCCTTGAAGATCTTTGCGTTTATTAATGGCATTTAGAGATTATCCACAGCGTAAACTGCAGTGATTTATTTAATCATCTACCAGTGAGTGAACATTTAGGATTTCTAATTTCCCCATATTCCTTGTAATGAGCGGTGCAGGGTGTGTGTGGGTCTGTATCTGGAGGGTGGGAAAATCTGTGAACACGTGGAAGTCTTTGTGTCAGTTGGGTTCCTAGAAGTGGAATGACCGATTCTTAGGGTGTGGGCACTTACAATTAAAGATAAACCCAGTTCCCTCTCAAACGTCTACCAAAAATGTATTTTACTTGCAATGAGGTCAAAACGTGGAAAGACTTGAGGCTGCCGTTTCAGGATATTCGCCCCTCCGTTCTTCCAGAACGTATGCAATCAAAGCTGCTTTCACAGTCTGTTGGGTTCTCCATATTTGTAGTCAATACATTGCCACAGCAGAAGGGACTTTGCTGGAGTATTCCCGAGTAGAAGCATCTCTGTGTTCTCTCTCCTCCTCCTTACAGGCTGGGCAAGGCCTGACCTCCCTGTATAGATTTCTGTTTGTCAAACACGGGACTTAAATTCGCAGGTGGTAACCAGCTGCTGTTTCGTGTGAATGGCAGCCTCACTCGCTGTAAAGGCCAGAGCAGCGAGCCTGCTTTTGCTGATCCCGGGAGCCAGCCGTGTCCCCCCGTTCCTTCTCAGTGAAGCGGTCACACTGGGCAGCACACCTCACCAGGAGAGGAGATTAATGACTGTTTTTAGCACTGTCTCATGCATGATTTTTGGAGCCACTCTTCCCATCTTTAAGAGAAATAAATGCTGGTGGTTATAGGCCACCTCTAGTTTCCTGTTGCTTTGGGTAATGTGTTTATGATTGCTCTTTATCATTTCCTGAATGTCAAAGTTCTTTGTGGGCATGGTTAAGGACTTTGCTTTAGCGCTCACAGGTTCTGCGTTAGAGATGCAGGTCAGAGGTCAGTGTTCAACCCCTTAATGGATGTTGTCACTTTATAGAGAGTGGGTGTTTCCCACAGCACGGTAGCTGCCTCAGTTTTTCCCGAAGGAAATCTGCCAGATCCAGATTCCCGTGGATTCATTGTTAGAGCCTGCATGAGCTAGCATAGCATCTTCTTTCTCGTTGCTTCCATCACCCACCGGGTGCCCTGAACAGTAGTGGATAACAGCACTGCCCTCTGCCCTGCACTTCAGAGCAGGGGACTGCCACCAACCTGAGAGAGCACTGTTGCTGCGTGAGAATTTTGCCATTAGTGTGACCTATCATCTTTTTTTTTTTTTTTCATCTGAATTTTTGGGTGTTTTTCCTTTCCCAGTGTAGACCGCTGAGAAAGCAGTAAATAGGATGGTGGAGAACATACTTGGTGAACGGCATCAGGATTTACCACTCATCACTAGACTTCTGGGTATTGGGAGCCAGCTGTAATAAACTTTCTTTATTATCCATTTTGTAACTTAACAGGAGTATTAAAAAGAACAGAATTTTATTTATCTTACATCAGGTTTCAGCTTTCCTTTTTTTAAAAACATATTTTAAAGTTTGTTTATTTTGAGAGAGAGAGCAAGTGAGAGTGGGGGAGGGGCAAAGAGGGAGAGAGAGAATCCCAAGCCGGCTCTGCACTGTCAGCACAGAGCCCGATGCAGAGCTCGAACTCACGAGCCGCGAGATCATGACCTGAGCCGAAATCAAGAGTCAGACGCTTCACCGACTGAGCCATACGGGCACCCCAGGTTTCGGCTATTTCTTGACTTGCCATGAAACCCATGTAGGTTTCTCCAAAGACAAGTAGCCATTTCATCATACTTGTTCTCATTTTAGCTTTCTGATTTCCTGAGAAATCGCTTGCCAAAACATGAGGCAAAGAAACCTCTTTTGTTACCTGTTGTGAATCCTTGTAGTGAGGCAGTATGGCTCAGAGGAAGGATGTGAGCTTTGTAGCTAGCCAGACTGCGGGGACATGGATTCTGACTAGAGATGGGGACTTCCTCATCTGTAAGATCACCTTGTGTGATGATAAAAGGATGCTGTTTCTGGCGCCTTAAATAAAGCACCAGACCCAGACTGGATATTTTTAAAAGGGTGGCTACTGGAAGTCAGGGTTGACTTGGGAAGGCTAAGACTTACTACTTGCATTTCTTCACCATTTCTAGACCAGTCTCTCCTGTCAACAGTTTCGTTTATAGCTTTGGGTTTGGTGGGCAACCTAAAAAGTTGACGTCATACCACACATGTCTTGTTATAAGAGAGTTTACAGAAAAGGTGTGTGTCCTGGGATCTTTGATTTCTAGTTTCCCCATATTGGATACTTTTGTGTGTAGTTTTGGGCCAGCGGTTCTGTACAGCAATCAAAAAGCCATTGCTGGTGGCCCTGTTAACACTGTAAAGTTAATTATTTAGTAACGATACTAGCCAGCATTTATTGACTACTTAGTTGTGGCAGGCTCTGTGTAAACTAGTTACACAGATATGTACTGTGCCCATTTTACATATGGAATACCGAGGCCCAGCTGGTTTAAATACCTATTAATGTATCTGTTACATGCCAGAATCAGGACTTGATCCCAGTATGACTTTGAACCACACCGTGTACTGTTTTTAGTAGGCTTACCCATTGACTTTTGGACTTGATTAATCACCTCCAAGTGCCCAGCTACTTATTTTCTCTTAAATGCATTTCTTTCTGCTTAGCCTCTAGTTTTTCATTGTTATAGGAGAGAGAACAATCTGAAAATAAAATCCTTTGTATCCTGTGTTAAGTTCTGTTGCTACTTATTAAATGTAACGGTATTTGGAGCAATGACTCTGCAGAATAGAGACTTGGCTATTTCTTGAGTCTTGAGCATGAAAAACCTGGCCCATTTTTTCCCATTGACTTTTAAAAATGTGCCCTTAAATGGAAAATTCATATTGCATTTGTGTCTTATTTTAGAAAGTTAACAAGCATCTGTTAAAGGTCCACTACATAAAAGCCATTGGACCCAGGGTTAGGTAAGAGTCATGGACAAAAGCATTGGACATGGTCTTATAAGGAAGGAGAGACATCTAACCTGCTAATGTTCCCAAAGAAAATAGAAGTACAAGTAAGAAGAATGTTGATTCAACTGAAAAGAAAAAAATATCAAAGAGTAGATTGGGAAAAAGATCTGGAGTGAAAAGATTGAATTCAGAAGGCTCTTTATATAACTGATCATGCCCTTTGGTACAAGATAGGCTGAGGGTTCAACTCCTTCCTAGGGCTCCATTAAAATGGCAATAAAGGAATACAAAGCAAAACAGCAAAGAAACCAGGGGGGACCATCAGTGGACCACTTACGTCACCTCCTGCCAGGAAGTAAACAGATGGAGGTATGCTGATTATGTGACAGAACGGGAGAAGCCACAAAGGAGAGGCTACTGCAAAGGTGGAGGGACTCTGGGAGCAGAGCCAGGAGGTGCAAAGGACTGGAAAAGGAAGCTAAAAGCTAGGGTTCGCTTGAAAGCTGGTCTGAGACAGAGCATGGAGGGGCAGTGGGGAGCACTGGACTCGGGCTGTGCTCTGCCTACGGTCAGAAGCGTTCTCCCTGGGGTGCAAAAATTCAAATCAGAGTACTTTCTTCAAAAATAACCTTGGAAAGGGGTGCCTAGGTGGCTCAGTCGGTTAGGCATCCGACTCTTGATGTCGGCTCACAGATCAAGCCCCGAGTCAGCCTCCGCGCTGGCACCGTGGAGCCTGCTTGGAATTCTCTCTCTCCCTTTCTGCCCCTCCCCTGCATACGCTCTTTCTCTCTCAAAATAAATAAATACACATTAAAAAAAAAAAAAAAAGAAAAACCTTGGAAAAACTGGGGCTATTCATGTACATGTTGTTAGCCCAAAGTAAAGCCCTCTTCATTTGAGCATTTGGGGAACCCTCTGGTCAGAGGCCAGCTTACTGTGTGCCTATCCTAAAGTCATTTGAAAAGCCGTGACTAGGTACGCAGGGTGCCACAAGTCAGCCTTCTCATTTAGGTGACGGCCGAAGGGGCAAATGGACAGCGGCCACCTCAAATGATTAAGCCAGTTCCTCATTCTTCAACAATATTACAACCAAGGTGTATCAGACCTCAGATGACACCCAGCAGGGTAACAAGAACCTGACTAGCATTAAACTTAGCAGCTGCACTGCCATGGCCGGAAGACTACCTCCTTTTCTAAATTCTGAGAGAAAATTATTTTGAACCCAGAATTTTGTACCTAGCCAAACCTTCAATCAAGTGAGTCAGAGGGTGTAAGGTTTGAGAAATGCATTTCCCAAGCACCCCTTTCTGAGTTAGGCGACTTGACTGACTTGATGGTGTATATAATATGGATATAAAAAATAGTGAAGAACATACTGGAACTTTAATCAAAAACAGTTTGAAGATGATGGCTACGCAGCATGTTTGGAAGACAATTCTAGTTTGAAAAATCATAAAGAATGGAATGGATACCATGTACTAGAACGGTAAGCTGGGAGATCTTACTGATACAGTAAGGAAAGGGAAGCATATGTACCTTGTCCAGTTACCCAAGAGGAAGGGTTATTAGAAGCACCAGGGAATAGATGAAACTGTGTAAGAAGGACACAGTCCAAATATTCAGTGACCTCAAAAAGGGTAGCATGATTTTGAGCAGTTGGTGGAGGATTAAGAGAATCCATTTCACCTTAGGGCTGAGAACTTTCTCCTTCATGCGACACATGAAACATGTCATTGGAATCACGGGGGAGGAAATGTGGTTCTACACACTGTTGTGGCTGCTCTGCAGTGACCAGTATTTACCTACTTAGGATGCTACCAACACTATCAATTTTCAGCTTTTTAAAAAAGAACCTAGAGACAAAGTACAGAAGAGTTAATCAGGGTTACAGAACAGAGTGGTCATATTATCAACCAAAAGACTAAAGCAGAAACAGTAACAAGTGGCTGCCTCCGGGTGCAGACTGGGGGTTGAGATGGGAAAGGGTAGAAGGACTTCTACTTTTTTTTTTTTTTTTTTTTTTTAAGAAAAATCTTAAATTGGGACGCCCGGGTGGCTCAGTCAGTTAAGTGTCCGACTTCAGCTCAGGTCATGATCTCACGGTCTGTGAGTTCGAGCCCCGCGTCGGGCTCTGTGCTGACGACTCAGAGCCTCGAGCCTGCTGCGCATTCTCTGTCTCCCTCTCTCTCTGCCCCTCCCCTGCTCGTGCTCTGTCTCTCTCTGTCTCAAAAATAAATAAAAACCTTTAAAAAATTTTTTTAAATCTTAAATTATGTATTTGACATAGTACTTGCCAAAAAAGCTGATCATCAAAGAGTTCAGGATTTAGAGTCAGAAGCTCTTGGTTCAGTTGTCTGATTTCAGGCCTCTTCCATTTCAGTAGGCAAGTCACGTAGCCTCTGCAAAGCCTGTGCCCTCGCCCACAATAATACTACCCCTCTGTGAGCCACATAGTACTGTCAGGAGGGAGAACGCGATTGGCTAATGCAGGCAGAAGCTCTTTGTAAATTGCTAAGAGCCAAACAAATGTTTGCTCTACTTTATATCCCTGTTACTTTATTAGAGGAAGTAGTTAGGTTGAAATTATAACACGGCTGAGTATGTCTGCATTCTCCTTGAGGAAGTTCACGTAGGTTCCGTCTCCTAAGTGATTTCTGGTCACAAGGAGGAGGAAGGACCCCATTTTGCAGCATCTACTCTATAGCCCATACGCTGTTCTTGGTGCCTGACATGGGATTCAGTATTTCTCGTATTTTCCTCCAGAGATCCTTAATGCAAGGAGAAAAGACTGGGGGTCTCTCAGGGAAGGGGTGGGAGTTTATCTGCTAGCTACTAGTAGAAAAGTTATGTGAACCTTAAATGCTACTCTATAATGTGCCTCATTTGTTGAAACCAAACAGGATTTAACATTGCTGTTTTGTCCAGTTAGCCAAGAAGATGTGCCCCTTTTCTGCTGTGGCTTCACATTCCTCCTGATCACCACTGGGGTCACCAGTGGGGGTGATGTCCCCGAATTTGAAAAAAAACTGAGAAATATTTAGATGACTTCAATAAAACTCAGAATATTATGACATAGGTGATAATATTCCAGTCTTGCTCCAGTTTCAGAGAAATTGAATAATCTGCCCAAGGTCACATAGCTGGTAAGTGAGGGAACAGGATTTCTCCCCAAATTGGTTGGACTTCCAAGCATATGTTTTTGCTCAGCCCTACCTCTGGAGGTGGGAACCTAAATTAGCCTTTTGTGTAGAGTTCTTTTTTATGTACTTGAAAAATAGAATACCAGCGGCTTTCTTGGCTTTCTTGTAGTTTTGGTCCTTACTCGTTGATGGTTTTGTCTCTGTTTTCAGCCAAAGCTCCAGACAAACCTATTCAGGTAGTTTATGTGCCCTCTCATCTGTTTCACATGCTGTTTGAGTTGTTCAAGGTAAGTGGAATTTAAAAACATGGAAAAAAGTCTTCATTTTAAATTACTTTGATTCAAGGCATAATGGATTCATTAGATTAGCATAAGAAAAGGTTTTGCATAACCATTTTAAAAATTCTATTTCTGATACCCTGTGGGTTTTATAATTTGTACACTGTGAGATGAAAAATTGCTGTGTACAGTATAGTTTTCGTGAATATTAGTACATATTGATTTTGAAGCTTAATTGTACCTTAGTGATTTTATGTAAAATCCATCCTGTTTTTTCTTCACTTATGAGATGAGAGATGCATTTTAGTTTCCAAACCTGGTAGAGGCTTTATTGATGGTAGCCAGATCAAAATAAATACGTGTTTTTGCATATCTGTGTTTGTAAACATTAACCATGTTTGTGCATTAGCATTTGTTTTAGTATTGGGTGATACCGTAACCCTTTTACACATTGGAGTCCATTCAGAAGATCTGATGGAAGCAGAGGGGAAATATGGGGGAGGACTGGACCAAAAGAAACACCAAAAAACAAAAGAACAAAACCTCTTTAGACTCTGCAACTTAAGCTGTTGCTTTTGTCAATCAGTAGCTCATGGCATTTATAAGAGCAGTATTATAGGCACAAGGTGTTTAAGCTAAAATTTCATTTCTTCCAATGTGTAAAACCCTAAATTGAACACCTGAAAAATCAGTTATGCTGATTTGCTTCCCAAAATTATAATGTTACTGATGTAACATTTTAAGGTTGAGATGGGCATTCAATTGTGAACTTTCTCTTCAACAGCTGTGGCTTTTTCAGAATTTCTTTTTAACTGACATTGCCTTTTTTTTTCCCTCAGCCAAATGATTAATTTTTGTGGGAAACATGAATACTCTCAGGTTTTCCGCCTTCTGTAGAGGAAAGGTGCTCTGTAAATGCAGACTGATAAATAGGACTTAAAGTGCATCAGTGCGCCTCTGTAGCCTCGTTACATGTGATAAAAACATCCCTCTTGGTTAAGAGCTGAATAATTTAAATACTCCAAAGTGAAAGCAAGAAGAAAAAAGGAAGAAAAGAAAAAAAATATTTAGTGTGATGGATGGGAAGGAAACTAGATGAAAATCAAAATAAAGCATCGGGAAAATTTTCCTTGATCCAAACACACATTTAGCTGAGTTCTTTAGAGGAAAAAAAAAAAATGGTGTGTAAAACCAACTAATATCTGTCTGCTCCACAAAAGTGGTGTTGTGCAATAAGCAATCCTCTGCTAGTTTCTGTTTTTAAGTCATGGTTTGTGAGTCAGCGGCATGCTTAAAAAAAAGGTCTTACTATTTCAGAACTCAATGAGGGCGACAGTTGAACTCTATGAAGACAGGAAAGAAGCCTACCCGTCTGTTAAAACCCTTGTTACTCTGGGGAAAGAAGACCTATCCATTAAGGTGACTGCTTTATTTGCACAGATACTTTGAATTTTTTTTTTCAACGTTTATTTATTTTTGGGACAGAGAGAAACAGAGCATGAACGGGCGAGGGGCAGAGAGAGAGGGGGACACAGAACCGGAAACAGGCTCCAGGCTCTGAGCCATCAGCCCAGAGCCCAACGCGGGGCTCGAACTCACGGACCGCGAGATCGTGACCTGGCTGAAGTCGGACGCTTAACCGACTGCGCCACCCAGGCGCCCCTTGCACAGATACTTTGTCTAGTTAATTGAATAGTACCTAGACATTGCGGCATCAGAGGGAAGAGAAGAAAACTTTCGCTTGTTACCTCATTTAAACTTATCAGAACCCCATTTTTCAGGGAGCTGAACAAGACCTCAGCCCCGAGCCTGTCGGGTCCTATGGTGTTTCCCTGCCCTCTTTGTTTTAGGTTTAGATGAGAGAACCGTATTTCACTGGGGGTTCAAAGCCCTCGTACAGTTTAGAGTTATCTGGTAGGTACTTTAATGAACTTCTTGCCTTGTACTAAGAATGGATTGATTTGTTCTGAAACATTTTGTACGTTACAGATAAGTGACCTAGGCGGTGGCGTCCCACTTCGAAAAATAGACCGTCTTTTTAACTACATGTATTCAACTGCTCCTAGACCTAGCCTGGAGCCCACAAGAGCTGCCCCTCTGGTAAGCATCTCAAACTGCTGCTTAAGGAAAGGCCATGAACACGAGGAGAGACTCCCAAGGGAATGGGCTAGACTTCTCCCTGGCTGGTTAAATACGCCTCTTTGAATTCGAATGTTTCCCGCGTGATTTGGAGGAGGGGGCGTTTTATCCCGCTACTACTATCTTTGTGAATCCTTTGGACCTAGATTTGTTCTCTAATTGTGTCTTAGCAACTCTCAGAGCTGAGTACCTCACTTCCTGATGAGGCAAACAGCATTTCCCTTTAGTTAAGACTGCTGCCAGGCCCCATTTACCACCTGGGGCTACCCTCGGTGAGAGCGGAAGGTTAATAGCAGGCGGGCAAAGTTGCCTTAGAGTGTGTTTGGCTGCCTCGTGCTCCGGACCCCGGGGTGCTGCATACTGTGGAGACCCAGATCGCCCAGGGCTTTGTAGCCTCCCCCACCACATTTGTTTATATAATTAGAATGTTAAATTATGAACACATTATGTTTTTTATATTAAACAACATAAGCAGGAAACATATAGGTGGCGTATGCATTTTCAGAGCCCTTTCTGTCTCAGTCCTACTGAGGCAGTGAGAAAAGCCCCAAGTTACCATGGCAGCATTTAGATCCTGCTCGGGCCACACTCTGTTCCCCTGCTGAGTGTTTCTAATTGACAAACAACAATCGAACCCTTTGTCATTAAACACAGCAACATATCTATCAGTCTGCAAAATGGTTGAGGGCACAAATTAAGTTTCATTTTCAAGTCCAACCTGATAAGCACATAAGATTATATTTTATTTGTATGAATAAAATCCAACACTTTGTATCATTTATTCGAGACAGAGTTTGTTAACTCAGCATGTTGAAAACAGGAAGTCATTTTTATAGGAGTCAAGAAAATTCATGAAAAAAACAATTTTGAAAGGCATTGTCTTCACCAGCCTCTGGTCCCTACCGAAAGGAATGTCAAAAGAAAAAAAAAAAAAAACACTACAAGCAAATCTGGAGGCTTCCCCAGTTGTTTAAAAGGAATATGGGTCGTCTATATCCTCAAATAGCATCTTGAGGATAGCTGTTCTGTCATAGTTTTTTTAAAAAATGAAACTGAACAATTGACGTAGAACTTCAAATACTGTTGCTCTAACCTCCCCTTTTATTAAAGATGAGAAAATAAGGCTAGTGCCTCGCCTAAGGTGGTTGTGCTCATTACAGCAAGGCTGGCACCGGCCACGTGTGCGTTACCCGCAGGGCACCATGTGGCCTCTCCTTTGAAGAAACGCTTCCACTAGCATCTCTCCCAGTCATAAACTGTCTTCAGCTTTAAAGTGGGCATGTGGATATGTACTTCTAGAAAACACTTTACTCGCTGAGCACCTTACCACGTTACAGCTCTGTGCCTTGACACATGCATTTCTTTTGTGGAAAGGTCCTCCTACCCCACTCGTATTGATCCTTTGACACCCTGGGACAACGTTGGTGAACCTCACCAAATCCAAGTTAGACACCCCTCCTCTGCATCCTCAGGGCCTACCTGTCTCCTCACGCTCATGTTCTCGATCGTTCCCTGGGGGACCCGGTATCAGCCTCCGGGCCTTGCTGGAAATGTGGGAGGCAGACTTCCTTGGCCTCTTCCTGGAGTATGCTGGTTTCTTTACTGTGGTGACATCAGTCACCCTCTTGTCCTCAGTACCGTTAATATCCTGCCAGTACTAAAGCCCCCACCTTTTTTTTTTTAAAACTTTTGTGTGAGAGAGAGAGAGAGAGAGAGAGTGTGTGTGTGTGTGTGTGCACGTGTGTGTGTGCGCACGCGTGCATGCGCACACACGCAGGGGAGGGGCAGAGTCAGGGAAGGGGGAGAGAAAGAATCTTAAGCAGGCTTTACACTCAGCACGAAGCCCAATGTGGAGCTTGATCTCATGACCCTGAGATCATGACCTGAGCCAAAATCAGGAGTCAGATGCTGAAGCGACTGAGCCATCCAGGCGCCCCTGCCAGTACTAAAGCCCTTAAATGACGGTATGCTCTGTCATATGCGCCCCTTTGAGTCGGGCCCTGCCCTGAGGAAGGAATCTAAGAAAGATGTTTAAAAATGGTAGAATTCCACGTTACCTGGTAAAGTTGCTGCTCTGCAGTGTGACAGCAGCTTCACTGTGTGTACTTGTGCTTAGTTTCAGGCACTGTGTCAAGACTTGACACTTACGGTCTAGTCCTCATAGCAGCTCGGAGGCAAGTTTTTTATTACATTTTCAGATGAGAAAACAATCTCAGGTTGAGTAAACTGCTCGCAGTGAATTTCCACTTAGGTCTGTCTGAGCCCAAAGCCAGGGCACGTGCTGCTCTAGGAGCGCATTACCCCACTGCCTCCCCCAGTAGGCATGCCATGGGATTTCATCCGAGGGGCCAAAGCTTGGGGCACTGAATCTGCCCCTCCACTCCACAGTTACTGAAATTAGTCTCCATTGTTCTTAATGTCCTTGTCGGTATCTGAAAAATTTTTTTCCCAACAACCTGTTACATTCAAGGTTCTATGACGTAAAGATATAGGACAGTACTGGAATTGTTTTCTCGTCTCTAAACACACGTTGATCTGCCCTATATCAAAATACTTTACCATTCACAGAACCTTAGGAGGTAGACTCAGGAAATTTTCGTTTCGGTGTGTTAGCCTGGGTACCGGTCGATAGGAACTCCTGTGCCAATTTAATTTTCACTCCAAAGAGCAAGAAATTGTGATAATGAAACTTAAGGGTGATGTGGTTTAGTTTTGTTACCAGTTCAACTCCCATTTGATTTGGGATTTGCTTTAAAAATGCTAACAATTTGGGGCGCCTGGGTGGCTCAGCCAGTTGAGTCACCAACTCTTGATTTCGGCTCGGGTCATGATCCCAGGATTGTGGGATCGAGCCCTGTGTCGGGCTCCATGCTGAGTGTAGAGCCTGCTTGAGATTCTCTGTCTCTCTCTCTCTGCCCCTCTTCCCCATCTCTAAAATTTAAAAACATGTTACCAATTTGCTTTAAGACACTAAAAAAAAAGCATTAGTCAAAAATTGAAGTATTTCTAATATTTTCCAAACATAAGAGAAGTGTTTTTGTAGGGTGAAAATAGATTATTTGCCATAAATGAGCATATACATTAAAAGTTGGGTCTGTAATTTATTTGCATTAAAACTGAATTAAGTATTTCTTTTAATCTTCCAAAGAGTCCTCATACCGAATGGGTTCGCATTTGTACCTGTCTCACTGTATGGATTTTCTTTTCTCCGTAGGCTGGATTTGGTTACGGCTTGCCAATTTCTCGTCTTTACGCCAGATATTTTCAGGGAGATCTGAAACTCTATTCCATGGAAGGGGTCGGTACTGACGCTGTCATTTACCTGAAGGTACTGCGTTTCATTAGTTATATGAAGGCATCTTTACGTTTTAAAGCTTTAAGTTCTTACATCTAATGGAGAACAGCACTACAGCATGTCTTATGTTCAGTTCAGATTTACTTTAGTTTTATGGGAAAACCAAGGTATGTCCTGTCCTTGATTTTCTGCTCAGGTGTAGCAAAATACGAAATACGGACATGTAAACACATAAATACTGATTTTTAAGACTAAGATTCTTAGTTGTGATTTCTTTTAAAATCGCATAACCATTGAAAAGACTAATGTAAAAGGAGATAGATTTTCCTAAACTGAAGTCTTTGAGTCTCTTGCTTTAAAACTCGCTGGCTTTTCCAAAGTTACAAGAATTCAGTAATCATGGTATGGTGATATAAAAGGCTGATCTAATAACAAAGCTTCTGTAACACAGGTGTTCTCATTCATTGGTAGCATCAGACTTTTATTTATTTCTCCACTTGCTCTTAGCCAAAAGGCCGAGAAGCGATTATTTCTCAACTCTAGAACACTTGAAGTATTTTTTTGAATAGGTAATACAGGCACGTAGTACAGAATTTAGAAGCTACCAAAGGGAAAAGTAAGTCTTTCCCACCACTGGCTCTGAGCCACCCAGGTCTCTTTCCCAGAGGTAACCATGGTACCAGTTTCTCATGGAGCCTCCTGGAGTTGATTCTGCATTGATAAACATATGGGGGGAAATAATTTTTTCCCACACTGATTATTTCCACATTTTGCTCTTTTTTTTTAAAGCTTTCCTGTATATCTTGGAGATCTGCTACATCCCTGCATATAGAGATGGTCATTCTTTTTCACAGCTGCATATGCGCAGTGTGTTATATGTTATACGTGATGTGTTATATACCATAACCTAACCTAACCAGGGATTTGGAGTGTATATCTTATGTGCCACTGCATCTAAATGATGTGATATTTGGCATCACCTTATGTGCTTATGTGTATAAATTTAGTATGTATGAAACTTCAGTTCTGTGTGGGCCCTCTGGGGAGCAGTCAGCCTGTGAACAACAGCGCTCAGCCTAGAGACCGTATAGTCAAGGCGCCTGAGTATTTCAAAGCAGTATTAACTGAATAAAATACTTTGTGTTCTGGTTACGTGTACTTTGGTACTGGTTTTGAATGAGTGAATGTTTTTATTCCTTTAAAAAAGCTTTAATTTAATCCTGGCCAATCTATGTCCGCTATCGAAATGTAATTTTAATGTAATTCCAAAAGTATGCATCAGGGTTTCTAATGTTGTAAATAGTAAAACTTCAGTATCTCATGTGAGAAAAATGACATGTGGACCTTTGGTGTCTGTTTTTGTCTTTCTGTTAGGCACTTTCAAGTGAATCATTTGAGAGACTTCCAGTTTTTAATAAGTCTGCCTGGCGTCACTACAAGACCACACCGGAAGCTGACGACTGGAGCAATCCCAGCAGAGAACCTCGGGATGCTTCAAAATATAAGGCGAAACAGTAATTTCATACTTTAGTTTCTATTATAAAGTATCTGATTTTTCCCCAGAATGTACCAGCCGGATGATACCTTTAGCCAAATCTTCTCTGTGGTTTTTTCACTGGAAAAGCACAGTCATCTCTAAAGAAAGAAAGGTTGGGGGCACCTGGGTGGCTCAGTCAGTTAAGGGTCCAACTTTGGCTCAGGTCACGATCTCATAGTAGATTCGAGCCCGGTGTCAGCTGTGCTGACAGCTCGGAGCCTGGAGCCTGCTAAGGATTCTGTGTCTCCCTCTCTCTGCCCCTCCCCCACTTATGCTCTGTCTCTGTCTCAAAATAAATAAGCATTAAAATTTTTTTTTTAAAGAAAGGTTGGAGCAGCTTTTTCACACCAGACAGGAAGGACAGCATGAACTGGGTTGCCAGAGTAGCCATTCCGATAGAGGTGCCCATGTTCTAGAAGTTCTTGCGCTGTGGGGGTATTAATAGCAGTGAGCAAGGTTTATCCTGCCATAGATTGGATTTTTAAAAAGTAAATTCTGCAGTTTGTCATCATCTATGAAGACTGACAGGAGAGTGTTTAGAGAAAGTCTGTGGGTGGGTTGAATCTGAAAAAAAATAAAATTATCAGTCAAGATAAACAAAATGTGGTTTATCCATACAACGGAAAAGGACGCATACTGTATGATTCCACTTACACTGAGATACCTAGAAAAGTCAGATTTATAGAGACAGAAGGTAGAATGGCGATTGCCAAGGGCAGGGGGAATGAGGAGTCATTGTTTAATGGCGACAGAGTTTCTGTTGGGAAGATGACAATGTTCTGGAGATGGAGGGTGGTCACAGTTGCACAGAACTCCGAACGTGCTTAATGCCCCTGAACTGTGCTCTTAAAAATAACCATTTCTTACCATCTTACCAGATAGCCAATTTTACAGATCATTTACCACAATTAAAAAATGAAAAAATTAAAAAGAGGAAAAAAAAATCACAGAATAACAGCTTTCACTACTTTATGGTAATAAGGGCAATAATCCAATCTTTGGTTTCCAGTTTTTTTTCTTCTGATTACTGTCAAGCTCCCACTAGGCTAGCAACAGTAAGGGCTCTGTTTATTTAAAATAACCTTTTATTAATAGAATAGAAAGCAGTGTGCGTGCATTATAAAAAAAAAAACTTATAAAATGTAAGTAAGCAAAAAAAAAAAAAAAAAAAGAGAAACCACTGTCTGCTCACAACTCCAAGATAACGTCTCTTACAACTTTGTGTGTCCTTCCAGATACTTTGCTCTTTGTATATACAGGAAAACCTTATCGAGCGAGTTACTTGCTCTGCGAGTGTTCCACAGGACGAGCAAACATTTCTAATATATTTTAACTTGCAATACGAGTAGTACGTGGTGCCTAACGTAACATGATCACAACTGAGCCAATGGTTCTTGAAATTCACTTTGATATACGAGTGCTTTGCATTATAAGCATGTTTCCCGAAAGGATTATGCTCACAAACCAAGGTGTTACTGTATATGTATTTTCCCCACATGAGATTTAATTATTTATACTGTTTTATGACCTGCTTTCATTTCATTTAACCATTTCCACCTTTCCACGTCAATAGATTTTCATCTTGAAAATTTCCATGAAGTGTCTAAGCCTGGATCAATTCCAGGACTGTGTAACAAATTCAAGCAAATCTCAAGTTGTTTTTAATCTAGGACAGCTTTTTTGTTGTTGCTGCTGCTTGTCCTGCAAAAATACCCACCTTCATTTGATTGGTTTCTTCTTTGAAATGTCATTTGGCTTTTTCCCCATTCTCTGTATTTCCTATAAAGTGCAAATTCATCTAAAGATTGACCAGAGCATTAAAAAAAAATTTTTTTAATGTTTCGAGAGAGAGTGCGAGTGGGAGAGGGGCAGACGGAGAGGGAGACACAGAATCTGAAGTAGGCTCCAGGCTCCAAACTGTCAGCACACAGCCCAACATGGGGCTTGAACTCAAAAACCGCAAGATCATGACCTGAGCTGAAGTTGGACGCTTAACCGACTGAGCTGCCCAGGTGGCCCCTCAACAGAGCATTTTTTGCTGGAGTCCCTCATAAGCACTGTTTCAGAATTACATTATGAGGGGATGCCTGCCTGGCTCAGTCAGAAGAGCCTGTGACTCTTGATCTTGGGGTTGTGAGTTCAAGGCCCACATCGAAGTGTAGAGATTACTTAAATAAGTAAGACAGAAAACCCCAGAATTACACTATGATGCCCGTGACCTGTGACTGATCCACCATTAGTGATGTTAGCATTGACCATGTTGCAGATGCTGGCTGTCTGGGCCCTCCATGGTAGAGGCGTTTTTACCTTCTCAACTAGAAAGTCCTCTGTGTGGTGTTACTTTGGCCCTGGGCAACCATCACCTAGTGGTTTTTAACACCAGTTGGTAATTTTGGCCTGAATCAGTAACTTCATTAATGTTTATAAGATGATGAGTTATTTTTGATATCATTCCTTTGACAGTTATTAGCGGACATTCTCCTCTAAAGTTCCTCCTTGTCAACGCAGGCCATTCAGGTATCTCTGGAAGTACAGTTCCTCCTGGAAAGGCAGGATAAGAATTTAAATCTTTCCCTACGAATTTTCAAGGCTAGAAGTTGAGTTAAAATCCACCTTAAACGGTGACAAATGATTTTCTGGCTTTCTCCTTTTTGAGTATTATTGTGGATAGGATAGACTTTTCTTCTATATGTTTCATTCAGAACTTAACATACATACACACACGTATACAAAGTGCACACATCTTAGGTTTATAGCTTGACACGATTTTACATCGGTATTTCTAGCACCTGAAATGGCCCCTTTCTAATCAGAGTCTTTTCCCTCTACTGTCCCCACCGTGTAACCATTACTCTGACTCTGTCATTTCTTAAACGTAAAACAAAAGGAACATGTAGTGTGTACTCTTTCTGTGTCTGGATTTCTGTGAGGTTCACCCATGTTACTGCACATAGCAGCCATCTTTTTGAAGCTTAAACTGGCACACCTTTGGCCACCGGTAAGATCCTCTGTGTTCCTTGGCTAAAACCCCACGTATCTTTGAAAACTTTTTCTGGCCCAAGATGACATAATGGTGTCATCTTAGACCTTCCCTGCCTCCATCCTAGAATCAGCATTTCCCTCAAGGAGCCCTATTTGCTTTTAACGGGTATTAGAGACCCTAATCTGGCAGTTAGGGGTGTATATTATACCTTTTCTAGTTCTCTTTTCTGGACAGAACTATTAAATCATAAGTTCACGTTGATACTTTCAATTCGATTTTAACATTGCAACGTTTCACCCTAATGTATGTTAATTGTGTATATTTCTTCTTAACCCTGAAAACCTTGATTCTTAACACGCACCAGAAAGGTATCTGCATGCAAACACAGTCGATAAAGCTTCGTGGTTTTGTTCAGTTAAAGTAGCGTCGGTCTTTTCTGATGAACGATATAAAGGGTATCTTTACTGATTTTTGTCCCGTGGAAGCATTGTGATGGACCTCTGTACAGGATTGATGGACCAGTCATTCATCTCAGAGATGAAATTTAGAGGAGTTTGGTTTGTGCACGTGAGTGCAGGTATACACATGGGTATTCACACATACATACACATACCATCCCTGACCAGGATTCAGCTCATTCAGCTGGTAACAACTGGATCAATTTCCCTTGATTTCATTTTCAGTCTCTATGCAGTCAAGTAACATGTTGGGCCTCACTGGGACCAATTAATGCAAGCTATTGCTCTGATAGGGGGAGTTATTTGGGTAGTCCAGAAGCAGGTTTTTAAAAAAGTTTATTTATTTTGAGAGAGAGAGTGCGAGCAGGGAGGGGCAGAGAGAGGGAGAGAGGAAGAATCCCAAGCAGAGAAAGAATCTCCGTGCTGGTAGCACGCAGCCCAACGTGGGGCTCAAACCATGAACTATGAGATCATGACCTGAGCTGAAACCAAGAGTCAGACACTTAACTGACTGATCCACCCAGGCACCCTCCCAAGCAGTCTTTACAAATAATATGGTCCATTTGGAGTGGAAAAAGATGGCTTTAATTGATTATTTTTTAAATGCAGTTTTAAAACTCTATATTCTATCAGGTTGTATAATAATTAAGTATGTCTTAGTTTCTAATACATTATCAGACAAACAAGTTTTAGCAGAAAGCAGTATTTAAAATTGGAAAATGGTTAGCCTGATGATTCAAATTGTTAAATTTTACAAATAGGACGACTGGTGGCGATCTTGGGAAATTATTTAGTATAGGTAGGTAAATTCACTAGGTGAGTGAGAAATTTATCGAAAATGTATTCTGTAATCAGGTTTTTCTTTTTTTGGCTTTTTAAGTTTTTATTTTAATCCCGTTTAGTTAACATGCAGCGTAATATTAGTTTTGGGTGAACAGTACAGTGATTCGGTTCTTCCACACGTCACCCGGTGTTCATCTGATCTAATCAGATTTTTTTTAAAGAGTAGAATGTTTTATTTTTATTTTTTTAATGTTTATTTATTTATTTTGAGAGGGTGCGCGGGAGCGGGAGAGGGGCAGAGAGAGAAGAGAATCCCAAGCAGGCTGTGCCGTCCGTGCAGAGCCCGACACGGGGCTCGATCCCACGAACTGTGGGATCACGACCTGAGCTGAAATCAAGAGTCGGACATTTAACTCACTGAGCATCCCAGCCACCTCTAATCAGATTTTTAATTAGAGCTGTACTCAGATATAATTCACATACCCCATAAAATTCACCCTCTTAAAGTGTACAGTTTTCCTGTATTCAAAGTGTGCAACCCTCACTACTAATCTTAGAACATTTCTGCCCTCTCACAAAGAAACCCTATACCCGTTAGCGCTCATTCATCATTTCTAATCAGGTTTTGAACTGAGAGTAAAGAACTGTTTTAAAATATGTATAAGTAATTAAATGGTCATTCTTTTTCTGTACCAACTCTGAGAGTAATTCTGAGATAAGGCAAAGGTTTTTGAATTCCCACCACCACTAAGTGCTCGGAGTCAATCTTCGTTAAATAGAGAACGTTATACTCAAACTGATCGTGGATATTCCTGTTGTTTTCTTTGTAGGGACAAGATCAAGACCAATAGAACTTTGTAGAGAACGGAATGCATCTGTCCTCTCTGTGAAGAAAGATCGTCTTCTGCAAGTCAACCGGAGAGAACTCTTTTCCTCCACCAACTTTGAGCAAAGCACATAGTCACTACAGTGCTTGAATGTCTTATTTTCTCTACATGAGCTGGACCTTTTCCAGAGAAACCTTCTGTAGCTGCTCCATATCTTCACTAAAGTAGCACCTTGAGCAATTTTTCATAGTATGTTGCCGTGATTTGGTTGGCGCCTGTCACGAGAGAGCGCAAAGCCTCGTCAGCGCTCTGGTGTCCTCATACCTCCCTCCTCATTGTCACAGAGTCGAGTGTGTACTTTGTCCCCAGGATTCTAAGCTCCTTCCTCATTCCAGATGCAGCCGGTCTCTACTGTTGCTCTTTGTGACCAAATACCATGTTTTTCCAAACCACCGACTGAGGCCTGGGTAATCTGGAAGTTGGAGACACCAGCAGAGCGTGTCTTGATAATTCAGTCCCAGGGCCCTTCGTCTCGCATTTGCGCCCTTCCTCACTCTGTGATTTTGACTTTGGCCTTCTTCCATCTGATCTGAGTGAGGTGTGGCTCCTTTCACATTAGATCTTACTCTCCGATGCGTTGATTTTATTTTAAAATTCATTTGTGTACTTCCCTTCTGTCAATTAAAGCGTTCCAAAAGGTGTCTTGGAATTTTTCACTTAACTGCTTGGTTTCAAAGATCTTAAGTGAAAAACTACCTTCTGGTCCTTGTCAGATTTGTAAAGAGCGGGAAGTGGAGTTTTTATGCTCTGTAAAAATTTTGCCAGTCTCATTATCAGATTCCTTTGTAGTTCTCTAAGGAATTGGAGGTCCCTGTGTGATGCACTTGACTAGTTATAAAATAGGCTGTCGAAGGCAAAAGTCCTTTCTCATTTATTTTGAAAAATGCCCTAGGTCTTCATAATTTTCATTTTCGTGAATGGTAGCCATTTTTAGAACTGTCGATCTGATTTTCATACTCCCTTCCTTTTTGCTGAAAGCTGGACCGGGCAGAGGACTCGGGCCGAGGAGAGGGAGGTCGGGTTGTGTGTACCGTCAGCAACGGAAGCCTTCCCACAGCCCACATCAAGGCCTCGCTTCATACGGCTCCACACGGTGTTTCTCTCCACCGTGATTTCTCCTGTCTTGTGCTTCGGCTTCTGCCTTCTTGTGACGCCCATATCCATGCTCCCGTCCGATTTTTAAGCATTGAGTTCACTGATGGAAAAGTTGTAGCTTCTAAAGTACACAGTACAGAGTCCTTTGGTGCCACGGTGGCATCCGTGCAGGTGCCCTCGCTGTGGCCTCCGTGGGGGTCGCCCCGGGAGGGGGAGGGGTCGGGCCCTGAGCAGCTGCACGCGGCAGCCCTTTCTCTTCGCTGCACCGAGCCTGATTTTCTTGCATTTCATTATGTTACCTGAGCTCGTGGTAGTTCCCCTTGGAAAGATCCCTCATCCACCCGTGCAAAGGTCTCATCAGGGAACTGCCATAACCCACTAGATAAGAAAAAGACAGACGTGCTTCTGAGAGAGGCGGGACAGGATCCTCCGGATGGAGGCCTGCGGGTTTGAGGTCCGAGTCCGTGTCTTGGGGATGGGGCCATTCCGTGTGATCTTTTCCTTGTGTCACAGATGTAAAAATAGGGGCCCTTTCCATTTCAAGTCTCCGACTGACTTACAAACATTAGGTGGTAGAGCATCATCTTCCCGGGCCTCCATTTCTAACCATGCCCCTTTATACTTCCACATGTGCTGTTCCGCAGGGCGGGGCGGAGGCCACGGACCGAGGAGTGGTCCCTCCTGCCTTGTCCTGGCAGCGTTTGGCTGTGTGCTTGTGGACATTGTTCTGCCCTCACCAGCTCCCTGTAAGGGTGCAAGAAGGAGAATAAGGTTTGGAAAAATCCTGTCGCGTTCTCCCCTTTATAGGTCTTTTTCAAAAGTAACGATCTCTTTTTGTGTTTTAGTGACACGACTGGTAGTCCTTTCTGATGCACTTGCCTATCCAGCTGGCTCCTGTAGTCTTGCCTCTCCTGTCTGCCTTCTGCATTAAGAATTGACCTTTGCTCCAGAGCAGCAGCCATAGGAAGAGTTGCAGGAACATCTTGCATTCTCACGGCCGAGTGGCCCCAGCATTCATTTATCCTTCTTGTTGGCCGCACGCGGCTCTCTGAATCTGAACGTGGGTGCATGCCTCTGACTGTGTGCTCGGTCTGTCGAAGCAAATGGTCAAATTGCCACACACAGGTTGTAAAATAAATAGACATAGACCCCTTTTAAGCTGAATTCATTTAGTACTCCCATTCCCTCTGTGTTTCCCTCTCATGTCCTCAGTTTTTAGTATTTGGGGACTATGTCTGCTATTTGGAATAGTTCCTGGCACATCATAGGTGCTTAATAAATGTTAGTTGAATCAATGAATGAAAACTGACATTTGCCTTGGGTGGCGGGCAGCGTCTTTCCATGTTCTTAAACTATTTTTGTTTCCAATTAGAAACAATTCAGGTCAGGAGCTGTGGAAGGACTGAATCTCCTTTCCACAGGCCTGAGAACAATGACTTTAAGATGTAGAGAAATGAGAGGTGCCTGGGTGGCTCGGTCGGTTAAGCGACCGAGTTCAGCTCAGGTCATGATCTCATGGCTCCTCAGTTCAAGCCCCACATCGGGCTCTGTGCAGACACCATGGTCCCTGCCTGGTAGTCTCTCCCTCTCTCTGTCTCTGTCTCTCTCTCTCTCTCTCTCTCTCGGTGCCCCTCCTCCTGTGCGTGTGCACACTCTCAAAATAAATAAACTTAAAAAAAAATAAAATGGAGAGAAATGAAAGAAGAAGGGATGGCTCCACCGGAGCCGTCTGTTGCTTTTTCTGTCTCTGAGTGTCTGATTTTGGCTCTTTAATATAGTGGATTTTTCCATCCAATCAAGTGAGACAGTGTTACAGCCTTGCTTATCGATTCCAAAGAACCGTCACAGAAAGGCTCCCATTTGACCCTTAGAGTGCCGCGAGGCGGACGCTTCAAGCATCCCCTCTGTTTTTCATGCGCATTCCAAAGCAGTTCACTGGTGTTTCCAGGCGAGTGCAAGAACCAAAGTGAGCAGCTCGGTCTCGTTCCCAGTGCTTTCCACAGTGCACCAGGTCACTAGCACGATCTCTTTTGAGGAATTTCTCGGGTATATTAACACTCAAGGGCAGGATACGAACCAAAATTTTTCTATAGTGCCAGAGAATTCCATTCAAGAGAGGTTTTCTTTTGTGTGTTTTCATTTTGGCATCGTTAGTTAGAGGAGATCATCGAATGGACTTGGCAGCTTTTACCTCGAAAGACAGGCAACTCAGAGTGTGTAGCTGCAGGTAATTATTAGAGTTATTTAGACTTAATTCCATGTTTCAGTTAACTCAGTGCTCACTGCCAGCCCTCTCATACAAAGACTCCACATCCGGTACTCGATGCTTTTATCTTTTAGTGGACTGGATTACAGCTTTGGTTGGATTTTCTTGCATATTTACCAATATGTTTCTGTTGCCATTCCTTATGAACAGTAATTTGCCTGGCTCTGAGATTCTTGGATCACATCCTTTTTCCCTCAGTTCTTTAGACACGTTGCTTTATTATCTTTTAGTTTCTGGTGGTGCTGAGAGGCCTGAGTCCAGACAGATTTTTTTCGCCTTTTGCAGATGGCCTACTTGTTTGTCCCGGGCACTTGTGATTTCTTGTGTATCCTTGAAATCCATGACTGGATTCGAATCTCAGAATTGACCATTGTCTGTTGGCTTTTTCTGGTCCGTGATGAGTGTTAGACATTGTCATTGGGCCTTACGACATGTCTTAGCAGTGTATTTGTTCTCTTTAATAATTTGCCCCTCTATTGGTTCTGTGTTATCTGTCCTTCACATTTATCTTTCCTTTGACCGCTTTCATCCCCTTGTCTTTCTTGATGCTGTGATATTTTTCACCTCGGGTCTGATCCTTCATCTTCTGTGGCATTGACGAGAGGCGTTGCCGCGCACAACGTGAGTTTCACTTCTGTTATGCTTTCTTTTTTTTTTTTTTTTTTTATCTGTTCCTTACTTCTGTCAGCTTTTTTTTTTTTTTTTTTCATTATGTTGTCCTCTCTGACTCCTGGTTTCATTTCTTGGAAGGCTGAACTGTGTTGTCTACAATTTTCGTGGTTTCTGAAGTCATTCTGTTTCCAGAGTGTACTTATCTGTTGTGTGGTTCCTTCCTTCCTTTCTTCTGGGTTGTTTGGCTCTTCTGTTGTTTCACAAGTATCGTGATGGGTGTCTCTGCTTATTATTTGTCTTGGCATGGGACCAGTTCTGGCTGCCCAAGAAGAGTGTGGAGAAATCCTCCTCGACTCCTCTTTTCTCAAGTGAGACGTGTTTGAATGGTCACCTTCGCACTAGATGTTGATGGGTTGTAATGGTGGAGGCGGTCCGTGTTTTTCAGTCTGCTAGTTGGATATGGGGGAAGAAGGAGTTAAGCAAAGCCTCCTTGGGACATTTTGTCTCCAAGTGCCTTCCGTGGACGCTGCTAATCCCCTGCCCAGCCGGGGGAAAGGAATTCCCTTTGAGCTTCCCTATTTCCACTAGGTGTCGCCCTAGCAGGAGTGTGGTGGGTTCGTACTTCTGCTCTGCCGGACTGTTTGTAGTCAGCATATGTGTGGTTGGCTCCCGAGTTCTTATTTCTGTCCCCCACCCACAAATGGAGCACCTGCCATCTTCCTCTCCCCTCCCAGGTTTGCTGGTGGAAACGTGCCCGTGCGGTGCGCGCTCAGCTTCCTGACTGCCGCTGTCCCTTGTTTCTCCAAATTAAGAAACGAGCGGTAGAGTCCTTTGGAAACCTCTCCTGAACTGCCCAGCAACTGTGGTCTGCTTGACAAATGCGAGAACCCTCCTTTGATTAGTCTCCAACTTTGTTGTATCTGTCAGATACTCCCCCTGGAGTCCTTGGTATGGGGTGGTGGCTTTTATTAGTTTCATAATGGCCAGCTTCTTTTTCAGTCTTTGGATGTGTGTGTTGAGGGGCAGGAGCCCTGATATAAACATGTGTTTACTCTGCCATCTTTCCCAGTGGTCCAGGTGCTTAAACATTGACTTTGAAGATAATGTCCTTCATGGTCATAATGTGTATGAAAGTAAACAGAAGGACCCAATATTGCTAGCAGGAAAGGACCATTAATAACTTAATCAATACAGGATTTTTGTTTATTGTTCTATGTGGAAAGATAACTTTTAACTCAGGTTCCTGTTCCATTGATTAGAGATATCAGTACCTTCTGGTTTGAAAATAGGGGACGATGTAATGAACTGAAGAAGTTATCAGCCAATGACAGTTATTAATTGGTTCATTAAATATTGTAGACTAGCACATAATCAGAGTTAGCAAGAGAAGCAGAAGCTGTTTTCAGTTAATAGGTTGCTAGTCCAGCTGTCTTGCTGAGGGTATTAACCCTGGTGAAAGCTCGATCGTGACACGGGTTTTCTTACCTGTCTTTTCATTTCAACGCATTTTAAAATTTGGTTCATGAAGAAATAGGGAGTGAAGTTCTCATCAGGATTATTTTTGTTATTCATGAATATCCCTTGAGATGGTGTGTAGGTCTGGGGCCTACTATAGAGGCACACGAGTTAATGATTCTAGAGTGCGTTTACAGGTGAGCGATGGGGTGGGCGCTCTATTGGGGCTGTTTGTAGGGTCGAAGCTTCCTTGCCTCCGTGGCCAGCATATTCCACTAGGCAGACTTACCTTTGGATCCCAGGATAATGACCAAGGAGCGTGACCGACAGCCTTGCTCTATGACCAAACTCTACCGTGCAGTGCCTTCCACTAAAGTCAGGGTCTTTGCCCTGTTTCTGTCCTGGTGTGAAAGGGAAAATTGAATATGTGCCTACGCATCAGGGATGAGTGAAAAGAAAGTGGTAGACAGGAGTTGTGTAAAGGGAAGCCGTGTTTATCCTTCCATTTCGGTAATGAGTGTCTGCGGGGTGCTAGAAACTGTGCTAAGTGCCGGGCACGTGGCACGGAGCATAGCAAATGGAAATCCCTCCTCATGGACGCCACGTTCTAGTAGGGGAAACAGACAAGACACAAAACAAGGAATGTTTCTGGTACAATGGAGAGATGAATACAGTGGAGAAAATGAATACAGTGGAGAAAAAGAAAGCCGGGGGGTGGGGGGACGTGGGGCGAGTTAGGGGGCTTCAAGCCCTGTAAACGTTGTTTTGGTCAGGGACAGGCGTGTTCCTTAGATGAGGAAGTGTTCGTGATTCCGGAGTTCTTCTCGCCTTTGCATCCATTCCTCTGCCCTGGAGGGCCGTCTTCTGTGTCTGGCTCTGTGTGGGGCCCTGCAGGGGACCCTGCCCAGGGCCGGAGCAGCCCTCCAGGTACGCACAGCTCCCGAGCCTGTTGCGTCTCCGTGTGTGGCTGACCCAGGAGAGACCCTGGTCAGGTGGGAAGAGCCAGCTTTCACGATCCGCTTTCATTGAATGGTGTGGGCTCTTGTTCCCTCATAACACAAATGCGATGACAACAGGTTCCAGATGTCTTCTTAGGACTTTAGAAATCATGATTTAAAATTTTTTTTTTCAACGTTTATTTTATTTTTGGGACAGAGAGAGACAGAGCATGAACGGGCGAGGGGCAGAGAGAGAGGGAGACACAGAATCGGAAACAGGCTCCAGGCTCTGAGCCATCAGCCCAGAGCCTGACGCGGGGCTCGAACTCACGGACCGCGAGATCGTGACCTGGCTGAAGTCGGACGCTTAACCGACTGCGCCACCCAGGCGCCCCTAGAAATCATGATTTAAATACACTTCTAACGTATGGACGACGCCGCTAGAGTTAAAATAGCAGCTCGCCAAGAGGAAAGACAACTGGCTGGCTCAGTTGGTAGAGCATGCGTGCAACTCTTGATCTTGAGGTTGTGAGTTCAAGCCCCACGTTGGGTGTAGAGATGACTTAAAAATAAAATCTCGTAAAAAAAAGGAGAAACCCTCTTTACCATTTCCACACTGGTTTTAGAGGTAGAGGGATTGTCCAAGAAGGCTTCCCTCTCAAGCCCTCAGGTTGGCATTAGCTGTGGTCACCCCTGAAAATGAAAATAAAATGACAGCAGTATCCTAGTCACAGAAGCCTCGAGAAACCTTTGTTTCTGCCTTTCCATCGGTCTCTAAAATAGGGACATGAATTGCCCATGATCCCAGCGACAGGGTCATTGTGGCCCGAACGAACGAACGAGGGCCGCTACTTGTGTTGTGGCGCAAGGTGGCTCTCTAGGGGAAGGCCAATTTGTCACCCTTTAAATGGACTCACTTGCATATAAACAAAAGCACCGTAGGGCCTCACTCCTGAAAGCATCCCAACAAATGTCCCCTACGGTTGTGGGCCCGCAGTAGGAGAGAGCCCGCCCCTCCGCGCCTCGTACGCCCGGGCCGCGGGGTCACTCGCTGGCACTGCACCCTTTCCCTCCAGCACTGTGGTCGGCAGGGCCGCTTCGCCTCCGGCCTGGAGCGACTTCGGCCTCCGATGGCGGCCACGCAGGTCTCGGAAGCGGCAGGGCTCCAGGGCTCCAGTGCCGTGGTCCAGTGGAGACCGTTGGGAATATTTTGTGTGCGGTTTTTGGAAATGTTAGAGAAGTGAGGGGTCGATTGGCGGCAATACTGCATCCAGGAAGCTTCCGGCGCAAAGAGTATGAGAACTTAGCCTGCAGAATATTTCTCTGTTCTATAAATCTCTCGGTGACATTTGGATTAATCAAGCATAATTAAATGTAGTTAGATTTTTGTCAGATTGTAGTTCAAAATAATATTCATCTATGGAGAGGGTAATATATTCTGTAGAAATTTTATTAAGCACTTTAGTTAAGCAAACACTGAGGAGAACAAAATCAGCCTCAGGAAGGTTAATTACTAACAAAACAGAAAGTATAGTAGATTATGTAAATCATTTTAATTTTGAATACCATGGTGTGAGCTCTAATTTACATAGAGAGGTATTTTAGATTTGTTTTTCATATTTTCCAAAAGTACAGAGTTGGAATTGCGCTCTTTAAAGGTTCCAGTCGCTGTAGGTTTCCATTCGGTTTGCTGAACTTCTTCGTGTTTTCGTGGCCACAAGTGAGAAACTATAGCCGCGTTCTTTAAAATGCAGCTGATTATCTCTGTATTCCACTAAGTTCGTTTCAACCGTAAGAACTGTATTTTCATTTCTGTACCTTTAAAGAGGTCATCTTTTGAAGAGCAGTGTGAGGAGGGAGGTTTGTGAAGGCACCCCGCCGTGCCTGGTCTCTCACTAAATGAAAAGAGATTTTTTTCAAACAGGTAGATTTAAAGAGTTTAGACTGTGCTGATAAATCTTTTTATTTTAAATAATTTCTTTCAGGGGAGAAGTAAAGAGACCAAATCGATGTTTCATGGTCTATTTTTTTCTACTCCGAGGATGACAGTTTCACTACCCTTGCAGGTCTCAGGGAACAGCCTTTGTTAAGAATCCCCACGGAAATCTCTGAAACTGTATCACGGTGTATTTAGATTTGACAGTTCTTGTCTAAATTTCTGGAACTAGAGTTTCAAAAGTATTGTCATCTCAGGAGCACGAGATTACCCAAGAAACTTGAACCTCACCCTTATCACCACTGAGATTCTATGTATTCTGGGCCTTTGCATAGTAAGTGACACCCAAAGTCCTTTGTTTAGTAGCTATACAAAGGTCTCTCTATCACACTTACTGCGATGTTCATAGAAAAACCCTGCAGTTTAATTTTGTTTGCTGAGTTTGCTTCTTGGCTTTTCCAGTTTTGTACCGGATTCTGTTTTCTATTGGGATTGAGTCCTTTGGGGAATAATAGCATTTCATTTAAAAGAACGTTCCGTTAAATACCTCCCAACTTCTGCCGACCTAAAAGTGGCCTGCTATTTGAACTCACATACCTTTTGCAGATGGGCCAAAATAGCACCAGTGTCCAAGAGCATATATACAGTAGGCGCTGTGTTGCCCTACGGTCAGCAAAGGCAAGAGGTGTCCGGTTCTCGCACGTAGGGCTGGTTTCCCAGCAACTCAGTTCATCTTCGCCTTCCAAACTGGTCAAAAATAGCCAGCTAAGAACGGAATGCATATTATTGACACAACTACTTCGTGTTTTAAGATCATCTTAACCTTGAGATTCTTTTTGAGAGCAAAGCAAAGGAATCCTGACCTTCAACACGAACTGTTTTGTCTCTTCCTATGTGTCAGGCGTAAAAAGACAGTTCCGAAAGTTAGATCTGATTGGAAGCCAAAGGCATTCGTTCCTCAGCCACGCCACATGTAGCTGACAGGAAGAGTTTGTGAAAACAGGCGGGAGGAGTGTAAAATTTCCTCTTGTTTATAACGCACCATGGTACCACTTTCTTATAAATTCCATTTTATTTTTGTCCTTCGATCCGTTATAACCAGGGGAAACGTCAATCAGTATTTTAAAAGGCCCTATATTTACATTAAGAACTGGCTTATGCCTGTATCTGACAAACTGCTGGGGTCGCTCTCCGACGTGTTTAATTAGAACGGATGCTTTAGAATAGCTAGAGCCGCAGCCTGTCACTGTGGGGATCTGAAAACGGGAGAATCCTGCCACTGCAGAGGGAGCAGGCCGCATCGCTGTGCTGTCGGGAGGCAGAGTTTGCCTGGCTGGCCGCGTGGCCGGCGTCAAACGTGAAACGAGAGGCTGTATGTGCTGGCTGTTCCCCAGCCGCCCGTGTGACTCTTCCCCCCGGGGAAAGCATCACACAAAGCGCTTTGGTATCTTGCTTTTCACTTTTGAAAGTTCCTGTTAGAGCGGCCATGTGAATGTGCACGAGTCATTGTGCATCTAATTAAAATCATTCCTTAGACCGAGCCACACTAAGTGCATCTTGACTCTGAGTAGACAGCCAAGGCAAGGTTGAGCTGGAAACTGTAAGGTACTGGGTACTTTAAAACTTCAGGCTGACTTGCTTGGTGCCCCCTCCCCCGTTTCCCTCCTCCTCGCCATTACAGCGATTACTGTTACGCTGCGCTGCGCCAGGTCCGAATGCTACGCTCTGATAAAAAACCCGGCTTGCTCTTGAGCGCGTCCTGAACAACACGACACGTGCTTTGGCGGAATAGAGCATACCGCTTGAGCATTCTGGCCAACCTGATCTCTGCCGAGTTCCTTGGTGTTGAAGCGATTTGAAGTTGCAATTTGCCGCTTCAGGTTCACGGAGACACCACACACCATCTGTTGCTCTGAGTTCACGTCCTCACAAAAGCACACAAGCGCTTGCAGCTTAAATATTTTCCAGATTTAGGACCCGAGTTGCGAATACTTCAGAAATGCTTGAAGAAAATAGGAGAAGTCATTGCGGGGTGAAATACACCATCGTAAACACAGCTAATGCTGCATTTAAATGTAGTTCCTTGCTTAGCCAGTTTGTCATCACGGCTCTTTAACGCACGCAAGCGGTGATTAATCTGGAAACTGTAGCTGATTTGACAAGGGAAGAATATTCACTTACACGAAATAAAAGTTCTTTACGAGTCTTGTACCTCCACGTCCAAATCTGACCTGGTTCGTTTTGCGTATCTGTCGATTCTGTCACGGCGATAGATTTATGTGCGTGTCCAGTGCTCACGAGCTGCCTTGGGACTCATAGAGTGCAGCCAAGCCCCCTCGTGTTCTGTGCTGTTCTGTGGCCTGGCTGGTACACGCTGTCACGAGTGGAGGATGACACTGCCTTGAGGCAGTCCGTCACCTCACGTGCTTTGGAGAAAAGTGTTCTGTTGTTGGGATTGTTGGAAAAACACAGCCAGAGGGGTGTGTGGCTTAGATAACGTTCCCTGTGAGTTGCAGAGCCATCTGCGGTGTGTATCACAGCCAAACTAGTCGCGGAGCACGGGGACAGTTCTGTACCACCGCCATCGAACAATAAAACGGTAGTTGTGATTCACTGCGTGTCAGTGTGGTCTTTTCCTGAGCTCTGGCCTGTGGTCTCATCCCTCCCACCCGTGAGCCTTGCCGTCTCGCTTTCTGCAGTTCGATACGTGAGCAGCACCAAGCACCTTCGTAAGTTGCCAGGAGTGGACAAGGACCCTTACCTAAATGCTTATGCTCGATCGGAGGAAAAATAGGTTATTTGGATTCTTGGCAGCGGGGAACATCCTGTTGGCAGAATAAAGGAGCTCCTCACAGTGTATAGTTTTAACGATATTTTTCAAACATGGATCAGGGAAAGGGGACCGTATATTGTCTACACCCGACACTTTTGGCAGCGAAAAGAGCACTATTAATAATTATACGCTAAAGCATGTAAACACATGCAAACCAGGACTGTGCTGGGCGAATCGGGCCTAACTGGCCATGGACCACCTACGCCAGAATCACACAGAGTGCTGGTTAAAATGCAGATCCCTGGGCTCTCCCTCAGCTCTATTCATTCAGATGCTCGGGGCCGGAGGCCTAGGAATCTGTATTGCAACAAACGCCACAGAGGAATCCTTTAGAAAGTGTAATTTGGGAACCGTTGCCATATGGAATACGCGAAAGAGAAACAACTTGGAATTTGCAATTAAAGGGCCGTTGTTTCCATGGTGTCTTTTGAGGATGTGGCACAGCCCGACACCAGGACCCAGCGCCTCTGAGGTCATTTGGCTGCAGTTACAGGCTTCCTGAATAATGACTAAGCGGTGTGGTCTTCGTGCTATCTACCAATGTGTCGTTCTTCTACTGAACAGTCAATGGTGAATGGCTGTCTTTCTAAGACTTGAGAGTACCTACCTGCTGTCTTGTAGATTTCTCGCTAAAAAACAAACCTAGAAAATTTGAGGCAAGAAACTTGGGTGTAAATGATTCTTGGGGTGTTAATATCAGGGAATCCACACATTAGCCTCCATTCTGCTACCAGCGAGTCGTTAACTGCATCTTGGTTTCCTTGTCTATAAAATTAGGGCGTTGGACCATATGGTTCCAAGGTCCTTCCCAGGTCTGATATTTTATGGCACTCTTTAACACCTAAAATAGGAAGCAGGTACCACCAGCTGCTTTCATGCTGTGATACATTTTGCCCAAAGAATACAAAAGCAGTGGCTCTCAGAAGCGATCATGGTTTTAGTTCACGTATTTAAAGTATCCGAATTTTACCAAAAGTCAGCCGCTGTGTGAGCCCATCACTCATGACCGGGGGACTAGCGTTCTTGTCGCAGTCACTCCTCCCCTGTTTTGAAATCATGAAGTAAGTATGGTTTAGACTCACAAAGAGACCCTCCAACTCAATGTCTATGGTTCTGTGAAGCTGCTGCAGTGCATCGCTCTTGGATGTACGTTTTGACTTCCTTGTCATTTATTTCAGGGTTTTCCAATGACTAATGCATGTTTGCAAACGATCATGCGATCTCTTCAGATGTTCCTAGTAACACAAGAATGTTCTCCGGGAACACGAGTAAATCATAAGGCGTCGCGTAGGAGGGGTTGCCCCTGGGAAGGGTGCGTGTAGGCCACTGCCCGCCAGAGCTCTGTGATGATGGGAATGTTCTCTATCTGTGCTGTCCATTATAGTCGCCCCCGGCCACTTGAACGCTTAAAATGTGGCTAGTTCAACTGAGGAACGGAACTGTTTATTTAAATGGGATTTATCAAAATTTAAATAGCTACTTGTGGCTCCAGGCCGTCATGTTGGACCTGGCAGCTGTTGAATAGCCATTACATGTTGTTGAATTGTTCTGTTAACACCGAGCACCCGTCTTCACCAGCCACTGGAATGGGTGCTTAACAGTACTTTTGTCATTTCTTAATGTTGGTCTTAAAACGAATCCTTTGCCTACTGCCCACTGATGACACTGTTATCAACATAATAGTCTCTCTTTGGATAAGAAAATGAGATTTAGACCACATTTCTCCTGTCACAGCGGTATGGCAGATCATTTCTCATCTTTGTTATACGAGCCATTGATCACAACCTCTGAATCCATTACTCTCCGAGGCTCACTTTGTACCCTGAGTTGAGGTATTAAGTATAGCCCAGAGGGTCTCAACCTGGGCTTGTTGGAATCGGAGTCCTGGGCCCCACTTCAGATCCATTCTGTCAGATGGCTTCTGGGACATATTCTTAAGAGTCCCCTAGGAGATGCTAACATGGGACGGACCGGGTTGAAAACCACTGGTAAGTCCAAACCTGCCTAGGAGAATCGTAGGTGGCAAGCAGCGGCCAAGCCCGTCTCCTTGACACAGAGCAGGTCCTAGGGGCCTTGCAGTTGTATTGATGTTCTGTTTAGCAGGTAATTGGAAAATACTCAGAACAGACAAAAAGGCCTTGATTTGAATTCGGGGCAGCTGAGCAGCCTTGCTGTTTCTTACTGTGCAAGAAACTCTAAGTTAGGCCAATGGTCTTCTCACCGTTCCCCGGCATCGTCGTCTGAACAGCCCTCTCCAGCCCTCAGACAAAATAAACGCGTTAATGCTTTCAGTTACAGTGACGGGTGCAGAGCTTTCCACGGTTCCTTAGTAACAGCTTAATATAATAGTGTAATTATTTCCAAAGTTAGAGATAATTATTGTCACCTTAGCACAGTAACTGGAACAGAGCTTCCTATACGAAAACTGCTCTTTTCCTAGGGCTTCAACTGGCAACAAAATAGCAAGTTTACCGGGGCAGATACTGCCCCGTGATCCAGGTGAGAAAGGCCCGTCAGTCACACTGCAATCGAATTTAGGGTGAGGCCTCGAATGCCCATGTCACTCATCAAATAGTTCTGTCCAGATAAGAGAGTTCAAGTCTTTGGGGCGAGGCTCCACACCTGTTGTTAGGGCCTTAAAGGAAAGTGTGTGCTGATGCCTTGGGACTTCGGTAGCTCACCTACAGCTGTACTATTCATGGGCCTCCTCCGTTCGGCAGTCCTCAAAGAGTGGTTTCTAATAAACAGAAAGTCTACTGTTTTTTTTAAGTTTATTTATTTTTGAGAGAGAGGGAGACACAGAGTCCGAAGCCGGCTCCAGGCTCCGAGCTGTCAGCACAGAGCCCTATGCGGGGCTCGAACTCACAAACCGTGAGATCATGACCTGAGCCGAAGCCGGACGCTTAACCAAGTGAGCCACCCAGGTGCCCCGAAAGTCTGCTATTTAAAATCTACTTATTTTCCCCTACTCTGAATAAGATGTGGCAGTCCTTGCACTTGGAGGAAGAGCACCCCACACCCAAAGAGATTAGTAAAATATTGTGAAATTAGTTGTTCGTAAAAGCACTGTAAAACTCTATTTGGCACAATTAGAAACCTGGACTGTTCAACAAGGGCTCAGGAAAGTCAAAGGTAGGGCCAGTCAGGAGCGGCCATAGTTGAGAATCAAGCTACCGGGCTTGAGCTGAAATTGGCATGGGGGATGGGACTGTGTCCTCTTGAATCTTTGTGTCCCCAGGACCTAGCAGCTCACTCAAATGTTTACCGAAAGCTCCAGACAGGAGTGCAAATGCTCATGGAAGGCTCCAGTGGGAAAAGAAGTTACTCTAGAAAGGAGTATGGAGTAGTCTGATGCTGGATGGCTGGAAGTGAGTTCTAGCTTAAAGTGGTCGTGGTCAACTTCCAAGGACCAGAAAAAGAAAAAAACACAAGCCAGGTGGAGAATAGGCAGGAAACCGATTCTGCCCAGCAGTCAGAAGCTGTATTCCTGAGCCTGCTACAGTAGGAACGTATCCATTTGATCAAAGACTTTGGTTAGCCGCCCTTTTACTCCTTGTCTTCTTGAGACTGCCAAGTATGAATTGGAGGATATATACAGAGAATGGGGCGGGGAAACTCTTAAACTTCCTTCTCTATCAGCCATGGCTCCATGTTTGTGAGTCGAGGACCCACCTCCACGTCTCTCCTCATGGACCAATTAGCATGTTCGTTTGGGTTAGACATCTCCCATGATACCTATTCTGTGCTTCTCTTGTGGATATCAAGACTTGGGAGAAACCTTTTAAGCAGGTTCATCATGAGTAGATACAGGAGTGTTAAAAAGAGGAACATGAATCTATCTGCATAGGGGTTACTGTTCCTCAGCTCAGGAGCTGGAAAAAGGTTCAAGGGTTTATGACCATTGTCTTTAGTCACCTTGTGGTAGACAGCATAATGGCTCCCCAGAGGTGTCTGCATCGTAATCCTCGGCATTTGGGAATATGTTGTATTACGTGGCAAGAAGGAATTAAAGTTGCTGACGACCTTCAGATAGGGAGATTTTCTTGCATTATTCAGGTGGGCAAATGTAAACACAAGAGCCCTTATAAAGGCAGAAGGCATGTGGGAGTAGTGTTAGCATGAGAAAGACGGCACTGGCCTTGGCTGGCTTTGAAGCTGGAAGGAGGCCACGAGCCAAGGAATGCAGGCAGCTTTTAGGAGCTGGAAAGTGCAAGAACACATCCTCCCTAGAGCATCCAGCGCGGCCAACATCTTAATTTTAGTCCAGTAAGACCCATTTTGGACTTCTGACCTCCAGAGCTGTGTTGTTTTAAGCCGCTGAGTTTGTTCCAGAAGTAGGAAACTAATATATACCTCTTCAGCTTCTTTCAGCTATTGTTGATCCCTGGGTACCAGGTATGGAAACAAAAAATAGAGTCAGTGACTCTCTTGTGTTCATGTTGATTTGTGGTCAGACCAGTGAATGGCTTCTTGTCAACATCTATCCAGTGGAATGGGACTACCAGGCAAGAAAGACTGGTTCTCTCGTCAAGCTGTGTAATCAGTCATGTCCTGCCACGTGCATGGCAGAAGATGACAGGTTTTCTTTGAACTTGGAAATTTTCAAGTGACAAGTTCATTTGCAAGTATAATTGGCTGAAAAGGTCCCTGTGGAAAGGGTAAAGTATCCCAACTCTTTCAGGTATAGATTCATTAATTCTTTTAAAATGGAAGGTTACATATCAAATATTTTAGTTACGTCTAATCCCTCCATCAGAACTCCGCTTTTGTGAATACAGTACCATAACCTGGCATGTCAATTTCCCTCCCGGCCCGCCCCCCCCCGCCCCGCAGGAAAGAGAATGAAGGTAAGGAGAATAAAAATTGCTTGTAGGAGACAAGTCAACCCTGCTCTGAACAGTTCTCCTCAAGCTTCCCA
>NW_024420586.1:3044442-3044746 GCF_014898765.1 Herpailurus yagouaroundi
ACAGCAGCACAGCAGGGCCTAACAGAGATCGATTAGTGCCTACAGATATTTATGCTCTTAATGATATTTTCGCATTTTACTGGTTTATTGGTTTTGACTCGATGACTTCTTAAAGAATTTAACCACTGGGTATACTTGGGGGTTTATGAATGGTCATGCTTTGTCTGAATGGCATCTCGGTGGGAGTCTTTTTATCTAATGGCTCCTACTGAAGAAGTTGCTTAAACACACAACTCCAATAACCCGCGAGGCCTCCGGTACAAGAGGACTCTGTGCGTGTGCATGGTTTGTGTGTAAACATTTC
>NW_024420586.1:3044846-3058206 GCF_014898765.1 Herpailurus yagouaroundi
CCCTCAACATGAATTTTACTGTGCTTTAGAATGGATTGCTTTTCTTTTGGGAACATTTCTGAGGTCTCATGAAGTCAAGAAGAAACCTGTAACTCTTGCTGTAATTACAGCCTGTCAAGAACGTGTCTGATCTGGGCAACAAAGCCAAGTAACACGGTCTATGAATAATAGGTATTCTGTTTTTAAGTGGATTCCCTTGCTGGACGCGGGCCTGGCTGTTGATTCTAGAGTCCGGGCTACTGTTAGAAGTGTCATTTCCGAGCTAAACCTCCCCAGATGGAGTTCATGGAAACTCCCAAATTAAGCCAGTGGAGGGCACGTGCCCGGGTCTCGGCACTGCAGAGTCTGCCTCAGTTGCTGGCCTTTGGGCTCCCGATGTAGTGCCTCCACCCCCGTCTCTCTGCTTCCGTCTTATCAGAGGCGCGCTTCCCCAAAGATGTTAAAGTGGTGGAGATGGCCACGCCGCCCGGGTTAGGTACAGGTGAGAAGCCCCCACCAGGTGGCAGGATGGGGAAGGTGGGTGGAGCCCGAGCGCCCGTGGAGGCCAGGGCGTGTAAGCGGCCACCAAAGAAAGCTGTCAGCTGTGCTGGGCCACCCCTCCAGCTCTCTGCTCAGTGAGAGGTAAGCACTTCCTCACGGTCACTTGGTGACAGCATCCTAGCCGGAGCAGCTTAGGGACACCGCGGGCCGGGTCATACATTCAGAGACCTTAACGGGCAAAGACCTCAGAAACCATTTCCGTCAACCCCCTCGTTTTACAAAAGCAGACACTGAGGCCACAGAAGTGAAGCGGTTTGGCCTCGGTCACGAAGCCAGTTAGCACTGGAACCTAGAACTCAAGGTCCCGACCGGGCTCCCTCCGGTGACCTCCCCTCCGGGTAGCCTAACTGGCTCGTCAGTCAGGTGTGGGCCCTTTGCCCCGAGCCGCGCCGCGCAGAGCCCCCGCCCTCTGAAGTCCCCTCTGAAGTCCCGGGGCCGCAGCTGGCCATGGGCGGGACGACCGCCACACCTGGGTTTTTCCCCTCTGAGCTGGCAATCGTACACGCGAATGCAGAGGCACACTTTGAAGAAACATGGCAAGCCAACGTGCAATTACGTGTCCCTTTATTTATAAACAGGTTGGGAACGCTGTGTTCCACTGGGGAGCGGGGGTGGGTCAGGGAGGGACGAGGGGGTAGGCGTGGAGGGCTGATTCCAGTAGTTCGCGTTATTCAGCACCAGAGCAAATGCTTGGGCGTAAGGTCGTACTTTAACCCAGATGAGTCTCCGTCTTCTTGTATGTACAGCAGAGTCTTAAGAGTGTGTGCTCTTCTTATGGCTTTGTCCCGGTGCACATCGCAGTGACACAACAAAAAACTCAATTCTAGAGAGAAGTAGAAGTTGCAAATGCCTCGTGAACTTACTCGTTTTTAAAAAGTCTGATGGCCAAGACTAGTGCTGAATGGATGCCTGAGGAACAGGAACATCTCTGCTCCAAACGGGCTCATCTGATTCAGCTGAGTCTGAGCCGCCGGCTCGCTCGTCTCCCTGGGGTACACCTGGGTGCTAAAGGAAGTCCTGAAGCCGAAGAGAACACAGGCGCACGCTCGCTCTTCCCGTCCCTCCCTCCGGGGATGGACTCACAGCGACTACAGCCCGAGGCAAAGAGCAAGATTCCCAAGCCCGCAGAGCAGGTCAGAAGGCAGTCTTAGGTCTCAGGGTCGCTCGTCTTGAGGTTGGTTTCTTTTGCTTTTCTAAGGTCCTGGCACGTGGGGGCGGGCTTGCCAGAAGCGGGCCGTTCGGTGTGGCTAGGATATTCGAGCTCTCCTGTGTTCCGAGCCGGTGGAAGGGTGAGTGTTTGATTTCAGGGCCCTGGGGAGAGGGTGCGGCAGCTGACGGAGAAGTGATGAGCCGGGGGAGCTGGGGAGGGCAGGGAACCCACACCCCGCACGGGTATTCGCTAACCTTGGGTGTCTGTGAAAGGAAGCCTTCCTTCTTCACCTGTTAGGGGGTGAGTGACACTCTGAAAGGGAGCAGAAGGTGACTGCTCCCCTACTCTCCACCCTCCACCCTCGTTTTCGCCCGTCTTTGTAACCTGGCCCCCGTCTGCAACCCTCACTGCTGTTCTCTAGTCCTCAGTCTAAAGCTTGCTCGCTTTCTCTCACTTCTGCTGGCCTCTTCGAGCCTGCACTTAATTTCTACATCTCTCACTCCAGCCCTGACTCACTCTGGGTCATTACTGTTGATTGGTCGGCCCGAACACAGAGCACCCCCATCTCTTCCTGGGGGGTGGGCTGGAAGACGCTCATGGCCAGAAGCGCCAAAAGTTGGGCGGTTAGGCTGTGGAATCCCGCCCCCCCCCACCCCGCATTCCTTCTCCGTAGTCTCATGGCCCCACAACGGTGGGCGGGTGCTGTTGGAGGACAGCAGGGGCTCGGAGGGTGAGCTTTAGAACGGCTCGTGGGCTGTCGTGGCCCATCCCCGAAACATCCCAGACATTGGTCGTGTCCCATTCGTGGCGCTGAGTCTGAGTCACATAGGTGGCATCTGTCAGTACGCGGTAGAAGGCCCGCAGACGCGTCATCAGCCCGATCGATCAGCCCCACATTATTTGCTTCAGAACACAACTCAGCTGAGGGCGGGCCTGCGCCGGGCCGTGCAGTGAGCACAAGGTAGTTGCTCCTACACAAAGAGCTCCCGAAGTGGTTTGAGAGCACGAGTTTCCTCTAACGTCCTTTCCGCTCTCGAGGCCCCTCTTCTCCCCTTTGTCCTCCCCCTGTTCTCCCCCACCTTGCCCTGCCCGGCTCTACTCATCCTTTCACTGCAGCCGAGACGGGGTCTGGGCGCCAGTTTGCTCCAGCTGCATGAAGGAGGGGCGAGCGAGTGGGCACAACGGAAGCACGGGGCCTCACTCCCTCGGCAGGGTGACGCTCTGGGCCTTGACTACAGGCAGGTTCCCTCTAGAGTGCCGCATCCCCCCCCCGCGGCAGCCCCACGACTGCTCAACGTTACTCTGGAGAGAGTGCCAGCAACAAGGGGGTTCCAAGCTAGCTCAGCCTCATGGTCCTGCTTCCCAGTAAACCCCACTTCTCTCCAGGTGGGCAGGGAGGTAGTTCAACCCCGACACCAGGGGGAAAGACATGCCACCTTCCTTCGTTGGTTGCCCCACTTCTCGCCCAGAAGGCTGGTTCCCGAGGCCTCGGAAGAGGGGTGTTTGTGGCATGAGAGATGCTGAGCTCTTCCCACAAGTTGCTGGTTTGGGCCTCTGCTCGGGCCCCAGCTGTCTCTGGCTTTACTGGGACCGGCGGGCAGTGCCTCCTCTACCTGAGAGTGTGGTTCTACACCCTGACTCTACCTGCTCCTTCCCGACCTGTCATTAGTGGCCAAGAAGTTCACACAACTCCACGGGAGTGCTTAGGGTCCTCGTCCCATTTGGCAAACCTAGGGGCGGGGTAGCGGTCTAACAACCTAGAGCACGTCTATGCTGAGATCAAACTGAGATTCCGACACTGCTCTGGGAAACTCTTCAGAGCCTCCCTCCAGAACTATTACGGGAGGCCATGAGAACAACATGCTCGATTCCTGGTTGGGACAAGACATTTCTACAGGAATCCAGGATGAGTTTTTGACAAAGTGCCCAAGTCACAAGGGAACCAGGTAGTTCATTAGACCGAGGATTTCAGCCAGGGTATTAGGGTGAGAGCAGGGGAGTGTACTGTAAAATGCTACCACCGTATATTCGTATTGCATATGGTCTACACCCTGGAGAGCGTATTTGGAGCATATATAGGACAGATACGTGCAGGTAGCACCCCCTATTGGTATACTATGTGGTTTGGTATATCAAATGGTTACTTGAGGTCTATGAAATTGTTAAGTGGTCAGACGTGGGAAAAGCCATTCCACAGTTAGCATCCTTTAAGGAGAAGCTCCGGGAGACCTTGAGCATCTGCTAAACTCGGAGCCAAAGCAGAGCAGCTCCTCTTGACATACGTGCGCACACACACATACACAAAATGTTTTTCTCTGTTGCGTTTCCCACAGAGAAAGGTAATTTCTGGAAGGCCGTGAAGTCGAACCAAAGATGAAAAAATACAACCAGGAGCATATTAGGCCTTACGTGGCATTCTCAACAAAACTGTCTTTTGGATAAGAAGTTAAGGTTCGTGCTAGATGACCTTTTACGTATCTGGCCTAAAGCGTGTCTTGGTCTCTGCACCACGTTCCTGGAACTGGCAAGGATAGATGTGTTGCAACATCAGGTCTCAGTGGCTCAACTGAGAAGGTTGGAATTTGTCTTGAACTTGGCTATGTCAGAAGCACTTCGCCACCTCTATGGGAAACCATTTTATTCTGGCAGAGCTTGGGTGGGAGGAGGCAACGTGCAGGGCCCTTGTGAGCTGCAAGTAGCGGATTGAGGGAATGGCCGCTTCCACGGGTGGTGAACTTGGTGGGGGCGGGTGGAAGGACCAAAGCAGAAGACACCCCACTGGGTGCAAGTCTCCTGGGGGTGCTCTGCATCTTTCCTTAGCAAGGTTAAAGTAGAGTGATTCTGGATGCTGCTAAGAAGGTTTGTAAAGGTTGTCCGGCTAGAAACCTCCATGCAGAGCCCACATGTTAGGCTGAGTGGAGACGGGGGGAGAGCTGGTCCCCAGGCCTTACCTTAGCTCAGCCGCTGCCCCTGCGACTGTGACCCTTCCAACCCCACCCAGGCAAGCCCGGTGACCCCGCCCCCGCCCCAGCCCGCGCGGGGTGGCTCTCATCGGCCAGCAGCCTTTACTTCTCATCCTCATCCCCCTCACTCATGCTGCTGATGGAGGCTGAGGCTGCTTTGGGTGAGGAGGGGGGTGAGGTTTTGTTTGGGAGCCACGAGAAGGTGGGTGACGGGGAGCGGGACGGGGACCGGCTCCTGGTGGGGCTGCTCACTGGGCTCTGCTTCGGGGACAAGGCCTGCAGCATCCGGCTACTCCTCTCCTGGAACATCTGCTTCTAGAGAGAAAATGGGGAGAAAGGGTCTGTTAAGTTAGTCTTCCGAGCTGGTGGCGAAACAGGGCAGGAAAGAGAGCTGGCACCCCACCAGGCGGGCACCCACGCCCCCGTACCACACTCGATGCCCGACACTACCCGCGGGGAGGAGGGGAGTGAAAGGCAGGGACGGCCAGACGCCGACACACAGGTGGCCCTCTGTGCTGGCTCCTGGGACTCTCCTCCTCGCCTGCCTTGACTCCAGCTACCAAATGTAACTGGAGGGGATGCGACCTGCCAGGCACATCGTAATGTCCTAGGCACGGAAGGGTAGGGGGACACAGAAATCCCTGTCCTCATCGATATGAGGAGGACTCCCATAGTAAACGAAGGGAATGACATACGTGTATGTCAGATGGATGTACGGGGTGTGAGAAAAAATAAAACGAGAGGAGAGCAAGATGGGGGTGTGAGGTGGGGAAGCGCCGGGCAGCAAAGGGAATTACAGTGCTCAGCGAAGGCCACAAGGAGAGGCTATTTGAGCAAAGACCTGAAAGAGATGAGGGCCTGGGGCCCATGTGACTGGAAATCGGGGGCAAACACATTCCAGAAGGGAGCATGCGGTACATGTCCAGGGAGGAGCGAGGAGGCCATGGCGGCTGGAGTGGAGTCACCCCGGGGAGGAGGGGGTTAAGAGGAAGTCACCAGAGAAGTGACACAAAACTGTGTCCCGTGGGCTCTTGGTGGCTGTGTAAGAACTTTGGCCTTTACTCTGAGAAGAAAAACCTCGGGATAGTTCCTTGACCCCTGGAGTTCTGGGTCCAAGAGTCAGGAACTGTGACTTTGGTTTGAAAAGGACCACCCTGGCCGCACTGCTGGGAGCACACTACAGGGGAACAGACTACAGGGGCAGGAGAGCCGGGGCTGGGAGAACGGGGTCGAGCACACCGTTTTAAGAATCCAAGGTTACACGAGGTGAGAAACGGTTGGAGGCCCGGTAGATTTGTTTTCCCCGGATTTTTTAAAGTATACCTGACTTAAGGTGAAACCCACCCTTCTCAGCCCACGGTTCTGTGAGTTTTGATAAGCACCAGCAGGGTATGTGGCCGCCCGCACAGTCAAGGTCTTAGGAGAGTTCCATTGGCCACCGAGTTCCCACGAGATCCTTTGTCGCCCCCTCCCCCAGCCTCCGGCAACAGATCAGTTTTCTGTCCCTGCAGTTTTTGCCTTTTCCAGAATGTCCTCTAAATGGAATCATGTAGTATCGTGGTCTGGCTACACTTTTTTTTTTAAATATAATTTATTGTCAAATTGGTTTCCATACAACACCCAGTGCTCATCCCAACAGGTGCCCTCCTCAATGGCTACACTTTGCAGGTAGAGCCCCCAGGAGGCGCTGACAGGTGGGATGTGCGGTGTGGGAGGTAGACTGATCAAGCGACTCCAGCTTCTGGCGTAAACGACTAGAAAGCCAGCAGTGTCATTTGCTCGGGTGGGGGACTCTGTGGGTAAAGGGGGTCTTGGTGGTAAGACAGCTCCGGCTCGGAACCTCAATTGACCGCTGGCTGGTGCTTTAAGAACTGAGTCCTTCCCTGACACGGTCCATCCGTCTGCTTCATGGGGAGCCCGGTCTGGGCTGGCGGCGCCGTGAGGGCTCTGCCCTTCTGCTCTCTGCCTGCAGCTCGGCCCCCTACGTATATGTACGTCCCATCCCCCCCACCTCGGAGCACCCTGCCCGTGCTGCCTGGGCTCTATGCCTGGTTTGTCACGGAGCCTCCGCCCCCAGCACCTCAGTCCGATCTTGGGATCCTAAACTGGGCCTGAGAGCCATTTCTCCAGTTAGTGATTTGAGACCTGGCTTGTCATTCGAGTTACGCATTTTACAAACCACTCCAGAGCCCCCTGGAGACCACGTGCTGTACAAGCCGGGGCTTCAGTGATGTACAGGAAGGGGGGGGGGGGGGTTGAGGTGGGAAGTGAGCCCATGAAGCTGGGGGAGGGGTGCCTTTTCAAGCAGAGGGCGCTAAGTAGAGAGGCCTAAGTATACTTTCTGGCCGACTCTAACCAGAGTGCCTATGGGGCTGACGGGGCCTTGGGGCTGCAGCACCAGTGACAGCTGGAATTGTTTTTATCCCTAAGAGCCCCTGGAAGATTTTTTTTTAAATTTTTTTCAACGTTTTTTATTTATTTTTGGGACAGAGAGAGACAGAGCATGAACGGGGGAGGGGCAGAGAGAGAGGGAGACACAGAATCGGAAACAGGCTCCAGGCTCCGAGCCATCAGCCCAGAGCCTGACGCGGGGCTCGAACTCACGGACCGCGAGATCGTGACCTGGCTGAAGTCGGACGCTTAACCGACTGCGCCACCCAGGCGCCCCGAGCCCCTGGAAGATTTTAATTAAGGGAGGGGTATCATCAGATGTGTGTTCCAGAAATATCTTTAGGTGGGAGCATAAAAGCAAAGAAAGAAACCATAAAGGAAAAGATCGGTGCTTGGCTATATAAAAGTGTATAACTTGTGTACCTCAAAAAAAACAAAAACCAAAAAAAACACCCAGCATCAGATAAAATAAAAGGCAAGTGAAAACCCAGGGGGAAATTCTTGCAACATTTAACCATAAATAATGGATCTTCGTATATAAACAGAGCTTACAAACCCAAAAGATTAATGCAAAAACCTTGATAGAAAAACAGAGCATATGGCTTGTCAAGGCAATGCACGAGACTTACAAATGACCTATAAAAAATGTTCAGCATCCCTAGTAAACAAATGCAAAATGACTGAAGTGAGATGCCTTTTTTATATATCAGATTGTTAAAATTGTTAAAACTTTACTGAATTTGTAGATTAGCTCCAACAGTTTTTTGGTGGAGTCTGTCAGATTTTCTACATATAAAATCATGTCGTCTCCAAATAGAGACCATCTTACTTCTTCCTGTGCAATTCTGATGGCTTTTATGTTTTCTTCCTTGATTGCTCTGGCTAGGTCTTCGGTAATACCTTGCATAGGAGGAGTGAGAATGGGCACCCATGTCTTGTTTCTGACTTGAGAGGAAAGGCTTTCAACCTTTTATCATGGAGTACCATGTTAGCTGTGGGTTTGCTGTCTATAGCTTTCATTATGTTGAGGTACGTTCATTGTATACCTAATTTGTTAAGGGGTTTTCTCATGAACGGATGTTGAATTTTGTCCAGTGATTTTTGTGCCCATTGAGATGATGAGATTTTTTTTCTTACATTCTATCAATGTGATGTATCATAGTGACAGATTGACACCTGTTTAACCATGCTTGTATCCCAAAAGTAAATACCACTTGTTCATGGTGAAAGATATTTTTACTATGCTGCTGAATTCTGTTTACTAGTATTTCATTGGGAATTTTTGCCTCTATATTCACCAGAGATAGTGGCCTGTAGTTTTCTTTTAGTATTCTTTTCTGGCTTTGGTATCAGGGTAATGTTGGCCTCATAAAATAAGTTTGGGAGTGTTCCGCCTCCAAAACATCGAGGAGTTTGAGAAGGATTTACGTTAATTATTCTTTAAATGTTCAGTAAAATTCACCAGTGAAGCCATCTGTTCCTGGGCCTTTCTTCCCTGTGAGGTTTGTTGATCACTAATTAAATCTCCTCACTAGTAATTGGTCTGTCACATTTTCTACTTCATCCTGATTCATTTTTGGTAGGTTGTATGTTTGTAAGAATTTTCCATTTCTTTTAAGTTTTCCAGTTTCTTGGCATATAGTCAATCATAGTAGCATCTTAAGATCCTTTGTGGCCTCAGTTGTAATGTCTACTTTTTTATTTTCATTTGTAATTTTGTTGATTTTGGTCCTATTTTTTTTTTTTTATTCGTTAGTCTAGCTAAAGGTTTGTCAATTTTATCTTTTCAAAAAAACCATCTCTTGGTTTGGTTAATCTTTTCTATTGTTACCTATTCTGTTTTATTTGTTTCTGCCAGAATTTGTTATTTCCTTCCTTCTGCTAAGTTTGGGTTCACTTTTTTTTTTAAGTTCCTTAAGGCATAGCGTTAGGTTGTTTGAGATCTTTCTTGTTTCCTTAGGTAGGCATTTATTTCTATGAACTTCTCTCTTAGAACTGCTCTCTTTGCAAACCGTAAGTTTTGGTATGTTTTGTTTACATTCTTGTTTGCGTCAAGGCATTTTTATTTCACCTTTAATTTCTTCCTTGACCCATTGGTTGTTCAGCAGAGTACTGTTTAATTTCCATGTATTCATGAATTTTTCAGTTTTCCTCCTGTTAACGATTTCTACTTTGAGGCCACTGTGGTCAGAAAAGGTACTTGGTATGATTTCAGTCCTCTTGAATTTGCTAAGACTTGTTTTGTAACTTAACATATGGTATATCTTAGAAAATGTTCCATGTGTGCTTGATATGAATGGGTATTCTGCTGCTGTTGAATAGAATGTTCTATATATGTCTATTGGATCCATTTGGTCTTTAGTGTTGTTCAAATCTGTTTCTTTATTATCTGTTTGGATAATCTATCCATTTTTGAGAATGTGTCATTAAAGTCCCCAACTATTATTGTATTCCTGTTGTTTTCTCTTTTTAGCTCTATTAGTTTTTGCTGTTTATATTTGGGCACTCTGATGCTGGGTGCATAAATATTTACAATTGTTGTATCTTCTTGATGGATTGACGTCTTTATCACTGTGTAATAATTGTAAAAGACCTTCTTGGTTTTGTTTCGCCATTTTTGGATGTAAGTTTAGTGTGATATAAGTATAGTTACCCCCTGCTTTTTTTAGTACACAATTTGCTTACAAAATCTTTTTCCATCCCTTCACTCTCAGTCTATTTGTGTCTTTAAGACTAAAGTGAGTCTCTTGTAGGCACATCATTAGATGTTTTTCAAATTAATCCGTTCAGCCATTCTATGTGTTTTGATTGGAAAATTTAATCCAATTAAATATAATTTAAAGTAATCACAGGTAAGGACTTGTGCCATTTTGTTAATTGTTTCATGGCTGTTTGTGTAGAACCATAATTCCTTGTTCTGTATCCTGCTTTCTTTTTTTGTGTTGCCATGTCTTCTGGTATCTGTATGCTTTGACTTCCTTATCATGTACTTTTGTATAATTACTCCAGGTTTTACCCTCGTGATTACCACAAGGCTTACATAAAATGTTTTCAAGTTATAACACTCTATTTTAAACTGACAACAGCTTGGGGCGCCTGGGTGGCGCAGTCGGTTAAGTGTCTGACTTCAGCCAGGTCACGATCTCACGGTCCGTGAGTTCGAGCCCCGCGTCAGGCTCTGGGCTGATGGCTCGGAGCCTGGAGCCTGTTTCCGATTCTTTGTCTCCCTCTCTCTCTGCCCCTCCCCCGTTCATGCTCTGTCTCTCTCTGTCCCAAAAATAAATAAACGTTGAAAAAAAAATTAAAAAAAAAAACTGACAACAGCTTAACTTCAATAGAATTTCTAAAGTGCACACCTGTATCTCCACCCTCCCTCACATTTAGGTTATTGATATTACACATAACGTATTTTTTATATTGTGTAACCAGTAACAGATTATTGTAGTTGTGGTTATTTTTACAATGTTTTCTAACTTTTGTTTATTTTAAAATATTTTTTATTTTAGAGAGAGAGAGCACGAGTGGGAGAGAGAGAGAGCCTCAAATAGGTTCCATGCCTTAGTGTTGAGTCTGACATGGCTCGATCCCACAACCCTGGGATCATGACCTGAGGTAAAATCCAGAGTCAGACGCTCAACCCACTGAGCCACCCAGGTGCTCCTGTTTAACTTTTAAAATAGAGTTGGGGGGCACCTGGGTGGCTCAGTCGGTTAAGCGTCTGACTTCAGCTCAGGTCACGATCTCGCGGTCCATGAGTTCGAGCCCCGCGTCGGGCTCTGGGCTGATGGCTCAGAGCCTGGAGACTGCTTCAGATTCTGTGTCTCCCTCTCTCTCTGCCCCTCCCCCATTCATGCTCTGTCTCTCTCTGTCTCAAAAATAAAAATAAATGTTAAAAAAAAATTAAAAAAAAATAGAGTTGGAAGTACATTAAGCACCACCATTACCTCATTATAGATTCTAACTTTGTCTATATATTTACCATTACCAGTAAGTTTTACCTTCTTCAGTCTTCATGATGTTCATTAGTGTCCTTTTACTCCTAAAACTCCCTTCAGCATTTCTTGTAAGGCAGGTCTAATGGTGATGAACTCACTCAGCTTTATTTTGGGGGGGAAGTCTTTATCTCTTCATCTCTGAAAGACAGCTTTGCCAGATACAGAATTCTTGGCTGACATTTTCTTTCCTTTCAATATTTTGGACATATCATCCTATTCTCCCCTGGCCTGAACCAATTTTGTTGAGAAGTCCACTGATAATCTCCTGATGGTTCCCTTATATGTAATCTGCCTCTTTTCTCTTGCTGTTTTCCAGATTTTTAATCTTTGTCTTTGACTTCTCATAAAATTTAATTACAATGTCTATCAATGTAGCCCTACTGGGGTTCATATTATTTGGGATCCTTTGTACCTCATGGATTGGGATGTCCAAGTCTCTCACCCGGTTTGGGAAGTTTTAAACCATTACTGCTTTAAATTTAATTTCTGTACCCATTCCCTTCTCATTCTTTTCCTTCTGGAATTCCCTTAATACAAATATTGCTTGTCTCGATTGTATCTTTTTTGTTGACAGAAAAAGAGTGTGGGGGGGGGGGAGCGGGGCAGAGGGAGAGAGAGAGAATTTTAAGTAGGCTCCAGCCCAGCACAGAGCCCAACACAAGGCTCAGTCTCAAGACTGTGAAATCATGACCTGAGCTGAAATCAAGAATCAGACGCTTGACAGACTGAGCCACCCACATGGCCCTTGATTGTGTCTTTTAAGTCTTGTAGGCTTTGTTCACTCCTTTTGATTCGTTTTTCTTCTTGCTCCTCTAACTGGATTATTTAAAATGTCCTGTCTTCTAGATGACTGACTGTTTTTCTGCATAGTTGAGTCTCCTTTTGAAGCTCTCTGTTGAATTCTTTCATTCAGTCATTGTATTGTTTCAGCTCTACAATTTTTTTGATGGTTTCTACTTGTTGAGCTTCTAGTTCATCCATCATTTTCCTAATTTTTAGCTTTCTATGTATTACTAGTTGGCTAAACTTTAAAAGGATTATTCTGAAATCTTTGACAGTCCATAGACACCATTTCTTTAAGGTCATTTATTAGAGCTTTAGCGGTTTGCTTCGGTGGTGTCACGTTTACCGGATTTTTCATGATCCTTGATTCCTTACATTGGTATCTGCACTTTTGAGTAAGCAGTCTCCTCTTCCAGACTTTGCAGGTTTGCTTTGGCAGAGATAGCTCTTTGCCAGTCACCTCAGTTTGGGTTTCTGGACATGTCAGCTGGTAGTGTCCTTAGGTAGGTAGAGTTTTGCTACCAGGGTCGATTTCTGGGTGAGGCCTCTGGCTGAGCTCTGAGGTCAGGGGTAGGGGTGCCACTGGTATGACTAGTTGGTAAGATGGCTGGTTTGGTTCTCTGGTCTGGCTTACTAGACTGGCAGGAGTCCATACTGTACTTAGCAGTAAGTGGGGCTATGAATTGGCTTCTCTGCCCTCATTGGGCAAGAGAATGGGGCCTATGTGGCTGGTAGTTGGAGTACCTAAATCAGGCAAGGCTGTGGACTGAACCCCCTGGCTACAATGGGTCCACCTATTTTGCTCAGCAGATGAGGAGCATCATGGGCTGGGGTCTCTGTTCAAGGGCTGTTGTAAGGAGGCCTGCTGGCTGGGATCCACAGTTTTCTGTGTGTTCTAGTCAGGTTCCCTGGTCAGGCAGGCTGGAAACGGTATTCAGTGGGCAGGGCTATGAATCAGTTTATGTGCCCAGGCACAGCAAGAGAAGTATGGCCACAAAGGTTTTTGGTTTACGCTCTTGACTCAAGCCAACCTGTGCCACACATTCCCTGCCTGAACAGGGCCCCGGCTCTGCTCTGTGGACTGTCAGCTCTGCCTGTTGGACTCTGCTTAAATGTTGATGGGCTATGCAGCTTTCCGGGTCTTACAGCCAAGCTTTCTGTTTGGATGGTGCTGAGAACTTTACTCAGCAGTGGATGGGGCTATGACTTCACTCCCTTGCCTGGGGGGACCGTAGGCCCAGTTCCAAATAGGCTCCCACTTTTTCCACATCAGGCTTTCTGGTAAGGAGGGGTCAGGAGCTACACTCAGTAGTGGGTAGGCTATGAATTAGTCCCATTGTCTGGATAGAGCCAGTGAACCCTCCACATGTAGCACTGGCTTTATAGGCAATCTCCTCTGCCTGCCATACTCTTGGCTCGAGTGTGGCTGGACTGCGTGGCTCTCCCAGGTGTTCTTGCCAGCCTTCCTGGGTGGGCATGGTTGGGAGTGTTACTCAGCAGTGGGGTGGGGGGTGCACCCCACTGCTGAGTAACACTCC
>NW_024420586.1:3058306-3121986 GCF_014898765.1 Herpailurus yagouaroundi
CAGCTTCCCTGCCTGCACAGAGGCAGGCCAGCCTACAGGGCCAGCAAAATCTTTTTATTTGAGGACCAGAGTCAGGCAGAATGGGGCCCCACTGAGTTCCCTGAACTCATTTGTGCCACCGTCTTGGATCTGCAGATCAGCAAAACCACTAGCTGTGACGACTACTCGGGCGCTGCAGGTAGGAACTCAGTACGCCAGTATGGGCACGGGTTGTTGGAAGCCCCTCCCCGTCAGATTCACACTGCTCCATCCCCACAGATTGCCTTGTGATTCCTGTAGGGTAAAACCAGAGTGAGGGCTCCCAAGAAGTGACCTACAATGCTGGGGGAGTTGGATGTCTGCCCTGGACTCCATTTTTCCACTATAAAAACTGGAGGCTCAGCGGAGACCTCTCTGTGTGATGGGCTGGACTGGGCTGGGCTGGCCTGGGTTCAGGGCAACAAGGTCAGCATATAGCTTCACCCCCATGTGCTAGGATCCTCTCAGTGGTGTCTTGTCTATGAAGAGTTGTTAATTTTTCTTGTGAGGGGGAGCGAAGTCAGGAATGACCCCTGTCACCATCTTGGTGATGTTACTCTCCCCAATTTTTTTTTTAATGTAATGGCCAGTACCGGTTAGGGCTCAGGAAAAAGACCACACACCTATTACTGCTGATGGGAAGGTAAAATAGCCGTGCCTCTTTTTTTTTAATTTTATTTTTTTATTTTTTTTTCAACGTTTTTTATTTATTTTTGGGACAGAGAGAGATAGAGCATGAACGGGGGAGGGGCAGAGAAAGAGGGAGACACAGAATTGGAAACAGGCTCCAGGCTCCGAGCCATCAGCCCAGAGCCTGACGTGGGGCTCGAACTCACGGACCGCGAGATCGTGACCTGGCTGAAGTCGGACGCTTAACCGACTGGGCCACGCAGGCGCCCCTAGCCGTGCCTCTTTAAGGAGTAATTTGGCAATAGGTGTAAAAACTTTTTTTCCTGAAGAGAGAATCAGAGATATAAATAAATACTTATTGGATACACGGGTATTCGTTGCAGTGTCATAACAGACAAAACCCCAAAACCCTAAAAAAGGTTAGAGAAATCGTGCACAACTCTGAGATGATACACTAGACAGCTGATGAAAAGACCTTCAAGAATATTTAGTAACGTGAGGATGTTGGTGAGCTATTGCAATGTAAAAATGATGTGAGAACAGTATGTTCTGCATGATCCCATTTTGTAAAAGGAAATCTATACGTGCAGATGGAAAAGAGATTGAGGCAACATCCCAGTGACTAATGTGGGCAGTTGGACTGCAGGTGATTTTTAGTCTCTTCCCCTTTTTTTCTTTACTTTCTAAAGTTCTGTAATGAATAGGCATTACTTTGATCGCCATAAGGGAGAAAAATGACTGAGGCAAGGAGAAGAGGCCAAAGGGCACTGCAGTAATGACATAGGTGAGGGAATTTTAGAGCCTCGGGGTACATCATCAATTACCCCGCCCCCTTTTACCAGCTCTAGCCCATTTCATCTTAGGATCTCAAGTTTTCTCTACAAATAGAGATGCTTTGCTGATCATAAAGAACCTCTTCAGACTTAAAACTCACAGTTCTAAGAAACTACCAATTATTCACCTTACATTAAAGGCATTGATAATTCTGCCAAAAGACTTCCAACCCCCGCAAAATCAAATAGAAAAAAAATGCTGTAGTACAACAGCATTACCTTATGGAAGCCCATTTATGAGATAAAATCAAATGCCAAAAGGACAGGGTGGCCTATTATTAATAGCAACTTTAAAAGATTCCTTGAATTTCTAGCAGTCAATTGAAAATATGTATTTTTATTACTGTAATCTTGAAGTATATTTATAGTGGCAGCCATTAGCTCTCCCACTGTTAATGGATGTCAGCATTTCCATTAGAAGCTCATTTTCTAAGGAATCTAGGGCTTGTCTAGTGTAGTTTGACTCAAGCTCATAACTGAGAATATTATGCCTACAGTAATGAAATAATTTGAATCTTTAATGATAAACAATGATGTCACACTTCATATAATGTGGTACCTATGCAAAACAACTCTGGGTCTCAGTTTGTGAGCTCTGTGATCTGTTTCTGGTGCATTATGAAGCATGATTCTTCTGCAAAGGAGTGAAATTGAATCAGGCCAGCAGACAGATTTGTAATGAGCTTCCTGGGAAGAAAAGCACTTTAGAAATATAAAAATAATGAAGACCATGGCAAGGCATTTTCATAAAGAAAAGGTATTTAAGTCTTTAACTGTATTGAGAGATTTCCATTTATAAAATTTTCTCCCAAGAACATAACCCTATCTAGTCCTGTCCCAGTAAAACTGATTTTCTATTTCTCTTCCTACAAACTTTTCAAGAAGTTTTTCACATCTAGTGAGGCGTTTAATGTCCTGACAAATGCCTTCAAAGTTTTCAGCATCTCAGAGAGATTCCAGCTTAACTGCCAAAAACAAAAACAAACAAACAAAAAACAGAAAAGAAAAACATCCTAGTTACATCTGGTTTGGACTTCTGGTAAGCATCGTGGAACTCAAGGAAAGAGTTTGTTTTGGCCAAATCAATAAACAACAAAAACTAACCCTTGTAAACAATATCTGACATGTGCCTTGGTGCTGTTAAAGGGCTTTAAAGAATGACACAGTTCAATCCACCCAACAACCCTAGAGGTAATGGATGCAAAGGAACTTGACCAAGGCACCCCATTAGGAGGTGAGCCCCTGTCCTGACCAACTCTCTGTAATTAGCCACTTGCATAGTAAGAAGTTTTTCTGTTGACTCCTGTTACTTGTGCATTTTTGAAACCGTCAAAAAAATTCAAGCAGGAAATTAATTCAGATCCACAAACTGAATTATATGTTTTGTAAAATCAAAAGTCTTAAACAACAGCAGTACTATTAGGATGATTACTTTATAATATATCTGTATTCTCTCTCTACATGCGCACGCACATGCGCACACACACACAGAGTAAGCACTAGAGAGAATGTGGAAAAATTAGAACCCTTTTGCATTGCAATGGAATATAAAATGGTGTAGTCACAGTGGAAAACAGGATCAGAGTTACCATAACATTTAGAAATCCCACTTCTGGGTGTACAACCAAAAGAACTAAAAGCAAGAAATTAAACAGATATTTGTATAGCAATGTTCACAGCAGCATTATTCAAAATAGCCAAAGGATAGAAACAATCCAAATGTCCATTAATGGATGAATCAATAAACAAAATGTGGTATATATAAATAATATGTATGTATATGTATAGACACAATCTGGTGTATATATGTATGTATGTATACACACACACACATATATTCATTCTCCAACTTGAACACAGTTGAGTATTTTCAAGATGGATATTGAAAAGAAACATTTTGTGTATCATAAAATATTATGGAGGGTTTTCTTGGCATGGAGAATCTGAAAGTTGACCACTCATTCCTTCAATAAACACTTATAGCATACTATTTATGCTTTAGGCATAAATCTAAGCCCTGAGGATACAGCAGTAAATAAGGGGGGAGGGAGAATGTCTATGTTCATGTTTATTTTTTTATTGAGGTATAACAGACATATAACATTAGTTTCAGGGGTATAATATGACTCACTATTTGTACATAGAGCGAAATGATCACCAGTCTAGTTAGCATCCATCACTATATATAGTTACAACATTTTTTTTCTTGTGATGAGAACTTTTAAGATCTACTCCCTTGGCAATTTTCAAATACTCAATACAGGATTATTAACCATAATCGCCATGCTGTACATTATATCCCCATGATGGATTTTATAACTAAGTTTGTACCTTTTGACCCCCTTTACCCATTTTGCCCACACCCACCCCCTGCCTCTGACAACCATCAATCTTTTCTCTGTATTGATGAGTGTGGGGTTTTTTGCATGTTTGTTTTAGATTCCACAAATAAGTGAGACAGCACAATATTGGTCTTTCTCTAACATATTAGCGTAATGTCCTCATAGCCCAACAATTTGTGGCAAATGGCAAGATTTCCTTCTTTTTCGTGCCTGAATAATATTCCATGGTGTGTGTGTGTGTGTGTACATATATATATACATATATATACATACACATACATATATATGTATATATATACATGTATATATATACATACACACACACACACACAGTTTCTTTAACCATTTATACATTGATGCATACTTAAGTTGCTTCCATGTTTTAGATGTTGTAAATAATGCTGCAGTGAATATGGTGGTACATATATCTTTTCAAATTAGTGTTATCGTATCCTTCAGATAAATATCCAGAAATGGGATTGCTGGATCATATGGTAGTTGTATTTTTAACTTTTTGAGCAACCTCCATAGTGGCTGTACCAATTTACATTCCCACCAACAATGGTGGTGAAAAGGGGTCCCTTTTCTCCAAGTCCTGATCAACACTTGTTAATTTCTTGTTTTGATAACAGCCATTCTAACAGGTGTGAGGTGATAGCTCATTGTAGTTTTTGATTTGCATTTCCCTAGTAATTAGTGACGTTGAACATATTTTCAGGTGCCTCTTGGCCACCTGTATGTCTTTGGTGGAAATAAGTCTATTCAGATCCTGTGTCCATTTTTAAATCAGATTGGTACTTTTTTGTACTGTAGAGTTGCATGACATCTTTATATTTTGACATGTTTACTCTTATCACATATGACTTGCAAATATTTGCTCCAATTCAGTAGCATATCTTTTCATTTGTTCATGGTTTCCTATGTGCAGAAGCTTTTTTTATATTAATATTTTATCTACTTCCAAGTTAGTTAGCATATAGTGCAACAATGATTTCAGGAGTAGATTCCTTAATGCCCCTTACCCATTTAGCCCATTCCCCCTCCCACAACCCCTTCGGCAACCCTCTGTTTGTTCTCTGTATTTAAGAGTCTGTTATGTTTTGTCCCCCTCCCTATTTTTATATTATTTTTGCTTCTCTTCCCTTTTGTTCCTCTGTTTTGTATCTTAAAGTCTTCCTATGAGTGAAGTCATACGATATTTGTCTTCCTCTGGTGTGCAGAAACTTTTCATGTTGATGGAGTCCCACTTATTTTTGCATTCGATGCCTTTGCTTTAGATATCAAATTAAAAAACAAAATTGGCAAGACAGTTGTCAAGGAGCTTATAGCTTATGTTTTCTCCTAGGATTTTTATGGTTTCAAGTCTTTAATACATTTTGAGTTAGTTTTTGTGTATAAGATAGTGGGCCAGTTTCACTCTTTTTGCATGTGGCTACCCAGTTTCCCCAGCATTGTTTATTAAAGACTGTCCTTTCCCCAATGTATATTCTTGGCTCCTTTGTAGTAATTTCATTAGCCATGTATGTGTGGCTTTACTTCTGGACTCTACTCTGTTCCAGTGATCTATGTCTATATTAATGCCAATGCCTTACTATTTTGGTTACTACAGCTTTGTAATATAGTTGAAATCACGGAGTGTGGTGCCTTCAGCCTTGTTCTTCTTTCTCAAGATTGCTTTGGCCATTTGGGGTCTTTTGTGGTTCCATACAAGTTTTAGGATTGTTGGTTCTCCTTCTGTAAAAAAAAATTGCCACTGAATTTTGATAAGGATTGCATTGAATCTATAGATTACTTTGGGAAGTATGGACATTTTAGCAGTATTAATTCTTCTAATCCATGAGCAAGAGGTATCTTTCCATTTGTTTGTTTTCAGTTTCTTTCAGTATGGTTGACATACAATATTTTATTACTTTAAGGTGTACAATACAGTGATTCACCAATTATATGCATTATGAAATGCTCACCATGATCAGTATAGTCACCACCTGTCACTACAGAGTTATTAAAATACTATTGACTATATTCCCTATGCTGTACTTTTTATCCCTGTGATTGAATTTATAATTGGAAATTTGTACCTCTTTATCCCCTTCACATAATTCATTCACCCACCCCCTGCCCCGGGGCAACCCCTAGTTTCTTTATTCATGAGTTTCTGGGGTTTTTTTTTCATTTTGATTTTTAGATTCCACATAAAAGTAAAATCATGTGGCATTTGTCTTTTTTTGTCTGATTTATTTCACTTAGCATAATACCCTGTAGGTCCATCCATGTTGGTACAAAGGGCAATATTTCATTCTTGTTTATGGCTAAGTAATATTCCATTGTGTGTGTATACACGTGTGTGTGTGTGTGTGTATGTATATATATCTTTACACACATCACATATTCACTTGCGTATCAGTGGACACTTATGTTGGATCCCTATCTTGACTATTAAAAATAATGCTGCAACAAAGATAGGGGTGCATATCTTTTCAAATTAGTGTTTTTTTTTTTCTTTGGGTAAATACTCCAAAGAATAATTTTGGGGTTGTATAGTGATACTGCTGTGTTTAAATTTTTGAGGAACCCCCATGCTGTTTTCCATAGTGGTTGTACAAATTTACATTCCACCAACAATGTACAAGGGTTCCCTTTTCTCCACATCCTAGCCAATGGTTGTTATTTCTTGTGTTTTTGATAATAGCCATTTTGAATGGTGTGAACTGATGATCTCTCATTGTGGCTCTGATTTGCAGGTTCTTGATGAGGAGTGATGTTGAGCATCTTTTCATATCTGTTGGCCATCTGCATTTTTCTTTGGAAAAATCTCTATTCAGGTCCTCAGCTCATTTTTTAAATTGGTTTTGGTTTTGTGGTGTTGTGTAAGTTTTTTACATATCCTTACCAGATACCTGTTTTAATTCAGTAGGTTGTCTTTTTGTTTTGTTGATTGTCTCCTTTTCCATGCAAAAGTTTTTCATTCTGAAGTAGTCCCAATAATTTATTTTTGGTTTTGTTTGCCTTGCCTGAGGAGATATATCTAGAAAAGCAGTGCTATAGCTGATGCCAAAGAAATGACTGCTTATGTCCTCTTCAAGGATTTTTCTGATTTCAAGTGTCACATTGAGGTCTTTAATCCGTTTTGAGTTTATTTTTGTGTATGGTATTAGAAGGTGATCCAGTTTCATTCTTTTGCATTCTTTTGTGTTTGCCCAGAACATTTGGTACCTCATTATACTTGGTTTCTCTCTGTTGAAGTTCTCACTGTGTTCATCCATTCTTTTCCCAAGTTCAGTGAGCATCTTTTTTCAAGTAATGTCCACACCCAACATGGAGCTCAGACTCACAACCCCAAGATCAAGAGTCGCATGTTCCACCAACTGAGTCAGCCAGGCATCCTCGATGAGTATCTTTATGGCCATACTTGGAACTCTTTATCAGGTAAATCTGTTATCTGCACTTCCTTAAGGACTTTCTCTGAGGTTTTCTCTTGTTTTTTTCATCTTGAACATATTCCTTTGTCTGCTTCCCTGGACATTCTGTGTTGTTTACTATGCATTAGATAAAACAGCCACCTTTGCCATTGTAGAAGGAGTAACCGCACATCAGAGATGAAACTTTACCATTCAACCCTGCCATAGCTCTTGGTTGTGATTGTCCAAGCAGTTTATTTTATTCTTAGTGGATCCCAGTGGTGGAGGGTATACCAAGCCTGTCAGTGTTCCAAAAGGGAGGATCTCACTGAGCACCTAGATTCAGGCTGATTGGAAGCCAGACCTTCAGGCAACAGCTTTTAAAGTGTGCAAATAGTGGCAGATTTCAGAGATACTGTGGGTTCTGTTCCTGATCACCACAATCAAGTAGAGTGAATATATTTCACAATAAAGTGAGTCAAAAGAATTTTTTGGTTTCGTAGTGCATACAAAAGTTATGTTTACACTATAGCATATTAAGTGTGTAATAGCGTTATGTCTAAGAAATGCTATAAAAGTTTAATTTAAAAATACTTTATTGCTAAAATACGCTATCCATTTTCTGAACTTTCAGTGAGTCATACTCTTTTCGGTGGCAGGTCTTGCCTCAGTGTTGAGGGCTGCTGACTGGTCAGGGTGTTGGAAGAAGGCTGGGGTGGCTACAGCAGTTTCTTAAAACAAGACCACAATGAAGTCTGCCACATCTATTGACGCTCCTTTCGGGAGCCATTTCTATAGCTTGCGATGCTGTGTGACATCATTTCATTGACAGAACTTCTTTCACGAGTGGAGTCCGTCCTCTCAAACCCTGCTACTGTTTTACCAACTAAGTTTATGTAAGAGTCTAACTCCTTCGTTACCATGTCAACCACCTTCACAGCATCTTCACCAGGAGTAGATTTCTCAAGAAACTGCTTTCTTTGCTCATCCAGAAGAAATAAGTCCTCATCCCATTCAAGTTTCATCATGAGACGACAGCAATTCAGTCACATCTTCAGGCTCCCTTTCTCATTCTCCTGCTATTTCCACCACATCGGTAGTTTCTTCCTCCACTGACGTCTTAAACCCCTCAAGATCATCTATGGTTAGAATCTGCTTTTTCCAAACTCCTGTGAAGGTTGGTTTTTTGACTTCTTACATTGAATCACAGATGTCCTTAATGGCATCCAGAATGGTAAATCCTTTCCAGAAGGTTTTCAACCAACTATGCCCAGCTCCATCAAGGGAGCCACTAGCTGTGGTAGCTACAGCATTACAAAATATGTTTCTTAAATCATAAGGCTTGGAAGTCAAAATGACTCTGATCCACGGGCTGAAGAATAATGTTGTTTTCATGCCGGCTAACACAACATCCAGTCTCATTATATATCTCCACCAGAGCCCTTGGGTGACCAGGTACATTGTCAATGTGCAGTAGTATTTTAAAAGCAATCTTTTGTGTGGGGGGGCTTAAAATATTCAGTTTAACGTGTAGTAAACAGATGTGCTGTCATCCATATTTTGTTGCATTTACAGATCACAAGCAGAGTAGATTTCACATAATTCTTAAGGGCTCTAGGATTTTTGGAATGGGAAATAAACAGTGTCTTTAACTTGAGATCACCAGCTATGTTAGGCCCTAACAAGAAACTCAGCCTCTGTTTTAAAGCTTTGAAGCCAGAATTTGAACTCCCCTCTCTTGCTATCAAAGTCCTAGGGAGCATCTTCCAGTAGAAGGCTGTTTTTGTGTACGTTGACTGTCTATTTAGTGTAGACACCTTCGTGCATTATCGGAGCCAGATCTTCAGAACAACTTGCTGCAGCTTCTACATCAGCACTTGCTGCTTCAACTTACACTTTTATGCTAGTTTCTTTCCTTAAACCTCATGAACCAACCTGTGATAGCTTCAAGTACTTTCTTGTACCTCCTCACTTCTGTCAGCCTTGACAGAACTGGAGACAGCCTTGCTCTGGTTTAGGCTTTGTTTTAAGGGAATGTTATGGCTTCTTTTACCTTCTATCCAGACCAGTAAAACTTTCTCCATATCAACAATGAGGCTTTTTTGCTTCCTTATCATTTCTGTGTTCACTTGAGTAGCACTTTAAATTTCCTTCAAGAACTTTCTGTTTGTATTCACAACTTGGCTAACTGGTTCGTGAGGCCTAGCTTGCAACACACCTTCCTCACCAAGCTTAATCATTTCTAGCTTTTGAATGAAAGTGAGAGACCTGTGACTTATCCTTTCCCTTGAGCACTTAGAGGCCATTGTAAGGTTATCAACTGGCCTCATTTCAGTGTTTTTGTGTCTCAGAGAATAAGTGGCCAAGTAGGGAGAGAGAGATGAGGAAACAGCAGGTCAGTGGAGCAGTCAGAACAAAGACCTTTACCAATTAAATTCACCATCTTACATGGGCACGATTCATGGTGTCCCAACACAAATATAATAGTAACATCAAAGGCCACTAGTCACTGCAAGTTTGAAATATTGCACAAATTACCAACACGTGACACAGACACAAACTAAGCAAATGCTTTTGGAAAAACGGTGCCAATTAGACTTCCTTAGTGCATGGTGGCCACAAACCTTCCACTTGTAGAAAATACAGTATCAGCAAATAATACAAAGTGCAATCAGATGAAGCATGCCCATAGATACAGTCCTGCAGGACTACAAGCCAAGTCCTGCTGACCACCAGAGTCAGGTCATCTAGAGGTGCTTGTCTGTGGCACTTGTTAAAAATCGGGACACCTGAGCAGTGTACAACTTCCTTTCTAGTAGATACTGGTGACCTGGAGCAAGACAGAGGGTGAACACGAACATAAGGTCCTCTGGCCCCTGTCCTTAGAGTGCACCTCATTAGGTCCGTAGATCTGTGCCAAACCAAAAGCCCTCCCTCCGACCCCAGCTCCTAGACAAATGAATGCGCCTCTTTCAAAGAACGACTGGGGGTGTATTTCAGCCTACTGTCTCTGCAGTGCCCTGGGGGTGGTGGTTAACCATCAGAGGTAGAAGGTCAAGGAGTGTCCCCTGGTGGCAGCCCAGAAGACCAGGACACCAGACACAGGTACGGTCTCCTCTCTAGGAGCCACTGGTGCTCTGGTGGGTGGTGGAAAGAACATAAAATTAGCACCTGCCCTCCAAGGAGGTCTCTGGCCTGTAGAGGTAGGTTTCATTGGAAGCCTGCCCCTCCAGCCACAGCTATGAAGATAAGCTGAAAGGCTTATTTCTCTGAAAGATGATTGCCTGGGTCTCTAACCTCTTCCTGGGCCCTGGGGGGTGGTAGATGGTCGGGAACTCTTGTCAGTTGGTTGCACTGGCTATCAGAGCCAGGAGATCTAGAGGTGTCCCCTGGGTGGCTACAAGATTGAGGTACCAAAGGAAGGTACAAGCTCCATTCTGGGAGATGGCAGGAAGCTAGAGTGACATAAAGGGGTAGTGAAAGATGGCATGCGCCAGCCTCTGTCCCTAGAGACTAACCCAGTAGGCTCCTGGGTGTGTGTTATAGATGCCTGCCTAGGCCAATGATTTAAGGTAAGCAAATAAAATTCTTTCACAAAGGGATATTATTCAGCTTTAAAAAGGAATGACATTCTAACACATGCTACAACACCGGTTAAATCTTGAAGACATTATGTTAAGTGGAATTAGCCAGACAAAAGGATAAACGCTGTGTGATTCCACCATGAGGTACCTAGAATAGTCAAACTCATAGAGACAAAGTTAGAAGGGGGATTCCTAGGGACTGGTGACGGGGTATTTAATAAGTACAGAGTTGCAATATTGGATGATGCAAAAGTTCCAGAAGCGGATAGTGCTGATGGTTGCACAACTATGAATATATTAAACGCCACTGAACTATATATTAAAAATGGTTAAAATGCTATGTTAGGTAAATTTTATCACAGTTTGAAAAACTTACTAACGGACCTCACATTATGTAAATCTGTTCTTTGTTTAAAAAAAAATGAACATATCATCAAGGTTTTTAAAAAATGTATCTCCTATATTAGATGCAAATACCTATTTGGTTTGCATAGGGAATCCACCAGACTGATTGGATTAGGGCCAAGAGTGTTTGTGGTGCAGGATAAACTGAAAACTTGCACCTGACCTAAGGTTATTCTCTCCTAGTGCTCCGGGAAAAGGTCTGTGTTCACACTGTAAAACAGAAGAGATGCATTTTCATTTCAAACAGGAAATGAGTCTCTGTTTTCAATGTCAGTTAAGGACTATAGTGGCATATCATTCAAATTGATACATAATGTTTTTAAAATATAGCCTCTGTGCCTAGGGCACAATGTTTAAATGGAACGTGTCTGACACTTTGAACAAAAATAGCCAAGTTTCACTAGGAAGGCCCTACCCCAAAAGCAAACCCTGAAAGCTGATTCTGCCTCCCCTGATCCTGGCAGCTTGACCCTGAACACCTTGGAAATGAACAGCATTGCCACCAACATGACAACAATGCTTCAGAATTCAGCTCCTTTAATGCCCCTTCCTTGAGGATAGTCTGTCTTTCAGGGACATGCCCTCCCAAGAGGGGGAATACCAAGTTTCTGTTGGGAAGGCTTCCCTTTGCAGCTATGGTTGGGTTATAGGCTGTCTTCTAAATGTGAGTCAGGACTAGTTATAAGAATCTAGAAAAAAAAAAGAAGCAAGTAGTTAAATAAGTAGAATTGTAGGTGGTAAGATTGAAAAGTAACCTTTTGAGCTCTGGTAATTCTTCCCTCAGACTGAATAAATGGGAATACATCCTCTATTAGAGCAATTATGGCCCCCCAAAACCCCACCTTCTGGATTTATTCACATCCTTGTGTGGTATCTTCCCCAAAAAATGCCCCGATTGTGTGACCAATAGAATATGGCAGAGCAATCCCTATCAAAATAACACTAGCATTCTTCACAGAGCAAGAACAAACAATCCTAAAATTTGTATGGAACTAGAAAAGACCCTGAATAGCCAAAGCAATGTTGAAAAGAAAACCAGAGCTGAAGGCATCACAATCCTGGAGTTCAAGCTGTATTACAAAGCTGTAATCATCAAGACAGTATGGTACTGGCACAAGAACAGACACTTAGATCAATGGAACAGAATGAACAACCCAGAAATGGACCCAGAACATGTGGCCAACTAATCTTTGACAAAGCAGGAAAGAATATCCAGTGGAATAAAGACAGTCCCTTCAGAAAATGGTGCTGGGAAAACTGGACAGCGACATGCAGAAGAATGAACCTGGACCACGTTCTTAACGCCATACACAAAAATAAACTCAAAATGGATGAAAGACCTCCACGTAAGACAGGAAGCCGTCAAAATCCTAGAGGAGAAAGCAGGCAAAAACCTCTTTGACCTCAGCTGGAGCAACTTTTTTAATGTGTCTCTGGAGGCAAGGGAAACAAAAGCAAACATGAACTCTTGGGACCTCATCAAGATAAAAATCTGCACAGCAAAGGAAACAATCAGCCAAACTAAAAGACAACCGACAGAATGGGAGAAGATATTTGCAAACAACATATCAGATAAAGGGTTAGTATCCAAAATCTATAAAGAACTTATCAGACTCAACATGCAAAAAACAAATAATCCAGTGAAGAAATGGGCAAAAGACATGAATAGACACTTCTCCAAGGAAGACATCCAGATGGCCAACTGACACATGAAAAAAATGCTCAACATCACTCATCATCAGGAAAATACAAATGAAAACCATAACAAGATACTACCTCACACCTGTCAGAATGGTTAAGATGAACAACTCAGGCAACAACAGATGTTGGCAAGGATGCAGATAAAGAGGATCTCTTTTGCACTGCTGGTGGGAATGCAAACTGGTGCAGCCACTCTGGAAAACAATATGGAGGTTCCTCAAGAAATTAAAAATAAAACTACCCTACAACCCAGCAATGGCACTACTAGGTATTTATCCAAGGGCTACAGGTGTGCTGTTTCGAAGGGGCACATGCACCTTAACGTTTATAGCAGAACTATCCACAATAGCCAAAGTATGGAGTATAAGTCGGCAAAAAAAAAAAAAAAAAAAAGATTGAAATCTTGCCATTTGCAACTACGTGGATGGAACTGGACAGTATTATGTGAAGCGAAATTAGAGAAAGACAAGTATCCTATGACTTCACTCATATGAAGACTTTAAGATACAAAACAGATGAACCTAAGGGAAGGGAAGCAAAAATAATATAAAAACAGTGAGGGGGACAAAACAGAAGAGACTCTTAAATACAGAGAACAAACAGGGTTGCTGGAGGGATTGTGGGAGGGGGGATGGGCTAAAAGGGTAAGGAGCATTAAGGAAAACACTTGTTGGGCTCAGCACTGGGTTTTATACATAGGGGATCAATCACTGGAATCTACTCCTGAAATCATTGTTGCACTATATGGTAACTAACTTACATGTAAATTAAAACATAAATTATAAAATGGAAGGCTGAAAAAAAAAATTTCCAATGGTAATTACCACCAAAATTTCAAAGTAATGATGTATATAAAGGATACTTTGACATCTCTTCAATTCCCAAAATTCGATATTAAAATATCTGTTATTTCTACTGGTTGGTTACAAAGCCACAAGTTTTGCTGGGAGTATTGTCATTTGTTACCTACATTTATAATTGGAGGGAAAGCTGTATTGTAGGTGGAGGTTAGTAATTATAAAGATACTATTTTTTTTTTTCATTCAAGTTCACTGACCCTCTGAATTCTATCTACAGCTCTCTTGGGTTAAGATCTACAGATTTATTTTATTGAAAATAAACTATGCAAGAGGAAAAAAGAATATGGCATAAATGGATTGTCACTTCAGCTATTACATCTTAAAAGGCTAGCTTTTCTCCTGACTGCAACTTCATGACAGACCCTAAATGATAGCCTCGCAGCTAAGCTACTTCCTGACTTTCAGAAACTATGTGAAATAATATATGTTCTTTTTAAGTCGCTAATTTTGGGGGTAATTTGTTACTCACCAATAGATAACATCACCACGGGCACCATGATTTCTGCTTACTTAAGAAGGCAGCCGCCACCACCTCTCCTGAATCTAGATGACCTGGCCTAAAGTGCCATTTTGGCAACGGGCTTGGTCACAAAGCCTTAATGTGGTTTCGGTACATCTGTTTCTCCACAGTGCTGTAGGCTGACCAAAGGAGGGTGAAGGACGAAAGTGACTGCTTCCCGTGGACATTCCTATGGTGGACGATACAGTGCCGGCCAGGAAAAAAAGGCTGGGGCCCAGCCTCCAGCCCGGTACCTCCAAATGTCTGGGAAACCATAGGAAAGTTTCACAGTTTTCCTAGACCTTTGTAATTTATCTAGAACGCAGCTATGATACTCCCTTACTGTGTAGTCAAAATGCGTAGAGTAGATAGAAAAAGGCTTTGGAAAAGGGTTAACCTGCTATACGACTTCTAGACTGTAACAACATGGTCCTCACCACGACTTCTCACTCTGATGTGGAAGGATTTGGATTTTCTATGACAGCTCTTAATAGAAAGCATGAGGTCACTTGGAGGAAAATCGAAGACTCTATACTACAAGGAAAGCACAAATATTGCCTGGGTACAGGTGGGCAGCAAAAATGTACGAGTCAGGTTAGAGGAGGCAGCAGGGAATAACGGTGGGCAATGGCGAGCTCATGCCCTCCCTGAAAGAAACTTGAGAATGTTTTTGAAGGCCAAGCAAACCAATTCTGCCTCCTGAATTTGAGCCAAACACCAAGCTGTACCAAGTCCTGTACTGAGCACCATAAGGCAATAAAAGGCTAAGGGTATATATCTGTATCAATCTATATATATGATATTGATATCAATATAGATAGGAATATGGAGAATTATACCTCACCATCTCCTTTGCAGATGCTAGAAGGTTCTGTGTATAGGTCCATGCATCCATTAAATCCACACACATTTATGGAATACCCACTATAAAAAGCTACATGTTATACCTCACACCAATTCTGTTGTGCCGAATTTTGTACTTTAAATCCTTCTATTTTGTGCTTTTCTAAGTTTGGGTTATTTGTAACAGTACCATATTTGCAGGTAATACACATCCTCTATTTTAAGAAATGAGTTCCAGTCCCAAACCCACAAATAAAGAATTATAATAATAGCATATTCATGAAAAGCAAATTACTTATCTTGGCGTTTAACATCCTTGTAACTATTCCTGTACTTTTAATGTCAACAGAAAAAAAGCAATGTCTAAGTCTGGCTGATATGGTAAATTAATGTTAATAACAGTTTTGACACTAATAGCAAGTTTTAAAAAGAAAAACCTCTAGACTCAAAGCTGGATTTCATTTCTTAAAAATCACCGCGGCGTGCTGTCACCAGACTCCTCTAGGACAATTCCCGTTACGATTTCACCTTCACTGAGAGCCCGAAACGACTAAGATCTACCAAGTTGCTATAAAATTATATTCCTTCCTTGCCGAGGCTCACTCCAGGTGGAGAAAATAGCCACCCCCTTGAGTTACGACACCAGGGCTCCTCCACAGTGACACATTTCTGAATCTCTGTAAGCAAATGAATACCCACCTGGTTTCATTCAAAACAAAACACCACCAGCGGTGTGTCCACCCCCTGGAAATGAGTTGTGGATAGTGAACTATTAGGGTACACACTAAACTCATGGAACTTTTAGACCGGATGTTAGAGATCCCATGGAATCCCAGAGAACAGGTTCTGCACTTTGTTTTCATGTTCTTCCCTAGCCCTGTGCGTACACAAGGACGTGGATACGTGGCCCATAAATTAAACTGATTTGAGCTGAAAACTTGAACAGGCCCAGGGGAAGTGAAAAGGAACCCAGCACTGGGCTCCTCCACTGTTACTAGCTCTTTCTAAAAGTCCTCGAAATCTCAAGCAGCCCCTTGCAAACCCTCTGCCCCTCTCAGACTCTGCCACTGGGACCCGATTGGCGCACAACACCCACGTCTATAATCATGTAGAGGCCACTAGTCTTTAAGCAAAGCATCTCTTCCACCTTCTCAAACGTTCTTTTTCTATTACTAATTGAGTGTTTTACGTTTAGATAATCCTATAATGAACCAGCGCAAATGAGCACAGAGGCAGCAGTGACAACCCATCAATAAAATAATTAAGCCGAAGTGGATTTTGTTAGAGACTTCTCATGTCATAATAGGAAATCTAGGCTACTTAAAATCAAGGAAATCAAATGGAATCACTTCTCTTTGTTTTAAAAATGAAGGTTGGCTTTGAAAGATCTCTTTCATGGAACCCCCATTAACGCTGCTGACAATACTGGTTCTTCACCTCTAAGTACATGCACAAGAGAAATACCAGTGGAATACAAGGTAGTTTCTAGAATTTTCTTTTCCCTTTTCATAGTGTTCCCTCAGAATTGTGTGTAGAATTTCGACAAGACTCTCTGCACTTTCTCTAAGATTGAGATCATGGTCTCAGTCCCCTAAAACTTTCTCCTGACACATACATGCCATGAAATGATGGGAAAATCAGGGCATGACAGTGCAGACGCAGAGCAAAATCCTACCTCTTCTCTTATGGCCGATGGAAGAGCAGGGTTCCTGACCAAAAAAGGTGACGGATGCTGCTAGGTTTCTTTTGACCTTCCTCCCCAGGGTGATCCAAGAGCCCATTAGCTTTGTCTCACAACACAAATTCCATGCCACCACTGACCCACTTGACTCTGACCCCTAAGCTTTGCCTCATTTCCAACTGAGAGACCACGATGAGCTAGAGAACCAACCTCTGCAGCAACAGACGTTAAACAATTACCAAATGGCTTCAAGGTCTGAACAAGAAATAGAAACAGAGACCAGAACTGGCTTCGGGTGCTATGGGGTGCCAAATTGAGGGATAAAGCAGAACCTAAATAAAGAAATGATGTAGACTTGAAGCCACTTGGGCTGATGCCCAAATTGGACTGAGATAAGGGACACCCTTGAGTGGTTCCATGAAAGTGAAGAGAAATAATTACATACCCATGCACCGTCAGGCCCAAACAGCTCCAGGAAGTTGCCAATGAATTCCCTTGACTTCTCTTCCCACTTTTGAATTAGATCATGACTTTTTTCTTCTACTCTATTGACAAATTCTTTTGATCTTTCCTCCACGTTCTTGACCTTTTCCTTCATCTTGTCTACCTGGTTTTGGAAGCGGTACTTCTTCTCCTGGTCAAAAATTAAAGGAGAAAGAGTGATTTAGCTAAAAGGGCATGAGAGAGACCAGTCATTCACATTAATGGTCTTTTTATTTCAACTCATGTTTGTTCTTAACCTAAAGAGTCAGGATGTTGCTATTTCCAAGGGCTAGATTGATGGGAAGGCACATCTCTTGTAAGAAAAGTCATTTGTCATTAGACTACTTGGCTATGTGAAATGAAATACAAGTGATTTTAATATTCCCTGTCTTGTAAACATCAGAGTTGAAGTCGCTTATGTAAGAACCAAAAATATGTATTTGTTGCTTACTACAGGTAGATATTGGGCAAACACCCCCCCAAATTTTCCTGGGATTTAGACAAAAGTACAAATTGTACATAGAATGGTCACTCACAGGCTGCCTGAATTCTGCTTTACTGGGACACTATTAAAACCAGTACTTACTGTTTGGAATAAATAGGCAACTGACTGGGACTTAAAACCCATGTGTTGCACTAAAATGTTCATTGTAATGACATTTTTCATGAAGCTAATTGAACTGTATCCATTTCCTTGGTGACGAAGAAGGCTTTTGTTCTGATAGTTTCTCTGGATTGAGACTTTGTTCTTCTTATAGCCTTAATGCAACAATGCTATACCTATGTGCCTGAAAGGCCCTGTATGTTGGGCAGGTCAGAGGTCACCTCTAAACCTCGGTTGCCTCATCTGTTAAGTGGGGGTAATTTTCATCTCTATCCCCATCGAGTTGCTGTAACAATTAGATAAGATTATGCACATAAAGTGTTTGGCACAAAGCCTGGTATTTAGTAAAAATTTCGTATGTGTTGGCTCTTGGATTACAATTAAGCAGCATAAGCATTTAATCGTGTTACCCAACGAGAGTATCAAAACCATGAAAATAACATGAGATGAAGGGTCTTCCCCTCCATGAAGTCATGACATATTTTCTCCTCGAGGGGCAATCAAGTTTTTTCTTCACTACATGGGACTAACATTCCTATCCCAGAATTCTTGGGGACACTTGGAATATGGCACAACTAGGTCAGGATTCCTGGACTAAAGCTTACTGTAGCCTTGGGGTAGGATGTGAGCTAGGTATGTGCTGTCACTTGGCTACACATACTACAGGAGCGTTACATACAGCTCTCGGGCAGCACGGGACGGAAGGAATGGGTGCCGCGAAGCGGGAGGCTGCCGCTGCCTCCACCTCTACTCTGCTTGAGGGACCTTGGCCAGGTCCCCTCTGAGCTCAGCTTTACTCCAGTCTCAATGCAGAAACTCGAACTGGGTGACCGGCCCCTCTCAGCTTCCTGCCACCTCTGAGGTTCTCTGATTCATCTACATGCCCATCGAGCACATTTGATTTTCCCTCTGAGCTGCAGCCAGGCTTGCTGTCACAGCAAGGCCATGAGCGCATCCACAGCGACTACACGGTTCCTTGAGCTAAGTGGCTTATCTAAAGGCTGTTGGAAGAGAATGAGCAATAACTTTTGGAAACGGTTTGGCATGCTTGGATGGCTGACTGGATTCAATTTAAAAGAACAGGCAGTTTAATTTATTGAAATAACCAGGGCTTTATTCTCTAAAAGATACCAAATGATCACTTCGACAGAATTCTTTTCAGCCACTTGCTCTGGTACCACTTGAACCCAACATTTTCTATTTTGTTGCCCGACTCATGTGAAGCCACAGTCTGGACTCCCAACTCCCCCTGCTTCGTGAGCACAAATAATAAGCACGGATCAACAATTAACAAACCCCTCCTCATCTGGAAGGTCCCAATGATCGACTTGTGTAAGCTGCTGGACACATACGGCTGCACATCACTGTAAGCCTCTACTTCTGTAGAAAAATCACTCTTGAAAATACAAAGCCTCTGGGGGGGGTGTTAAAATTCAGTATGGAGGAAGACTTCTTGTTTCAATCAACATTGTCACCTCCTCAGAGTCTGGGCAAATAGAGTTGTCCAGATGCACTCACATCACCTTTAGCAACTGGACCGGCCCTCTTTGCTTTTTAACAGCCTGTTTCAGTTGTTTTCAAGTTGTTTTAACAGTTGCTCTGTTATTAAACTAACAGCAGCTCTGTGGGAACAATACGGCACAAATACAAAAGGAAGCCAAAGACATTAGGCTTTATTTAACCAGTTGTAATTTCTCTGGACAGTGATGATGATGATGATGGCTGTTAAGGTTTCTAATGAGCATCTGTAAGGCCTTAATAAAATGAAAATTTTAAATTCATTGCCTCTGGTTTCGCTTTTCATTGCCTTTGCCTTCCTTCCTTCCCTTTGAGGGGAAGACAACACTTGCCTTTCCCGAGGGCCCATCTCCCAGAAACCCTTCCCGCAAGTCTGAGAACAGAAGAGGCAGCTTGGAGCAAGGGGAAGGGAGGTAACTCCTTTATAAAATGTGGAGCTCGCTACCGCGTGCTTTGGCTGACTTAGGTTAGCCCTTTGGACAGTGGTTTCTCCATCTGTAAAATGGGGATAATACATCATTGGGTCGTTGTGCAGACTGAACCGAGACAATGAATATAAAACATCGGGAAGACAGTGGCACTGGAATTTAAATAAAAACTTTTTAGAAAAGAACACTGTATGGCATATAGTAGACATCCAACAAATGGTGGCAGTGCTTGTGTGACATGACGGTTGTCACAGGATACCGGGCGGCACACTTACATTTATAAAGCTGACATTTAGTTCCTTGGCTGTGTACCCTCTCTGGAGGTTGCGTCGGGCATAAACATCATAGTCACGGACAATTCTGGTGATGATGTCTGATGTTGAGATGCCTTCCGTTCTCTGTGTTGGAACAAACATTCCTGTTCAAATAGTAAAGAGGAGATAAAAAGAAAAAAGTAAGACCTGTTTTCTTTACTAGCTCTCTTTTCCGGGACAGAGTTGCAGCTCCTGGGTGTGTGAGGGAGGCTTTCACACGTGGCCCCAGGTGGCTGTTCCACACCCGGTTCCGTACACTTCCTCCCGCCACAACACTGCATGCTCAGCCCCCCGGACCTGCTCCCTGGAGGCAGCAGGCATGCACCTGGCATTGACTCATACCAAGCCTTGGATCCCCTTCCCCGCTTGCACCAGCCACGGTGCTTCTCCTTAGTCTGTGGGGTCCAGCTTCAAGGTTGTGCCCCTGGGAAGCCTTTCCTGCCATCACTGAGTAGAATCCACAACCTCTACGATACAAATGTGGCTTCCATCAACACAACTATTTTATTTTAATTTTTTTTAACGTTTATTTATTTTTGGGACAGAGAGAGACAGAGCATGAACGGGGGAGGGGCAGAGAGAGAGGAAGACACAGAATCGGAAACAGGCTCCAGGCTCTGAGCCATCAGCCCAGAGCCCGACGCGGGGCTCGAACTCACGGACTGCGAGATCGTGACCTGAGCTGAAGTCGGACGCTTAACCGACTGCGCCACCCAGGCGCCCCTCAACACAACTATTTTAAATACCTGCCTCCTTGTCAAAAGGGGAACATTGTGAAAGTAGAGATTATGCCTCGACTATCTCTGCATTATCAGCCCCCAGCTCAGTGCCCATTCCTGGCACATGGAAGGTGCTGGATAAAGGCAAATGAAACGAGTAAGTGAATAGAGCCTAACAATTGAGCCAATGAATTAGATCGTGGCCCAACTTCCTTTCTTCCCTAAGGAAGTCTGCATCTCATCAGACTGAGGAAAAGATGAAAAAGTGTACTATTTTGTTGTCTCTGATTTGAAGACATGCCCTTGGGATGCTAGATGACTTTATCTCCCTAAGAACAGTCTACTCTGGGGGTGCCTGGGTGGCTCAGTCGGTTGAGCATCTGACTTTGGCTCAGTTCATGATCTCACGGTTCATGAGTTCGAGCTCCATGTCAGGTTGTGTACAGACAGCTCAGAGCCTGGATCCAGCTTCAGATTCTGTGTCTCCCTCTCTCTCTGTCCCTCCCCCACTTGTTCTCGTTCTCTCTCTCTCTCTCTCTCTCAAAAATAAACAAACATTAAAAAAAATTAAAAAAACTTCTAAGAAGAGTCTACTCTGCTTGGTGGTTTTACCACTCAAGACTCTTTCATTTAGAACACATGGGACTGAGTAAAAATAAGCACAGAGAATGCCAAGTTCTAGGAGACTTTCTTCAATGTCCTCAGAGATCTATTTGGGTGAACAAATACAGGGCTATCAAGAGGTCACAAATGTTATCGAGACAAGAATGTGGTTTATATTCACGCTTGTGTTGTCAACTGAAACATGTTGGCAATTAAGATATTTCTCCCCAGTGTGATTAGGGCCACTCAGAGATCTCAGGGGTGGGACAACATGATGGACAGGGCCTGGGGACAAGGGTACTGGGTTCTCAGTTTGGAGACTTGGGCCAGATTCACACCTCAGAAGGCAAGTTACTTAACCTCAGTGTCCAAAACTGAGAAGTGAGGCAGCCGGACAAGATGGCCTTGGGATCGTCTGCGCCACCTCCCTCTCCCTCACTCAACTACGTCCAATCTGTCTCCTTCCAGGCACCAACCTACCTCCTAGAAAGCTCTCTGACTCACCCACTTTTCTTCACCATTATCTAAACCAATCTAACACCATCTAGTTCAAAGATTACAGCAAGAGCCTCAAAACCAGTCTCCAGCGATGTCATTTTTGGTGCCCTCAATCCACTTGTCATGTGGCAAGAGCCACAGAGCAGCCTTCCAAAACACATACCAGGCGGCAGCCCAACAGCCTTTGGTGGCTTTCTAGAGTCCTGAGTAATCACGTCTAAACCCTTACCCTGGCTCTGTGCCAGCTTCCTTTATCTCTGCTCCCCGCCATGCTCTCCAGTCCCATCTCAGACCCTCTCCCCCACTTCATTGTCTGAGCCAAGGCCCCTGGACTACACTGCCAATAGGGGGCACCATTCTCACTGGATTCTGTAGAGCTGTGTGACAAAGTGGACCTGCCTGAGCCCCCCGACACTGGGCTTTGGTGTCCTGAGAGGGCTGGCCCCATCCCCTCACTCTGCCACACACGTGCTCTCTACTCAGCTGACCCCCTGTCATCCCCTGGGTTTCACCGTTAGCGTCACTTCCTCGAAGCAATCTCTTAACCCCCAGACTGGCTCTTCAGGCTTTCTTTCTCTCCCTTCACATATTCCAAAGCCTGTAGAAAACAGCTTATTCAATAACTGCCTTCCCTACTTGACAACAAGCTACATGAGGGAAAGAACTCCTGTCTTAATCTCCTCTATATTCTCAGCACTGAGTGACAAGCAGGCACTGTAAGAATATTTGCTGAAGAGCTGACTAGATGAACATTGATCTCTGAGTGCCTTTCCAAATCCAGTTCTCTTTGATTCTATTGACACTGATGAACTTTTCAGTCTTCTGGCCCCTCCTAAGGTATCCCTTTGAGCTCTCTTTTGATATCATGTGTACATTCACAGTATCAGCAGCAGGCTGGCACTGCTGACGTTTGAGACAAAGCACCGGGCTTCTATTATTCTGTGGCTCAAAGACAGAGCTGGGGTTTACTACTACGCCCAAAACTTCTTTTATCACTTTCTGAGAATAAGGACTCCAACGCAGAAAACCAAATGGAAGGCAGAGGACACAAACATCCAAACACATGAATATAAATAGCACCCAAGTGACCAGCTGCGCAGGGGGCTCTGGTGGGCGGGGAGCACTGAGTGGTCCCAAGCTGGGGGGCCAAGACAACATCCCCACCTTGGTGGGCGGAGCAGGGAGCTTTCTGGGGAGCACTATGTCCCATCTGTCAGCAGGCAGACGCTTTTCCCACACCCCTGCTGCCTGGTGACATGTTAAGAAGATTTCTAGTTACTAGTAGATTTTAGCAAGTCAATGAGACACTGGTGACATGAGCTCACCCTTTCTGTGAAGCCACAGAGCGAGGTCTCTGTGGCTGAGTTACCGAAGGTTTAGGGCAGGGACAGACTTGCTTTGGCTGGTGGGGAGGTACGTCTCTGAAAGAAGCCAAGCCCTCTGCTGACATAATGAGGCACCCGGCTTCCTCCAAATCCTAATTAGTGCTCTGCTAAAAATATTCAGTAATGAGCATGATCAGAGAACCTTTTTTATCGTGCTTTCCCGAATTGCAGTGTTTGGTTATGGAGCTATTTTAAGAAGCGGCCAAGCACATGTTCATGAAGGAAACTTTCGACAGTAGTAGGCAATATTAGCAGGATGATGAGGACCGTGGACCTGACAGCCTACTTCACTTAAGCTCCATCCTTTCATCCAGCTTTGCTGGAGGGTTTTGACATGTAGTTCCGACAAGCAAAGCAGAGTGCTGTAAAGTTTAATTCATGCCCTCTATATCTCTGGCTTCATTTAAAGTGACTTTTGCCTTTCAAAATAGACCTCAATTAGAATGCAAACGCCACATGTGGATGCCTGGGCCATTTCTGAGCATCTTTCCCTCACCGTGAATACTCGGGCCTTCTCTCCTACGGCTCTCCCTTGGTGAGGAATCGGCAGAACAGATCAATGGCCCTGGGCATACGTAAAGTCACGCAGAGTCTTATGCCCGTGCTCCCAGGCCAAGTAGAATACCACCTGACTACTCAATGCGAAGATGGGAATTAGGGTAGATTAAATATGGGCACAGTCCCCTTCCCCTGAAATCTGAGCTGGCCTGAGTGACTTGCTTGTAACCAAGAGAATGTGGTAGAAGTGACGCTGGCTGACCTCCAAGGCTAGGGCCAAAGAAGCCTTGAGGCTTCTGTCAAGATTGCTAACTCTCCAAATGCTTCCTCTTAGGACGCACATTCTTGGAACCCAGCCACCATGCTTTTTAGAAGCCCATGCAACACAGAGAGGCCACAGGTAGGCGCTACAGTGTCAACCCCAGCTGAGCTCCTTGCTGACAAACGACCACCCACTGCCAGCCATACAAGAGCACCACCTGGGACCTCCAGCCCAAGTGGGCCTTCAGATGACTACAGCCCCAGCCCACAGCGGAGTACAACCATTGGAGAGACCCCAAGCAAGAACCACCCAGCCAAGCCCTGGCTGAAATTCTGCCCTACGAAATCTCGAGCAAAATAAAGTGGCTCCTAATTTGTTATGCAACAAGAGGGTGCTCCATTGCTTTGAGTCAGGAAATTATTGGGCCTGTTCCTATACCCTAAAATCAGGAATGCAACTTTTTCTTAGCTCACTAGAAGCTACTCACCAAGAAATGAAACCACGACCAAATGCATGTTTTCACTCTCCAAGGTAGGTGAGAAGCTATCACCCCAGGAAATGTTAATTCAATTCACCCTGGAAGTAACCCTGGGTGAACCAGATACCTGGTCTAGATTCTTGCTACTCTGAGTGAGGTCTATGGACTTACTGTATCTACCAACCTGGGAGCTCGTTAGAAATGGGGATCTTAGGGCACCTGGGTGGCTCAGTCAGTTAAGCGTCCAACTTCAGCTCAGGTCATGATCTCATGGTTCGTGAGTTGGAGACCTGCACTGATAGCTGATAGCTCAGATCCTGGAGCCTACTTTGGATTCTGTGTCTCCCTTTCTCTGCCCCTCCCCCGCTCACATTCTCTCTCAAAAGTAAACATTAAAAAAGTTTTTTTAATAAATAAAAAAGAAATGGGGATCTTAGCAGCACCTGGGTGGCTCAGTCAACTGGGTGTCTGGCTTCAGCTCACGTCATGATCTCACGTTGTGTAGGTTTGAGTCCTGTGTCGGGCTCTGTGCTGACAGCTCAGAGCCTGGCGCCTGCTTCTGATTCTCTCTCTCTCTCTCTCTCTGCCCCTCCTCTGCTCACACTTGGTCTCTCTCAAAAATAAACATTAAAAAAAAAAAGAAATGGGGATCTTAGGTCCTGCTAGACCTACCGAATCCAAATCTGCATTTAAAAAGATCTGTCAGTCGGGCTCTGGGCTGATGGCTCAGAGCCTGGAGCCTGTTTCCGATTCTGTGTCTCCCCCTCTCTCTGCCCCTCCCCTGTTCATGCTCTGTCTCTCTCTGTCCCAAAAATAAATAAACGTTGAAAAAAAAATTAAAAAAAAAAAATAAAAAGATCTGTCAGAATGTCTCCTAAGGCAAGGAAAACAAAAACAAAAGAAAACTATTGGGTGTATTACAAAGGTTCTGCACAGCAAAGGAAACAAACCAACAAAACAAAAGGACAACCTGATTGGGAGCAGATATTTATAAATGACCTATCCCATTAGGGGTTAGTATACAAAACATATAAAGAACTTATACAACTCAACACCAAAAAATAAATAATCCAATTAAAAATGGGCAGAAGACATGAAGGCATGTGAAAAGATGTGCAGCATCACTCATTACCAGGGAAATGCATATCAAAACCACAATAAGACACCACCTCACATCTGTCAGAATGGCTAAAATCAAATACACACGAAACAACAAATGTTGGTAAGGATGTGGAGGAAAAGGAACCCTCATGCACTGTTGGTAGGAATGCAAACTGGGGCAGCCACTGTGAAAAACGCTATGGAGGTTCCTCAAAAAATTAAAAACACAATTACCCTAGGATCCAGTAATTGCACTACGAGGTATTTACCCAAAAAATACGAAAACTCTCATTCAAAAAGATATACGCACCCCTATGTTTACTGCAGCATTATTTACGATAGCCAAGATGTAGAGCAACCTAAGTGTCCACTGATAGATGAATGGATAAAGAAGATGTGGTATATATGTACAATGGGATACTACTTAGCTATAAAAAAAATGAAATCTTGCCATTTGCAATGACATGGATGGATCTAGAGGGTATAATGCCAAGTGAAATTAGTCAAAGAAAGACAAATACCATATGATTTCACTCATGTGGAATTTAAGAAACGGACAAATGAGCCAAGCGGGGGGGGGGGGGGGAAGAGAGACAGACAAACCAAGAAATAGACTCTTAACTATAGAAAACTGATAGTTACCAGAGGGGAGGTGGGTGAGGGGATAGGTGAAACAGGTGATGGGGATTAAGAGTACACTTATGATGATGAGCACTGAGTCATGTACAGAATTACTGAATCGCTATATTGTACACCTGAAACTAACACTCTATTTTTTTAATTTTGATTTTAGTTAACATACAGTGAGTATTGGTTTCAGGAGTAGAATTTGTGATTCATCACTTACAACACCCAGCGCTCATCACAAGTGCCCTCCTTACTACCCATCACCCATCTAGCTCATCTCCCACCCACCTCCCTCCATCACCCACAGTTTGTTCTCTATCATTAAGAGTCTCTTGTGGTTTGTTTCCCTCTCTTCTCTTCACCCACCTTCCCATATGTCCCTCTATTTTGTTTCTTAAATTCCACCTATGAGTGAAATCATATGGTATTGGTCTTTCTGATTGTATATAACATTGTATGTTAACTGTACAGGAAGGGAGGGAGGGAGGGAGAGAAAAGAAAACAAAAGAAAAGAAAGGAGGAAAATAAGAAAGGAAAGGAAGGAGGAAAGAAGAGGGGAGGAGGGAGAGAGAGAGAGAGAGAGAGAGAGAGAGAGAGAGAGAGAAGAAAGAGAAAAGAGAAAAAAGAAGAAAAAAGAGAGACAGAGATCTTGTGGGGATCTGTAGTCACATTTACATTTGACAAGCTCTGGTCTATACCAGGTCCTTCATGGCGATTGTAGGGAAGGAGTAGCTGGCTCATAGCTCAGATCTTCCAAAGACTTAAAAAGGTAATAACCTCCCTATGCCATAACCCACCTCCTTACAACTGATTCATCAGCCAGTTTCTCGGCACCTTCTCCCCTCCTACCCCTGCCATGTTCCTCAGCAGCCTTCCAAGTCTGAAGCATATGGGGTTTCCTTCTTGGAACTTCTTATAAACAAGACAAGACTGGCATGTGAGAGTGTCAGGCCTCTTGTTCTTACCCAATGCTCCTGACCACCGCCAGGGGGAGGCCTTTCTGAGAACACAGCACAGACCTGACTACCAGCCCTGGTGTGGGATGGTGCATGGAGCTTCCCCAGCTGGCCCCAAAAGGGTTTGAACCAACTAACACACCATCAGGAAGACTAAGTATATTATAGGTAACAGAATAATTTTCTGAAATATTATCCAATGTCATGTTCGTTTCTGGGGATGATGTCTGTCCTGAGGTCCTGTTGGCACTGACGGGGAGACCTCCATTATCTCGGGGGAAAGAAGCTGCAGCTGAGAATACAGGAGAAGGCGTTCAGCTTCTGACTTCTGAAATGGGCTCTTTTGAAGGCTCGTTTCAAAAAGAACTGTTTTGAAAGGTAAGGCTTTCACTTGAAAGAGCCATGCTTTGAGGACTACAAAAAAAAGGTTTTCTAAATCCCAGAAAGTGCCCCTTTCATTATTAAGAAGCAGAGGCTGAGTGGACTCAGAGTGAGGACTGTTTTTCTGGAAGCCTTGGAGTGGGGAAAACATGTAATTCACCACGTGGCAGCGTCTTACCCTCCAGGCAGAGAAAAAGCCCCTCCTGAGATCGAGGGGAAAGAACCCGGAGAGGGATAAGGAGGGGAAGGATGGAAGTGAGAAAATGTGAGTGGGGCCTGTCCCTTGCCCCCACTCAGAGTCAAACCCCAGGGTCAGGGACAGGCAAGTGAACCCATCAGACAGCCCAGACCAGAGCGGCTGGTACCCCATTCACCTTCAGGAACTTTGGGAGAAAATGGTCTCCCAGAGACCCCATGCCAACATGGGGAGGCCTCAGTAGAGCATTCCTTACATGGGCGCGTCAGGCAGGACTGACACGGCCCCTCCCACAGCTGTCCAGTAGATTAGGCAAGACATTTGTAAAGTTCCCAGGGGCCCTCTGGAGAAACACTGAAGGTAGCGGAGATTTAAAATCTGCATGACCGCTGGGCGGCACACCCAGAGCATAGGGATGGGATCCTGTAGCAGAGGCTGTGGCAAGGACAGGCCAAATGGAGAGGTGGCTGGATGTCAGAAGGCTATGATGGGGGGCTTCGTCGCCACAGATGATGGCTGAGCAGGTCCGATACCGTACAATGAAAGATAAGCGAGAACCAGTTCCCTACCCCGTGCCAGGCCAACACATAGGGCCCAGGAACAGAGATCACCCCAGGAGAAAAAGGCCAAAAGCTGACTCTACACAGTCCCAGTGCAGACCTAGCACAGTGTCGAGTACTGTAAATGTCCAGGGTGTTATTCCCTGTCATCTGGGGAAATGGGAGCTCCTGAGTAGGTTCAGCTGCAGAAATGACTCCTGTCCTCCTACCCGGTTGATCCTTCCCCCACAAGAGACCCCCACGAGAGTGTTCATGGCACTTCCCTGACTCGGAATGGCACCTGGCTCCATGTGACATATAGAATTAAATCTACACTACCCCATCCTGCCAATCGCCATCTCTGCTCTCACCTCTACACACCCTATACTGCATGAACATTTGATTTTCTCCAAATGCGCTATGCTTCATAAGCTCCCACCTTCGGACATGCATCCCCGGCCTACAGCACACACCCCTCCACAGGCTTCTGATATTTTGAGGTAATTATTTTGTCTCTGCCATCTCCCACGGGTGAGAACTAGGTCTTATTCGTATTTGCATACCATTTCCCCTCCAACAATTCCTGGCTTGTGGACGCACTCAGGGAATTCATGGTTTCACCAATGAGAGTCCAAATGATCCAAAGATGGAATGGGCTGCCTTGGGAGGTAGGAGCTCCCCCATCACGGGAGATGGAGAAGTCCCAGTTCTATCAGGAAGTGGCAGTGATGCCAAGGAGGGGCTAGGAGACTGGGTTTGTAACCCTCAGGAGCCCATCCTACCTCAAGAGTCCGAAGGTCCATATGTACCAGGAAAAGGCTTTAGTGGCGGTGGGCTGAAAGTAAGGGACGGTGGGGCCAACGTGGGTGGAGTGCCAGTGGTTCCCAGGAAGAGGGGAAGACGGCTGTGATGGGTACAGCTCAAGTATAATGGGTATATCACACTTCTTGAAATCTCCCAGTAAAGCAAATGCTAACTCACAAGAGCAGGGGGCCGGACGTGCCAGATAATGGTTTCACGTATGTAGGAAGGTATGCTTGGACACACTTACAGTGCCCAGAGAGGAGAGGTATGATAGAAAGCCAAACAGCAGACAACAAACCAAGCCGTTAATAATCTACTTCCACACCTAACTCTAGTTAAAATACCAATTCCAACCCATCCTTTCCTCAAACTCTTCCTTGCTCCAAGTTTCTCAGGCAGCGGTAGCCTTATGGGAGATTAATGGAAGGCAGTCAGGTGAAGGAAGGTGGACAGAGAACTTATGTAACTCAGGCCACTATCCTGCCTCCTTCCACCGGGGACATCTCCATTTTTAAGGTCAGAAAAACCATGTGACCCTATAAGAGGGTACAAGTAATTACCTTTGCCCCGTCTGTCTTTTAAAATAATCCAAATGGATAGAATCTGGGGAGACTGGGTATTTAAAAAGTCCTAGCAATGACTATTTTAATTCTTAGGTGATTACCGGAAACCCTGTGACACCGACTTGAAAACGTCAGCTCAGGAAAACACTAAGTGTTGGGTGGTGAGTGCATAGCAGAGACTATTTTTCCATTACACATCTGCCCCCAAAAGCACCTATTATTTGTGATTTATATTCCCTTGCCTTTTATTTTTTTTTTATTTTTTTTTCAACGTTTATTTATTTTTGGGACAGAGAGAGACAGAGCATGAACGGGGGAGGGGCAGAGAGAGAGGGAGACACAGAATCGGAAACAGGCTCCAGGCTCCGAGCCATCAGCCCAGAGCCCGACTCGGGGCTCGAACTCCCAGACCGCGAGATGGTGACCTGGCTGAAGTCGGACGCTTAACCGACTGCGCCACCCAGGCGCCCCGATTCCCTTGCCTTTTATAAGACAGAGCAAGAAAAATGCAAATCCACAGATATAATTTTAAAGCTATTTCATTCAGATCATAGTCATTTTTGCAACAAGTCACATGGCAAACCCTTCCATCTTTCTCTGAGATTTTGTTGGGCTGTGAGCCTTTGGTGGTTTAGAGTAATTTAGTGCATATAGTCGGCATCTCCCTTCAATAGAGGGGTGAGGGACTCAGTGGCCATGATACCAATGGAAAGCAAACAAATCAGATGCAAAGGCTGATAAAATTCAGCCCCAAATCACCCCTTAATCTAAGTAATTTGAAAAACTCCACAAGATAGAGTACGTGCCCAAATTATCTAGGTAAATGGCCCTACGCCCTGTGTAGTGGGAAGAGCTCTTGCCAGCAGAAGACGTCCATCTTAGCCAACTCCCCATCATACTCCATTAAAAACACCCTGTTGCTGGAGTGCCTGGCCGGCTCAGTCAGAGGAGCGTGCGACTCCTGATCTTGGGGTCGTGGGTTCAAGCCCCAAGCCGGGTGTAGAGATTACTTAAATAAATACAACTTTTTTGAGAAAGCACCCTGTTGCTTAGCCAGTATTGAACGAGCACTACAAATGTACCAGGGACTATGGGGGGATGTGAAGATGGATGAGACACAGCACAGACCATGGCACCTCATTCTAGGCAGGGATAGCCACACGCACCTGGAGGGAGGGAGGAAGGGAGAGAGGGGGAGAGGGGGAGAGAGGAAGAGTGGGAGGGAGAGAGGGAGGTAAGGGGAGAGACAGAGAGAGGGAGGGGGAGGAGGAGGGGGGACAGAGAGAGAGACAGAGAGAGAGAGAGAAACTATCAGGATGCCACCAGAAAGGAGCTGAAAAGAAGGTCCATTTGCCAAGAGTGTCCAAGGAAGGTAGCGGGAGGGTACTGCTACAGAATCATGCCCCAGGGAGACAGGGCATGTCAAGCGCTAGGTCCTCAATGGGGCACGGAGTAGGCATAGGCGCTCAGAGCGAGGGCATGCCAGGGCCAGAGAAGAGCTGGAGCCAAGGCACTAAGTAGGGGTGTGTCTGGGCACGAGGACGGGCTCCGTGTGCCTGGAGTTTAGGGTCTGAGCAAGGCGGTGCAGAGCCCAAGCTGGCAAGATGCAGAGGCGGGGCAGGGCCAAGAGACCGAAACCCAGTAACAAAACCCAGGAGCAGTCAGAGAGACTGAAGGAAATTAGAAGGTCCCACAAGTGTCCCAGAAGAAGAGGACAAGAGCACCCACGCGAGGAGAGGAGTCAGCAGGGTTGTTATGTCCAGAGGACAGAGTCGAGGCCACTGGATCTGGTGGTCCAAAGGTCACGACCAAAGTGAGGAAGGACGGAACGTCAGTGAGAGCGCAGGCATCTGGGAACGGCCGGGAGAGCACCTGTAGGTTGCCAGGAAGGGACTACCGACCCAGGATGTGACTGGAGATGGAGGGAGAGGGAGGGCAGAAGAAAGATTTGACTTGTTTTATTTGTTCTTGTTTGATTTGTTTATTTGTTTGAAGTTCTTACAGACTTTCAAAGATTGTAAGCTGAGACGAAACTACTAGAGAGTGAAAACCCTGCATGGCAAAGAGAGGAAGAATGAATGAAACAGCCTCCACGGAAGGGAGAAGGTTGGTGCAGATAAAGACATCAGCCTGGGACACAAAACATACCCCTTTTCCTCAGGATGCAGGACAGGAGGTGAGGAGGCGAGGAGTTGCAGGTCAATCAGGGCAGGACGCGGGTAAATGTTATCAAGGAACATCGACAATCCCGCTGAGGCTAGAAACCACAGACCTGTTACGATGCCCCAACAGTGATTTCCCTCAAGTCCTTAGCACCAAAGGAGAAGGAACAGAGAAGGTGACGAAGGAATGAACCCCAGGGAGTCTGCAACGGACGGAAACCGGCCTCTCCCCAGCCCCCTAATAACTCCCTGGGGCAGACTAGAGTCTCTGAGTTTAAAAGAAATGCTTAGTGACAACTGGGACAACTTCCAAAGTGCAGGCACTGTGTCTGCCCTCCATGACACTGCTTAACAGTTTGGGGAAGGAAATACTCTACCTGATTTCTCAAATATTTGTGCATTCTTTTTTTCCCCTCTGCCTGTGGTACCTGAGGATATTACTGTGATGTGATAGGATGACATAAGGCAGGACTGACTTTGGAGACAAGGAGTCCAAATTTTTAATTACCCAGTTATCTGTCTTCTTCTGGAAGGAACGCTCTTGTAAGTATAAAATCATTTCATTGTGGAGACTTAAATGTGAATGAGGAAAATGCCCTCTAAACAATAGGGTCCTATGGTTTCAGTCTGACGAACCCTAAAACTGAGCCTCAAACTAGAAGTTGAGTACTTCGGTGCTCAAGTTAATTCTTGTATAAATACCTAAATGGTGTCTGTCCTCCAACTGAGCCTTAGCACATGTCAGCAGAAGCTTGTAGAGGCTACTTGGCAGACATCTGAAATTCCGGTGCCTCCCATGTATGTGCTGCAAGCCCAGGGCAGAGGTCTCTGTTTAAACCTCAAGGTCATAATGCAGTGGACAGGTGTGCATAGGGGAACTCACCGGCTTCTTTGATATGCTTGTAAACATCGTCAGAGCCGGCAGAAGAGTAGGGAATGTCATCATGGGCCACAAAGTCAATCTGTTGGAGACAGAGAAGAGTGATGTCACCACTAGGATGGACGTGCATGTCTGTGATTTGCACATGCCTTTTTTTTTTTAACTTTTATTTATTTTTGAGAGACAGAGCGCGAGCGGAGGAAGGGCAGAGAGAGAGGGAGAGACAGAATCCAAAGCAGGCTCCAGGCTCCGAGCTGTCAGCCCAGAGCCCGACGTGGGGCTCGAACTCACAGACTGCGAGATCATGACCTGAGCCGAAGTCGGACGCTTAACTGACTGAGCCACCCAGGTGCCTCTGCACATGTCTTTTTGAGAGCAAGCATTCGTAATAAAGCAGTTGAAATAAGCAGTTTATAATGGGGATTTGAATCCTCGACTGAAAGGTCCTGACTGCCAAATGTCTCCTTTTCCAGGAAATAAAGCAAACGAGGTCGGTTTGTCTCCTCTACTGGTCCCTCTTTCTCTCTCCTCTGACAGGAGGTTTTGTTGCCTTTCTGTCCATCTGCCTTTAAGCTTTCTCCTTAGAGAATCCATTCATTGTTCAGATTTTCCTCACCCCTGCTATGATGAGGGACCCAAAAAACCTCCATTTCCTGTCTCATCGATAGGAATAGGCCTTCACGCTTGAGTCGTGTTTTATGTGGGGAAAATGAATTCACACCTCTTTTCTTATTTGATCTTCCTGACCACCTTGTTAGGCAGGTGGGGCACATGCTACTATTTCCGTTGGGACATAAGGCTGCTGCTGGTAGAAGACTTGTCAGATCTGCCTGAAGTCACCCTTTTCTATTTCACTGCCCTCTGCTGTCACTTTAAAATCAAGCGATTTGAAATTTAATTCCGCCTGAAAGCTAGTGTCCCCTTGCAGTGGCACCTCCATTTTCCCAGTTTACCTAGGCCCCGAACACCTCAGAGTCGGCCTTCTTCCCCTACATCCTTCAGTCTCCGTGACACATAGGTCGCAAGATCCACGGGGGTGCGTGCGCGTGTCTGTGCGCACAAGCGAACGTACATGCACGCGTGTGCACCCATCACGTCCTCCCCGCAGCTACTACACCCAATCCGGGGCCCTGTCACCTGGGTTACTGATACCAACCTACACCTGACCTTCCTCACCGCAGGCTCTCTCCCTTCCAAGCCATCCCTCCGTGACACGCTGGGGGTGGGGCACTTCCTTGGGAAACAGTTTTCTTTGTGTCATTCTTTTTCCTGCTCATCTTCACTGGCTCCCTGTTTCCTGCTCCACCCGGTGAAAACCTGTTGCCTGGCTGTCCAAGCCCTTTGCAACCAGGCTTCACTCCACCTCGAGGCACAGTTTAGAACAGCAGTCTGATCTGCCTGTGCCGCCACTTCCTTGCTAGATAACTCTTAGGTTGGCTGTAAGGATGAAACCACGATTTCCCAACCTTGGTATCTGCAATGTTTTGAGGTGGACAGTTTTTTGAGGGGCGTCCCGTAGGAAGCTTAGTAGCACCCGTGGCCTTTACCTGCTAGAGGCCGGTACCCGCCCCCCAGCGGTGACGGCCAAAAATGTCTCCAGACACCGCCAGACGTCCCTTGAGGGCAAACTTAAGTTCATTTGAGAATCACTGGATTCAATGAAGTAATTACGTACAAGTGCTAAAAATCACCTGGGACACTCATACTCTTCCTCTCCAACGACAACAAAGTCTCAGGGTAGCCATGAGACTGAATGCAACTCACGTGGGAGCAAAGCCCTCAACACGGTGCCTGGCACATGCTAAGTAAGAAGTGGCAGCCCTCGCGCCCATCACTGGTACCCCCGGCACGCCTGGCACAAGTGGAATGTACAATAGATGCTTCATAAAAACGCGTTAGTGATTGCTGGAAGTAAATCATATTGTAGTTTCTCCTTTTTCTTTTTATTCTTGCTGAGAAATTGTCTCCTCTGCTATTATCCATGCACATTTATCAGTGTTCTCTCTTCTCTTCTCCATCGTGAATTTAAAAATAGAAAAGAAAACTCTTAGAACAGCTTAATCTTGTTTTTTTTTGTGTGCTGCTTATAAAAGGGAAGAATAGGGCCTAATGTGGAGCTGGTGGGGAGATTCAAAGCACATAATTTGATGCAGATCAAAAGAATTTCTCATGTTTTCAACTAATAAAAATCTTGTAGCAGTAGGAGTCTCAGGGTCACAAAATCACACATATAAAGTTCCTTCCTTAAAGGCTGACCCCTGCTCTTCTGGATACAGGGCGTGTTCATTTGTTCCATGAAAAATGATGCCTGCGAATCTATAAGCATCAGTAGCGATGATGGTGGTGATAACGACAGTAACATTTTTGGAGCTCGGGCTAGGGGCCAGCCAGCGTTCAAAGGGTTTTACTTAGATGATCTCATTAGATTCTCAAAAGAGTCCCATGAGAGAAGTACGAATACTGCCCCCAGTTTACAGTTTAGGTAAGTTAGTTCAGTATCTTGCTCAAGGTCCTGCAGTTTGGAAGGGATAGAGGTCACACTTGAACATGGGTGGTCTAGCTCTAGCACCCACACTGAGGATGGAAGAGGATATCAGTCCCCAGGCGTGGGCAGAAGACAGGTGCTATGTCAAGTGACACCACATGATAGTTCCTGAAGCTACCTCTTCTAGCAAGTGGAAGCTTCTGGGCTTTCTGCATGTAAGGTGCAGAGACAGATTCCAATTCTGCTACTTAGAGAACATGGAAGAGGAAGCACCTTGTGTTTTTCCAGAAACTCTGGAGTGAGGGTCCATGGAGCATCTCTAATGACTTCGTCCACATAGCGACAGTGTCTGAGGGCTTCATATCTCTCTGCTTCGTTCATCACAGTGAAACCTTTGAATTTGTGGGTGAGGTCATCACTGCAAACTGAAACAGACAAATGTGTTAAAGGCTGCCACCTGGCCCAGGCCCTGCTGACAGCCATCCCGGTACACACAGGGCTTATTCAGCAAAACAAAAGGATCTCAGCCTTACTTGGTACATGACATAATCAAACTCAGTTTGTTGTTGTTGTTGTTTTTTTTTTTTTTTTTTTTTTTTTTTTACACAGGAACAAAGCATCAGGAAAGCGAAGCAAGCTGAAATCTACCAGCAACTGAGCTTTCCATTTGAGAGCTGATTTTGACTGCATTCTCTGCTGCAACTTTTATTAAAATCATTCTCCACGCTACCTAATGTGATTCTTGTATCTTTTATTTCCTTATCCCACAGCGAAAATTACTATTCGGGGGAAAAAAATGACCAAATGAACTGACAGAGAGCAACCAAGAGGCCTGAATTCTAGAAGGTTTGAACAATCATTTCCAATTCTTTTACTAGATCATTGTACTTAATAACCCAAGTGCGATTCCTTACCATGCACTTGTGCCCGTACATGCGCGTGCGTGTACACACACACACACACACACACACACACACACACACACACACTTGTGTTCTCTGGACTGAGGTCCAGTCACTACACATCAGGCCACATACTCAAGAATAGGAAGTCATAAAACAGAAGATCTGATCTAGAGGAATTCATCCTTCTAACATTTCTTATCTTTCCTAGATCTCTGGTTCCTGAATCTCCACATGGGGGTTAATATCATCCACTGTCAGCCTTAGAAAGGATTTTTTGAGGATTTACATAAAAGTACGTTGAAATAAACTGAACAAGAAATATTACTCATGACCTTATCCATAATATTGGGGGGGGGGGCGTTGGTGAGGAAAGGCAACTTTCCTGAGTTTTCCTCCATGTCAGGAAGAAATGTCACTGTGGGTACAGTCCCTGTTCACCAATATCCCAGTGAAAGTCCTACAGCCATTCTATCCTGACTGCTCAAGAGGTTTTCTGTACACACAAAAAATTTATAAGATTTAAGTATGCAATACATGTTTTAAAAACAAAAATACAATTATTTCCTGGGAATCAAAGAACGACCTACATCCCAAACCCAATCTAGCCACAGAGTAAAGGCAGCCGTTGGCCACAGCCAGCATCCTGGGAAGACTTCTCATTGTAGCCCTCACGTGCTCGACCTCCAAACCATCCCCAAACCTGCTGCATCTGCATCCCGAGTGTGCCCAGAAGCCACATTCGTCTTACCACCTCCAGCACATTCACCTCCCCTCCTCTGGACTACTGCAGTGGCCTCCTAGCCAGGCTCTGGTTCCAGCCTTGCCCACCCCCAGCAGCTGTCCTCATCCACCAGAATGACCTTGAAACCCGCCCGACGGTCATTCTTGGGCTCAGAACCCTTCTCATCTCCCTCACAGTGAAAGGGAAAGTCTTCCAGGGGCCCACAGGCCACCACGAGTTCCACACCTCAGCCCATTCCTTGCCTCCGTGCTGTTCCTGAAGCCACCAAGAATGCTCCTGCTCAGGTCAGGACCTTGCACTTTGTATCAAACCTGAAACAGTAGTGCTCCAAATATCCACAGAGCTCGCTCCCTCCCTGGCCTCAAGGCTTCCCAGCCATCCAACAGAAATTGCCGTTTGGCAGTCGCCATCTTTTTCCCACTTCACTTCTTGCCGTGGCACTCCTCATCATGGAACTCTCTTATTTTATTGTTGATGTTCTTCTACTAATATATATGCTCCCCGAAGAAAGGGACTTTCCTTTGTTTCATTTTCTGATGGCCCATAGTGGGCTTTTAACAAGTATTTATTGAATGAATTAATAGTGCCTGAAATATACAGATGCTCAATTAATGTTTATTATAATTTAAAATAACAGATATTTATCTGTAGGCACATTTCAACAACATTTATATATATATATATATATATATATATATATAAAATTAAGAGACTGGTGTATCTCTAGATACACATGTATACCTATACATCCTTCCTGAGATGTACAGACATATATAGAATACAATATGGAAAACATTGTAGTGGTTTATGTGACCCAAACACCATCAACCATGTGGTGGGCTCAAAAACTTTGATGAACATCAGAGTTGCCTAAGGAACGTGCTAAATATAAAGATGCTTGGGTCCCACTCGCCGAGATTTTGATTCAGTGGGTGCTATGGTCTGAATGTCTCCCCACAAATTCATTTGTTAAAATCTTAACTTCCAAAGGTGATATTTAGAAGGTAGGCCTTTGGTGCTTAAGTCTTGAGGTTGGAACCCGCACGAATGGGATTAGTGCCCTTATAAAGGAGACTCCAGAGTGCTCCCTTAGAATGTTCGACCATGTGAGAAAACAGCAAGAAGGCAAGACCTATGAATCAGGAAGAGGGCCCTCACTAGAGGGACACCATGTTAGCACCTTGATCTTGGAGTTCCCAGCTTCCAGAACTGTGAGAAGTAAACTTGTGTTGTTTTTAAGCTAGCCAGTCTGGGGTGTCTTGTTTAGGAGACCAAATGAACTAAGATACTGAGTCTAGAGTAGGGCCTAGGCAGCTCTATTTTTGACAAGCTTCAGGGATAATTCTGATGTATGCAACATTCAAAAGCCCCTGAAGCATGTTATGAACATCTTGAGTAAAGAACCCAGCCTGTTTTTGAATCACCCATCACTCCAGTTTGGGGGGGGTGGGTGGTGGGTGGCAGATAGTAGGGCCATGATGACTATGTTATACTGATTCATTGAATGCACTGATTTATGACTATAAATAGCAATTATTTATGGGCCGAGATACCCAATTTAAATATTGATCTAAGACTTCTTAAATATTCAGTTAGGACTTTATTAAAACACTACCTCAACAATCATACTGAGCAGAAATGGATTTCAGATCCATCAATTTTCTATTTTAAACAACACCAAACTAGGCTGGGTCATATCCTCCCTGCGTTTTGAACCTGCACCTGAGCAATATGGTATAACTTCTAGATGACCGAAATAACGGCCTCCTGACAGAACACGAAGAAAACAAACAGGATGTTTATGTCAGTCCGGGGTCCTATTTTCATATCCCAGGAGTGACCTCAAGAAGCAGCTGAACATGCTGACCAGTTATTGTCTAAACATTAATTACGCCCAAAGCAGCACTGTTGTTCCTGAATCTTGGCAAATGCACACTGACAACCAGATGGAGACCTCTGAGCAGTGATGCTCCATGGATGAATTCACTGAGTTACGTGGGAGCTCGTACTGTAGCTAACCTATACTGGCAGCTCACTATGTTCAAAATGAAATATTACCAGTACTCTGTAGGAGAGAAAATTTAACATAAGGAATCAATCAACTTTGGAACCAAACAGACTTGGGTTCTAATCCCAGCTCTGCTCCTTGCTACAAGGAAAATTACTCAGTCTCTTAAGATTCCATCAACTGTCTTTAAAACATGGCAAAGTTTTGAAAATAGAATATGATGATGTGAGGAGTAATGCTCAAAAACATTTGCCATTTTTTAAAGAGTAGTATGAGACCATTACTGTGGATATTCATTTGTGTTTGGGGCTAACTTCCTGTTCCCACTCCAAGCAGGTGTCCAGCCTCTTGGAAGAAACTCTCCCATGGAAGCTGTGAAGTTAAAGTTGCTGGTACACACGCCTGCCTTCCTGGCTGCTGTTTGCTCCAAGCCAGAACTCCTTAGAGGAATTCTGTAAGGAAAGAGACAAAGAGAGAGAAGATTCCTCCAAATGAGGAAGAGGCCAAAAGTCTGAGGATCCCACGAGCAGCAGGGGCTGGTGGCAGAGCCTCACGAGGGATGACGACATGGAGCCCCAGGCACTGGGAATCCACACACTGCAGGCTCAACAGTGCTGGGCTCGAGACTGGAAAGCCCTCTCTTGTTTCTGTAAACATTTTAACATCTCGTTGGACTCCGCAGAGGTGAAGAGGGCCCAACAAGGACTGAGAGACTATTTCCCACCAGTCAGGCAAAGTGGAGTCTTAGCAGAATATTTCATTTCAATTAAAGTACAAGACAGCATAAACCCAAGTCCGTGGAGTTTTTATGTCTACTATAGTAGGAATAGTGTCACCATTATTATTTTTTTATTCCCCTCCAATGAGGTAGAAGTAGGCATTGGGTGACCCATATCCTTAAAAACTGTTTTAGGGAAAAAATTCTAATATAAATTTTAATTTCTTGACTTGTTTTTAAATGACACTAACTTTTCATTATTTAAGTGTTTATTCAAATTCTAGTTCACACTATAATATTAGTTTCAGGTGTACGTTATAGTGATTCAACAGTTCCGTACAACACCCAGTGCTCATCAAGACAAGTGCCCTCCTTAATCCTCATCACCTATTTCACGCATCCCCCCACCCACCTCCCCTTTGGTAACCATCAGTTTGTTCTCTATAGTTAAGAATCTGTTTCTTGGTTCTCTCTCCCTCCCCTGACCCCCATGTTCATCTGTTTTGTTTCTCAAATTCCACATATGAGTGAAATCATATGGTATTTCTCTTCTCTGACTTATTTCACTTAGCGTAATACTGTCTAGCTCGATCCATGTTGTTGCAAACGGTAAGATTTCATTCTTTTTTATGGCTGAGTAATATTCCATTGTCTGTATATACCACATCTTTATCCATTCATCAGTTGATGAACACTTGGGCCCTTTCCTTAATTTGGCTATTGTAGATAATGCTGCTATAAACATCAGGGTGCACGTATCTCTGTGAATTAGGATTTTTGTAATCTTTGAGAACAAAACTAGTAGTGTGATTGTTGGAGCATAGGATAGTTCTATTTTTACTTTCTGAGGAAACTTCATACTGTTTTCCAGAGTGGCTGCACCAATTTGCATTCCTACCAACAGTAGGAGAGGGTTCCCCTTTCTCTACCTCCCTGCCAACACCTGTTGTTTATTGTTAAATGATGTTACTTTCTTTTCATGTTTATTTTTGAGAGACGGAGAGAATGTACAAGCAGGGGAGTGGTGGGGACAGAGGATCTGAAGCAGGCTCTGCACTGACAGCAGAGAATCCAACGCAGGGCTCGAACTCATGAACCATGAGATCATGACCTGAGCCAAACCCAAGAGTTGGGCGTTTAACTGACTGAGCCACCCAGGCACCCCATGTTAGCAGTTAAATTAAAAAGAAAAAAGGGCTTTACAATTGGTAGTTTCAATTCGCTAAAATAATGTCAACAAGGTAAGCTTACATAAATGAATTTTCAAAGTATTACTGGTCATAATGCTTACAAAATTAGAAATCCAAGTATTATAATCATTGTACAAAACCATGGCATTTTGTGTCTGTTATTGCCTAAGGTTGAAAAATAGATTGTAGTACTACCACTTATCACAGTTTCTGGTCTTTGAATCAATTATTTCTACCAAATACCAAGTATTATGCCGCCTTTCTGTGCACTCACCCTGACCAGAGTGGTTTCATGAGCAAAGCCCATGCTCCACCCAGGGGAACCCCTACAACAAACCTACCCATAGATGTCAGGGGCCCCACAATTAATATAGCAGGTTCTTTCAATTCACCCTAAGCATTTTTTTTTTAATTTTTTTTTCAACGTTTATTTATTTTTGGGACAGAGACAGACAGAGCATGAACGGGGGAGGGGCAGAGAGAGAGGGAGACACAGAATCGGAAACAGGCTCCAGGCTCTGAGCCATCAGCCCAGAGCCTGACGCGGGGCTCGAACTCACGGACTGCGAGATCGTGACCTGGCTGAAGTCGGACGCTTAACCGACTGCGCCACCCAGGCGCCCCCACCCTAAGCATTTTATTTGCTGACTACACACATCACTGTAAGGGCCAGTCTTTCAACCAACAACATAAAACACCTATTTGTAAAAGACTCCCTAACTTTCCTCAGTACAGAATTGTCTGCCATTAAGGTGGTTTGTGACACTCAAGATAGTCTAAAAGCAATGGTCTTCAAACTAGGACACACATACCCCTGGGGATACACAAAGACTTTTCAAATGATATCCAAACACAAGAGGCTTTAAAGGACTCAATTTTCAGATCCTCAGCTTCCAAGGGTATACTTTCTTAAAATTAATGGTCCCAGAGAAAGCCTCTGTGTCCAAAACCACCCTTACTCCACTATGCAAAAGGAAGACACCATCCGAATCTTACTCTGTTGCATGGCAAGGGGCAGGGGGTTAAGGCTTCAGGCCAAACCAAAGGGAAAGCTTGCTTAATGACTACTGCAAACACCATGAACCTCTAAAAGCTTCCTGTCCTAAAACATTTCTGTTACAGGTAAAGCCCGGTGTTACAAACTCATTATGGGAAAGTAAGGAATAATGCCAACTGTTGCCTAACAACTTTGCGTTTTCATTCCCCTAACTATTGTCAAAGGACATAAGGATCTTGAGCGATAAGACCCAGGAATTCAAAGCAAAAGGAGCAATGGAAAGAAATATTGAATGCTAAAATGGCTTTTTCATATGGTGAAGGGTAAGCATTTCCCCAGCTATTCTCAGCACTCACGGTGAGTCCCGGAAACGCCTTCTCTCTTTTAGTTCAGAGTAAGCATTTTTGCCAGCTATTCACTTCAAAATCAACTGCACAAGGCAAAGCTGCACAGGCTGATACTGCTGCATTTTAGAAATGTAGCTGGAATATTTTCTAGAATTATCATTTTTTTTCAAAATACATTGGAATAAACATGTAGATAAAACATTTACATGCTTTTTTTCATATTTCATATGCATGCATTTAAAAGGAAGTTAAAATCTATTTTATCAGATCACATTATAAAATATTTATTCCATTTACAGATAATGCTTATCCTATTTCTTCTTCTAAAAGGTGTATTATTTTATACCTTCTCCTACACAAAATATCTACTGCCAATTTATTTTTTTAGTAGTATATTCCCTTTTCTATTCTTAAGTACATAGAAGTATGTATAACCATGGTGTCTAATAAAGATAGGTTATTTCTGATTTTTACATTTGATTTTAATTTTTCCCAAAAGTCAAACACCAGAGTTTAAGTACACACACACACACACACACACACACACATCGGTATTTAGAGAAGGAATAACAGGTCTTTTTACCATACGTCTCTCCTTATGAATATGGTATTATTTTACTTATAAATTACACTGCATCACTATAAATTAAGCATAGTGATTTGTTGTCTTGTTTGTAACTTATTATATTAGAGCTATATATCATTTTAATCTTGACTGATTCTATTTTATACAATGCATTTTATAATGTATTTCTCAGTGTTTTTTATAAGACTTCCTGAAATACATTAACATATTTGAATTGAAAAGACTTTTTCTTAGTTTCTAGGTTTTTGGCAGGATTGACAGTGGGGACTAGCTTGGTTACTTAGGTTAGATGGTGTTTTCTGCAGATTTAGTAAACAAAAACCACAGCCCCAAGGTTTTTTGGGTTTTTTCTCAGTTTTAAGAAAATGATAAAACCATTTTATCAAAGATTAGTGGATTGACAACAGTGTAATGAAATGACCAATATTTCCATTTCCCCAACCCTTTCTCAGTGTATCTGGTTAAATAAGTTGCTTTCAAGTAAAAGAGTAAAGGTTAGAATTAAGAACCATTTGGTAAGTCTTGGTAAAGCCTTTTTGTTATACTTCCCAGAAAAAAAGAAAGCCAATGATTCTAATAGCTTGGAACACATCTTCCTGTGGGTCGGGTCATTTCTAATCCATTGCTTGCCTCAAATTCCAAAGAGAACCTTAATAAATTGTCACTTGATAGACCATTACAATTCTTTTGTTGACAACAATAAATTCTTTTTGTGCTACACGGCAAATAATTCAGGAGTTCAAAGACTGAGTGGCATCACTCTAACAAATTTCTTCCATTCCTGTCTAAATATTTGTGTAAACAAAATACTTCAGCACTGATATCTATAATAAGGAAAAATAGGAATAAAATCAATGTTAAACCCTGTCTCATTCTAGCAGTGATATATTCACCCACAAATCACAAAATCCCAATCATTTCATTTAAATGTTAGAGAACAGTGAACAGGAAAAATTCCAAAGAAAAACAATCTCAGGGCAAGCTAGAGGGAATAAGCACCTTAGCTATAGATGAACAAGGATAAAAATTACAATGATGTCTCCACAGAAACAATGCAAGCAAGAGGAGAATGGAGTGAAATATTCAGTGTTGAGAGAAAAACTCCAACCAACCTAGAATTCTGCGCCCTGTAAAATTATCCTTCAAAAAAGAAGAAATAAAGACCTCCTCAGACAAACAAAAATTGAGGGAATTTGTTGCGAGTAGACCTGCCTTGCAAGCAATGTTTTAAAAATTTCTTCTTTAAAATAAAAGTTATTTAGGGAGAAAGAAAATGATGTAGGTCAACAATTCAAATCTACATAAAGAAAGGAGAAGCATTCAAGAACCAATAAGGTAAGAGCAAACATTTCATTTCTCTTATTCTTAATTCATCTGATAACAGTTTGTTCAAAATAATAACCACAACAATATATTCATTTACGAATGAATGACTGTAATGACACAAGGAATGAGAGGGAGGGGTAAGAAATATTTTGTTTTTATAAGGTACTTGCACTACTAGTAAAATGTTGTTTGAAAGTGGACTTGGGTTAGTTTAGACTATAAATTACAAACTCTAGGGCAACCACTAAAAAAGTGAAAAAAGAAGTGTAATTGATATGCTAAGAAAGGAGAGAAAATGGAATCATATCAAATGCTCAGTTAAAACCACAAAAGGCAGGGGCACCTGGGTGGCTCAGTTGGTTGGGCTTCCGACTTCAGGTCAGGTCATGATCAGGTCAGTGGGTTCAAGCCCCGCGTCAGGTTCTGTGCTGACAGCACAGAGCCTGGAGCCTGCATCAGATTCTGTGTCTCCCTCTCTCTCTCTCTGCCCCTCCCCCACTCATGCTCTGTCTCTGACTCTCAAAAATGAATAAATGTTAAAAATAAATTTTAAACCAGGCAGAGGCTACTGGGTGGCTCAGTCAGTTAAGTGTCCGACTTCGGCTCAGGTCATGATCTTGCAGTTCATGAGTTTGGGCCCCGCATCAGGCTCTGTGCTGCCTGCTTCGGATTCTGTGTCTCCCTCTCTCTCTGCCCCTCCCCCACTCATGGTCTCTGTCTCTGTCTCTCTCTCTCAAAAATAAATAACATTAAAAAAACACAAAAGGCAGAACAAGTGTCAAAGACGGAAGCAGAAACAAAACACAAAGGCAACAAATAGAAAACAAAAAATATTGTATATATTAAAGCAACTATTTAAATAATCACTTGGAACATGTACAGTCTACATTTATCAATTATAAGACGGAGATTGTAGATCAAAAAATAAGACCCAACTGTATGTTGTCTGTAAGAAACCCACTTTAAATATGAAAACATATATACATTAAAGGTAAAGGAATCAAGAAAGATACAGCATGCTAACGCTAATCAAAAAAAGTGGAAACAGGGGCGCCTAAGTGGCTCAGTCGGTTAAGCGTTGGACTCTTGACTTGGGCTCAGGTCATGATTGCACAGTTCATGAGTTCAAGCACTGCATTGGCTCAGCACTGCCAGCACAGCTCTCTCTCGCTTACTCTCTCTCTCTCTCTCTCTCTCTAACCCTCCGCCACTTGCACTTTCTCTCTCCCTCTCAAAATACATAAACTTAAAAAAAAATGGAAATACTGTTTGAGTATGTCCTTTTAAAAAAAGGTGAAAATAGCTACATCCATTTCAGACAGAGTAGACTCTAGAGCAAGGAAAGTTATCAAGAAGAGAGGAGCATTATATAATGATAAAAGTGTCAATAATCCATGAAGACATAGAAACCTTTAATGTGTACGTGCCTAGCAACTGAGAGTCAAAATATATGAGGCAAAAACTGAGAGAAATGCAAGGAAACACAGATGAATCCACTATAAGAGTTGGAAATTTTAATACCCTCTATGGGAAACGGACAGACCTAGCAGGCAGAAAATGAACAAGGACATAGTTTAAGTCAACAGCACCGTCAATCAGCTGAATAAAATCAATACTACAGACTACTTCATCCAACCACAGCAGAATACACATCGTTCTCAAGCTCACATGGAGCATTCACCAAAACAGACAACGTTATGGGCCATAAAACATACCATAACACATTTATGAGAATAGAAATCAGGGGCACCTGGGTGGCTCAGTTGGGTGAGCATCTCACTTTGGCTCAGGTCATGATCTCATGGTTCGTGGCTTTGAGTCCCCCATTGGGCTCACTGCTGTCATCACAGAGCCCACTTCAGATCCCCTGTCTCCTTCTCTCTCTGCCCCTCCCCCCCTCAAAAATAAGTAAACATTAAAAAAAAGAATAGAAGGCATACAATGTCTGCTCTCAGACCACAATGGAATTAAGTTAGATATCAATAATGAAAACATAGGTGGAAAATCCCAAAATACTTGGAGATTAAATAGAATACTTTTTTTTTGATGTTTATTTTTATTTTTGAGAGATAGAGACAGAGCATGAGTGGGGGAGGGGCAGAGAGAGAGGAAGACACAGACTCCAAAAGCAGGCTCCAGGCTCTGAGCTGTCAGCGCAGAGCCCTACGTGGGGCTCAAACTCACGGAGATCACGTGAGATCATGACCTGAGCCGAAGTTGGACACTTAACCGACTGAGCCACCCAGGCGCCTCTAAATAACACACTTCTAAATAACACATGGGTAAAAAAATAAATCTCAACAGAAGTATTTAAATATTTTGAAGTAAATGAAAATGAAAACACAGCTTATCAAAATGTGTGGAATTCAGGGGGAAAAGCTTAGAGGGATATTTATAGCATTAAGTGCATATATTAGAAAAAAAATAAAGCGTAAAAAGCCTAGATATCTAAAGTCAATAATCTAAGATTCCACCTTAGGAAACTAGAAAAAGAAGAGCAACTTAAATCCAGAGTGAGCATAAGAAATAATAAAAATCAGAACAGAAACTAATGAAATAGACAACAGGAATCAATAGAGAAAAATCAATGAACCCAAAAGCTGGTTCTTTCGAAATATGAATAAAATTTACAAGCCTCTGGTTAAGCTAAGAAAAAAAGAGAAAACACACAAATTATTAATATAGGATATTAAAGAGGGGACATTTTTGCAAATCTTGTGGCCAGTGAAAGGATAATAAAGGACTATTATGAGCAAGTCTGTGCCCACGAATTTGGTAACCTACACGAAATGGACCAATTCCTTGAAAGACACAAGCTGTCAAAATTCATACTAGAAGAAATACACAATCTGAATAGGCCTATATCTATTAAAAAATTGCATCAATATCTAATAACCTTCCAAAAGAGAAAACACCAGGCCCAGATGGGTTCACTGGTGAATTCTACCAGACACTTAAGGAATAAACTATAGCAATTCTCTACAATCTCTTCCAGAAGAGAGAAGCAGAAGGAATACCTCCTAACTCATTCAATGAGGCCAGTATTAACCTAATACCAAAATCAAACAAAGACACTGCAAGAAAAGAAAACTCAGACCAAGTTCTCTCATGAACATAGATGCACAACTCTTCAACAAAAAACATCAAATCCAACAATGTGTCAAAAGAATTATATACCATGACCATGAAAAGACCATCTCTTTTCAACAAATGGTGATAAAAAAAACCTGGACACCCACAGGCAAAACAAAATTACTCTAGACACAAATCTTATACTCTTCACAAAAATTAACTCAAAATGGTTCATAGATTTAAATGTAAAATGCAGAAGTATAAAACTCCTAGCAGAAAAGCTAGACGACTTCGGGTATGGCAGTAATTTTTTAGATACAACATCAGAGACATAACTGGTAAACTGGACTTAGTTAAAATTAACAACTGTGGCTCTGTGAAAGACAATGTCAAGGAAATGAGAAGACAGAACACAAACTGAGAGAAAATATTTGGAAAAGATAAAGGACTGCTGTCCAAACTATACAAGGAGGACTTAAAACCCAACAATAAGAAAATGAACAACCAGATTAAAAAATGACAGAAGATCTGAACACACACCTCACTAAAGAAGATACACAGATGGCAAGTAAGCATATAAAAAGATGTTCAACATATGTCACCAAGGATTGCCAAATAAAACAACAATGAGATACCACTACATACCTATTAAAGTGGCCAAAATGCAAAACATCAACACCATCAAATGCTGGTGAGGATATGGAGAAATGGCAATTATCATGCACCTGCTTCAGGAAATGCAACATGGTACACCCACTTTGGAACAGTTTGGCACTTTCTTACAAAACTTAACACACTCTTAACATACAATCCAGCAATAATGCTCCTGGGCAAAGAAGCTGAAAACCTACGTCAACGTAAAAATTTGCACATGGGTGTTTATGGCAGCTTTATTCATAATTGCCAAAACTTGGGAGCAATTAAGGTGACCTTCAGTAAGTAAATGGATCAACTGTGGTACATCCAGACACTGAAGTATTATTCAGCAGTACAAAGAAGTGAACTAACAAGCCATGAAATACATGGAGGAACTTTAAATGCATATTACTATGGGCACTGAGGAGGGCACTTGTTGGGATGAGCAGGGGGTACTGTAGGGAAACCAATTTGTCAATAAATTATATTAAAACTAACTAATTAAATAAATGCATATTACTAAGTGAGAAAAAAGCCAAGCTGACAAAGGTACATAATGTATACTTCCAATTACATGGCATTCTGGAAAAAAACAAACTATACAGATGGTAAGAAGTGGTTGCCACGGGCCGGGAGGAGAGAAGGATGAATAGGCAGAGCACAGGGAATTTTTAGGGCAGTAAAACTAATTTTGTACAGTAGTACAACGGTGGATACACGTCATTATACATTTGCCAAAACCCACAGAGTGTACAATACCCAGAGTGAAGTCTAATGTAAACTATGGACTTTGCTTGATAATGGCGTGTCAACGTGGGTTCCGTGGACCGTAACAAATGTTTTGCTCTGGTGGGGGATGTTGACAGTGGTGGAGGCTATGCATGTTGGGCTATGTGGGAATTCCCTGTACTTGCTGCTCAATTTTCCTGTGAACGTGAAACTTCCCTTAAAAAAAGTTTATTGATTTTGAAAATGTCAATATTGATAATATTATAGAAATTACATCTTTCACAAGTATTTAAACTTAGGACAGAAAATTTTAGATGTCAACTTACAAATTTGCAAGAAAAGGGGCGCCTGAGTGGCTCAGTCGGTTGAGTGTCCGACTCCGGCTCAGATCATGCTCTCACAGTCCGTGAGTTCAAGCCCCGCAGAGGGCTCTGTGCTGACAGCTCAGAGCCTGGAGCCTGCTTCAGATTCTGTGTCTCCCTCTCTCTCTTCCCCTCCCCTGCTTGCACTCTGTCTCTCTCTCTCTATCTCTCTCTCAAAAATCAATACAACATTTAAAAAAAATTTTTTTTAATTTGCAAGAAGGTATATAGTTTTTCAAAATTCTTTTAGGGTTTGTGGGGCACAAAGTTTGAAGACTCCTAGTCTAAGACAATGGTTTTCAACAAGGGCCTCATCATCCCCTATGAAGCCATTTCTGGAAATTTATGGGGCATCTTTCATTGTCACAGTGACTGAAGACAGCTACTGGAATTTAGTGGGAAGAGCGCCAATGAAGCTAAACATCTTGCAAGGGGTGGAGCAGCTCCAGAGGAGATTTTTACCACAACACGCAGGATTTCCGAGTGTCCCTGCATAATTATTTTAAGCCATTTGAGTCTAGAACTTTGTTTTACATATAATCGCACAGTATTTCTGGAATAGCTGTGATAGAGGCTGAATTTTGGAGGAAGACAACTACCACACACAAAGGGAGACCATACTTTCTCTCATCCACACTTTTACCAAAATGTGTTTGCCATGGCAATGCCACTCATGGTGACCGAGCTCCGATACCACACACCCCTCTATCACCTTTAACATGATCACCTAGAGCCATGGCTAGCGTTCCCACATGTGACCCACATCTAACCACCTCCAAACTTGGGTCACCAAAACACTGCAGAGGTCTCCCAGGGGCCTCAGCAGCATCGGACCACACTCCGGATGGTAGCGTTCTTTCCAGAAATGGCTTTCCACTCAAGATAAAAAGAAATGAAGAAGAGATGGGTTCTCTGCCTGCCTTGGGTTTCCTCTGCATGTCCAGTAATAGTTGCCTTTTATCATCTCTTCCTTCTGGAAAGAACTCCATTCAATAACCACGTGCTCACCATCCTCAGTAAAATGTGCAGAAAGGTGCCTCTCAAATATCCAAAAGGTAGTCTTAAACTTAGAGAAGGTAACAAAATATTTTTTAAAAAGAGAGGCACGGTCTCTTACCAGCACCTTTTCCTTCACTGTACAGGCGTGAGGGTTGATGGTGCCTAATTCATGTAATGGCATAAAATCTGATCACAATGAAAGGATATGGTGCTTCCAGAAGCTACAAGGTGAGATACAGGTCTCCCTAGTCAGCCACTATTCCTTTTACCCAAATTGAAATCAGTAGGCATTCTGGAGGGGGGAAATTTCAATCCACATTTAACCACCCTTCTTCCAGAAGCTTATGAACTAACTCATTTCCTTCATTGTGAACTAGGATCACCCAGGCATATCAATCTCCATTTCTTTAACACACTGTATGTAAATGCCATTAATTGGGGTTGTTGTAAGCAACAACCATTAGCTCAACATCATCCCAAAACCTGTGGGCCATACAAAGGAAACAGACAATGACCTTGTTTACCCTTAATCATTCTTAAGCCCCAGCTCTCTATGCTTTGAAATCAGAATAATATTGCTTTTCTCCTAGCCCTCTAGAAAATTTTAGAAACAGAAATTGGTTCATGCGTCAATCACAAGAAGAAAGGCATTAGTGGAAAACATGAAGCTGTTGCACATGATGGTGTTATTAGTCTGTCCCTCTCTGGGAATCAGTGGTGTATAATCCCATGAAGTAATTTCCCCTATGGCTTTTTAAACATCCATTTAAATTTCAGGCAGCAAACAAGTGAGTCAGTATTGGCTGAATTGGGAGTAATAACAATGTGAGATTTTAATAATGGAACTCTGAAAGGGGTCCTTTTCAGGGAGCACATTATAAAGGAATTTTCTAGACAAAGAGAAAAAGCAAATCTTACCTCCAACCAACAAGTAGCTGTTGGGAAACAGTGTTTTTGCTTGCATAAGTGCCCTTGCATGACCTGAGTGGAAGAGGTCAAATATTCCATCGGCATAAACTCTGACAGGCCTGTCAACTGTGGGAGAAAGAAAGTATCACCAACAGAACTTCAGAGTAAGGAAGCCCAGTTACCTGATTCTTCCAACATCAGTTGAGCACTGTAAGAAAGTTTACGTGGATAAAACACAAGGTCTGTGTAGCATCAGTCTCTTATTGGTGCATGCAATTACTTCATTCTTGAGTCTGGCAGCGCTGAGTGAGGGCTCCCAAGACCTGTGCCCAAAGGCAGTGTTGTGCAGGGGTCTGCTCATTCTGCTTAGAGAGACTGGTGTGCATCTGTCCTCCCAACTCCAAGTCACTTTGGCAGCCTGAAATCAGCTGGGGTAGTATTTACACCACAGAAATTGGCAAATGCTACAAATCTGGGCGTATTTCCCTCCAGAGGGCCAACCGTTCAACATTTACCAGCATACCCTGCACAAAGGTCACTACCTAACCTCTCTGGCATCATAAGGGATGGGGGCAAGGCGTGTGCCCCAAAGACAGAAGAATCAGGGTGCAAAAGTTACATGTGGGGGTGGTCCTCAGGGTTGCCGGCCAGCAACCAACACTACAGTCCCTCTGAGGGAGAAAGGTCAAGAGTGAAGTGGCCTCAGGAGATATTCTCACTGTGGCATATGGTATTCTGGGAGGAGCCATTCCATGATGAAGAGGGACACACTTTATCACAGCTCCTGGGAGCCAGGAGACTGTACCAGAAACTACAGGATGACACTTGGCTGAGAAAGCCCAAAGACCCACCCCCTCAAGTAAGATGGAGACACAGTGGGGAGCGGGGTTGAGTGACAACTTTTACCCATTCTGGACTCTCAACAAAGGAACTACAAAGTGAAAATATGGCAAACTACAAGCTAAATATGGCAAACTGAACATATACACATTTATCTCTACTTCTTCCCAAATACAAGAATTACAGAGAAAGATTTAAAAAGGTAAAATCCCCCCCCCAAAAAATTGTAAAAAATTAAAAGGTTTAATTCCCCAAGGGCAGAGGAAACAACAAAGGCAATGACAGTAGATGAGAGAAGTCCACAACACTTTGGCAAGTTGATTGTCAAATGCTTAGTGTCTAAAGGAAATAAGAATCAGGGTTAGGGCAGGTAGGGAAAGGGACTGTTGAGTTGTTAGGCTTATAAAAAAAACCTAAGAGTCCTACTGATTTTTAAAACTACCTACATGTATTCTAATGATGTTGTAAAAATAAATTAAAAAAAAAAAAAAGAAATCAATGCAAACTTCTGTTGAATGATCTGTAAGACAGATTTAAAATTGTGATGATTTCTTGATGTAGTATAACCTCATTAATTTGGAATATAAATTAAAAGGAATGTTCCATTAATAGATTCAGATGGTACAATGTTTCTAATAAATTAAATTTCTCTAATAAAAAAAACTCAAGAGACTTTATGTCAGATAGGGAATTGCAATTATTCCCAATTATACACCATCTTGAACAAACAGAATTGCCTTCACAGGATTATACCGGATTCTAAATAAGCCATGGTAAATAGAAAATGCTTTGAAATAACAAACTGTCTAATGAGGGATCCTTGGTTTCAATGCTCTTATTCAATTTGAATTCAATTGAGGAAAATTTGTTTTAAGATATAAATCCCGGGGGAAAGCAGATGGCAGTTTTGCAAAACTTTTTGTTATTGATTCAGAGGTGATCAAGATAAATGAATTCAGGAAGCAGGGAGGAAAGAAAAGTAAAGAAAGATGACATAATTACCGAGAGAAAGACCATTTAGTAAATCTTTGAAGAGTATTTGTGGGGTTGATTTTGCAATACGCTCACTTTTTAAAATTGTAGTGTGTCAGCAATTTCCAGACTGGGAAACCATGTGGGCCCAAAAGAAAAACAAAAAACAAAAAACACCCCCCCCCCAAACCCATCTCTTCAACAAAGGAGCACTTCAAGAAAAAAAAAAAAAGACAAAGACGGAAGTGGGCGTGCAGATTAGAGATTTAAAACACTTTCCAACATACCGAACGTATGGATATTATTTGGATTTGGGTTCAAAACAACTATAAATAAACGATGACATAAGGTAACTGGAAATTGGAACACTGCTTATTTGGTGATATTAAAGAATTGCTGTTATTTTTTAGGTGCGATAATGGTATAGGGGTCATGCTTTGAAAAACTGGGTTTTTAAGACATGTATACAGAAATACTTATGGATGTAATGATAGAAAGCTTAGGACGTTGTTTCAAATAATTCAAGAGGGGGCAGAGGATGCGGGCATGCGGGGGCAAGACCGGCATTGGTGGGTGGGCGTGAGGTATAGATAACAGACACACGAAGGTTCATTATATTGTTCTACTTTTGTGTATGTTTGAAATGCTCTATAATAACTTTTTTAATACAGTGTGGCTTTTTTTAGTTTGTATGCTTATTTGTTTTGATCTTTTGTTTCAGGTTTTTCTGGACATCCTTTTAGGCACTTGGGAATTCTCCAGGGCATTTATGTTGGGAACCACTGGCCTGTGAAGCTGGGGGTTTTGTGATGATCACAAGTGAGAACACAACTATTCCACGGCCATAGTGGAGAGACCTTAGGGTGGGTCCCAGGGATCCCTGCCTCCTGGTGTTCATGCCTTTGTGTGATTTCCTCCCTTTGAAATGTGACCGGGACCTGGAAGTTTTCTAACCAGTTGAATATGGCAAACACGATGGATGGCACTCCTATAATTATGTTATCGTAGAGAAGATTCCATACTGCTAGCAGACTCACTCTCTCTTGGTGGCTTTGAAGATGCCAGCTATCATGTTGTGAGAGGGTCACATGGTAAGGAACTGCAGGTGACCTCTAGGAGCTGAAGGTGGCCTCCGGCTTACAACCAGCAAAAGCTAGATCTTTAGTTTTACCATTGCAGGCAAACAACCCGTGTGAGCTCAGAAGCAGATCTATCACCATCAAGCCTCCAGATGAGAAATGGGCCCTGGGTAACACCTTGAATACAACCTTGTAAGACCCTGAGCGGAAGACTCGGCTAAGCCAGGCTCCCAGCCCACAGAAATTATGACATAATCAATCTGCATTGTTTTAAGCCACTAATTCTGTGGCAATATGTTATGCAGCATAGAAAATAAATACAATGGCATCATAAATTTTCTTCCCACAGACTATTATAAATTTTTACAAGTATTCCAAATAAATTCCTATTAATCCTGAACTGACAGAGTAAAGTCAATCAGATAAATGTGATGTTCTGATAAAATGCCTATCTGTACGCCACAGGCTGATTGCCAAGTTTCAAATAATTTCAATATAATAAACTACACCCAACACCAAAAGGATGCTGAATATGTGCTTGAGAATCAGGGATGCAAATGATGACCACAGTATAGCACTGTGGGAAAATCTCCTCATTTTAACTGCTTGGATCTTATACTCCAAATTTTCTAACTTATTCAGCACTTATACACAAATGAAATGGTTAAGGGGGCTATGCCTGCCTCACATCTCACACCATATATGAAAATTAACTCCAAATGGATCATAGACCTAAATGTATGAGCTAAAGCTGTGAGGTTTCTAGAAGAAAACAGGAGAGAATCTTAGTGAGTATGGGTTTGGCAAAAATTTCTTGAATAGGGCCCTAAAGGACACACCATAAAGCTAAATAAATAAATAAATAAATAAAATAAATTGGGCCTTACTTCAAAACTCACATCTTTACATTTTTACAAAAATGTAAAGGGAAGTCATACACTGGAAGAAAATATTTGCAAAATGTATATCTAAGACTTGTGTCTAGAATACAAAAGAACTGCCAAAACTCAATAATGAGACAAATACCTCATTTTGAAAAGGGCAAGAAAATTGAACAGACACTTCACACACACACACACAAACATATATATATATATATATATATGTATATATATATATATATATATGGCAAATAAGCTCATGAAAAGATCTTCAATATCACTGGTTATCGGGGAAATGTAAATTAAAGCTGGAGTGATACACTACTTCATGTCCCTAGAATGGGAAAGAATTTAAAAACATATCAACCATACCGGGGCGCCTGGGTGGCTCAGTCGGTTAAGCATCTGACTTCGGCTCAGGCCACGATCTTGTGGTTTGTGGGTCCAAGCCCCATGTCGGGCTGTGTGCTAACAGCTTGGAGCCTAGAGCCTGCTTCAGATTCTGTGTCTCCCTCTCTGTCTGCCCCTCCCCTGCTCACTCTGTCTCTCTCTCCAAAATAAATAAACATTAAACGATTTTTTAAATAAATAAACACTTAAAAAAATCAAACAAAACTTCATTGCCCTTTCTTCGAACTCATGGTGCCTTCTAGAAAACTACATTCCAATATAAATTTTTTAACAAGAGAGATTGGTACTAAACATCTACTAATTATGGTAACTAGTATTGTTTTTGTGTACAACTGATGTGTAAGAAGGGTGGCAGAAAAATTAATCTTTAAAGATCTAATAGTTACATATTTTCTCAAGTTTATGATAGCTTTAGGTAAACTTTCTAATTTCCTTCTACTTATCGCCCAGCATTTACTGACAGTGATTGATGTTTACTTTCTCAATACATTAAATTTTTTAAAAAGTATATTTAAAGAAAAATTAAGTAAATTATAGTACAGGTGCACACAAATAAGGCAAAATTCATTAAGGTAGTTCTTGAAAAATTAATTTGGCAAACCACACACCGTGGAAATGGAACAATACAAATCCCCCTTCGAGAGGGAAAATAGGCAATTAGAACTAAATTTCCTTTGAAGAAAAAAGGCAGCTCTACTGAAAAGGGACCTATGAAATAATCACTTGGACTTTGTGTGACGACAGAGGAGAGATTCGCGGTCTCCGGATACGTACGAAACCCTGTAGGTTCACAGTTATACAAACGCACTAGCTGAGCTAAGATCAAAGGGGCCAATTCCCGTTGCTCTAGAGTGTTCCTCCTCTTGTGGCTTCATCACCCTTGTGGCCTGACAGACGTCCTCCAGGAGCAAAGGGTGATGAGCAGAGTTTGTCATTGCGACTTTTAGAACGTATACGCCAACCCCTGTTTGGGTACACCTAAGGTCGTGAACCGTATTGTAGGCAATTGTATTAAGTCATCAAATAGGGCTAGTGAAGGAGATAAAGACTTCAACTAGAGCTATAATCGTGAAGTACATTATAAACCCCAAATGTGGGTCTGCTTTGTCTTTTTGATGGAACGCTCAAGACAGCACCACAAAAAGGTAATTGCTTACTAGTCTTGAAAATTACCAAACACTCCAAAAAAGCAGTGATGTTCTTCTTATTTTCTTAAAAAGTAGTCAAACAGCAGATTTTTAAAAATTCTCTGAGCTTTTCTACTAACAGTATAATGCTCTCACAATTATATGTGGATAATCTCCCTGTCATTCTCTCCAACCATTACCAACGGGTACCCTTGATCAATGGTTCTTGCAGTGAGGTCCCAGAACAGGCAGCATCAGCAACAGCAGGGAACTTGTTAGAGATGCCAATTCTCGAGTCCCGCCCCAGACCGACTGAATCAGAAACCTTGCAGGTGAAGTCTGCTTTAACAATGCAGGGGATTCTAAGCAGATAGGAGGACCACTACTCTGATAAAATAGTGGTTATTAGAGTGTGATCTAAGACTAATATGTGCCTTGTGGGTAATCAAAGAGCTAACGTCTCACTGCATTTTAATATGGATGTGAGACGTTCTAAATAAAGGAATTTCTAACAGAATTGTGTCCCCAGGTGCCCATCAACATCACCGATCCTCTCGGATAACCTCCCAGGGTCATCACCTGAGATAACGGAGAATTTCTCTTCTAAGACTAAGAGTTCACCTTTGCTCCACCTCACGCCTCCTGTGGTGACCCATGTTCCACAGAGCCCGGGACAGAGCCATTTCAAAATACACCACCGTCTTACCCTAGCTTGGTTCTCCAGGTTTAAACTGCTTGGCAGTTAGACAATGTACAGATGCCCAGTCTCACCCAATCAGCTTGAGGCTGGTTCAGAGCATCACACCCAACTCTCTGATTTTATATCCAGAGGGCAAGTTCCTTCTCCTGTCCCAAACTCCCATCCCTTCACTCAGTCACTCACAAAATATTTACTGAGCACACAGTATTTGACAAGAATGTCTCTAGGTGCCGGAGAAACAGCAGTGAGCAAGGCAGACAGTCCTGCCACTACAGAAGCTCACAGACTGTTTGACACACCTTCCACCCTCCGATGCAAAGCCTGTGTTTTCACTGAGCTCCCCCGTCTGCTGTGGCCCGTGCCCCACCGGGCTGCCCGTTATGGTAAACATAGCACAGATTTAAGGCAAAAGAGACTTGGGGGTGAATCCGAGCTCCACCCAGTCAGCTGCGACACTTGACAAGTTACTTTTCCATTCTCCAAATTCTCAAGAAAGGACACGGTACTACCCACCTGCCAGTTTGTGCCAAGACCCAATGAGATCGAGTATAGTGCACAGCACCTACCAGATATAAAGCAAGTTCTACTTCCCTTTCCTAGAGAAGTACATCCTCTTCTTCTGTGGCCTGAAGCTCAGCCTTTAACTTAACCTTTCATAACCACCTGGACTTCCATGGCAGCTTTTGGATTTATTGCTTGGATCAGCATTTCTCAGTGTATGGTCTGTAGACCACCAAGTTCACCACCACCCGGCTATTAGTTAAAAAATGCAGGCGTCTGGGCCCCAGCCCAGATTCAGGGGTAAGGGAGAGTGAGCAGGAAATCTGCCTCTTGAACAAACTTACCAGGTGGCTGTTTGCACGCCTAAGTCCGGGAACCCCTGGTTTAGCTGCTCTGAGCTACCTCCCCAAGCCTCTTCTTGCCTTTCTCAAAGCTTATTAACTTTGCCTGTCCTCCTCCTCACCTCACTGTCTTGAAGCTATTCTTCGAAGGAAGCAGGGTGTCACGACCGAGATCAAGCTGGAACACCCACGGTGTGAGGTCAAATCCCAGCTTAACTACCCACCCGTGGTTCTCAAGTGGGTCCCCCTGCAGCAGCAGCACCTGGGAACTTGTTTAGAGAGGCAAATGTTTAAGCCCCGCCCCATTGGGACTCAATCAGAAACTCTGGGGGCGAGGCCCAGCTATCTGGTTTAGTAAGCCCTCCAGGTGATTCCCAGGCACGTCCAGTAGAGGACCACTGCCGCTTGTTGGCCATGCGAGATTCATGGCTTGTCTATAGCCTTCATTTCCTCAACTGGGAAATTCTGTAAGTACTAACCCCATAGAGGAGTGAGGGTCAAATGACAATGATGTATCTAAAGAACTTGGTAAGAGTAAGCACTTAATAACTACCCATTCTTATTACTATTGTTAAGCAAGCTGTCCTTTGTCCCATGGATTCTATTGTTTGGTTTGATGTTTGGTTTTTGCCATGGTGAGTGGAAACCATCGAGTTATGCCGTCTTCAGTGTCCCCAGGCTGACCTGCTCAGCTAGTCTTATTTTTCACTCCATCCCCATCAGCTGTAACGCCACTCATTTATTCCCACACAGCGCTCTACCTCTGTGCCTTCACTACTCCTGTTCCACTTGCCTGGAGTACCCTTCCATTTGCTGCCCACCTTGTCCCAATCTTCTCCCACAACAATCAGCTCAGGTCAGCTACAAGGTCTTGCCTGACTGCTCCAGGCCAAATCAATCTGTCCTTCCTAAAACTTTCAGTAATCTGTGTGGCAAGGTTGAGCCCCTGAGCACATGCACGCATATTATTTGGGGGTTTTATCTCATACCAAGTTGTCTCTTTAACTATGGGTGAACTTCGGGGATATTGCAGGGTCAGTCCCGGACCGCTGCAATAGAGCCAGTATCACAATAAAGCTAATCAAGTGCATTTTTTGGTTTCCCACTGCATATAAAAGTTATGTTTAGGGGCACCTGGCTGGCTCAGATGGGAGAGCACGCGACTCTTGGTCTCAGGGTTGTAAGTTCAAGCTGCACGTTGGGTGTAGAGAGTACTTTTTAAAAAGTTATGTTCACACTATGCTGTAGCCTATTAAGCATGTAATAGCATTGTATCTAAAAAACAATATATATGCCTAAATTAAAAACAACAGTTCATTACTAAAAACGATAACCATCATCTGAGCCTTCAGTGAGTCACAATCACTGATCACAGATCACCAGAACAAACAAAATAACGAAGAAGTTTGAAATGTTACAAGAATTACCAAAATGTGGCAAAGATACAAAGTGAGCAAATACTGTTGGAAAAATGGCACCCGTCGACTTGTTCGACACCAGGTTACCACAAATCTTCCATTTGTAAAGATCACAGTATCTGCAAAGTACACTCCAGTAACGTGCATTGAGATGAGGCATGCCTGAGCTCTCGGGAAACAGAGATGGTACTTGACAGTCTTTTTCGATCTCTTCCCTCACCATCTCTGGTATAAAGGAGTGAACGAATGGACAAACTTCTAGCGCAGAGCCCCGGCTCTTTAATTTAGGGCACACCTGGAGAAACTTTTGACAACACAGACTTGTGAACACGGTGATAATTATAATAGCTTAGGTTTGTAGAAGGCTTCACGGTTTAAAAACTGCTCTGGTGTTTTTCACCAAATCTTGTCATCCTCAAAACCTTGTGAAGCAGGCAGGTATCACTGACCCTGTTTGCACCTGAAGACACAGGTGCAAGACCGTTCTCATGACTTGCACAAGGCGGTCGAAATGGTAAATGGCAAAGCTGGGGCTCCACCCGTGTATCTCTGGTTGGTCTAGTTTATCAGTGTAGATGCTTCTCTTTCTGCACTGTGCTATACATCTCTGAATTCAACTCTCCGATCAAAAGCGAGTGCTACTCAAATAACGATGGGCCTCTCTGCTGCTTTAAATGTCAGGACAGGGCCCACTCGGAGAACAAGAAGTCCAGCCTCACCTGGTGTTCCTAAGCGGGCCTGAGCAATGGTCAGTTTTTCATGGGGTGCTTGGCATTGGCAGCTGGTTTCATCTGCAAATGGGGCAGGTGCAGTCAGGGTCTAGAAGGGAAAAAGAGAAAGGGAATATAGTCTGACAAACTTTCCTTTGGCACTAACTTCCCCTAAAGTCTTATTTCTGTTGGCTATACAAGTACAGTTAAGAAGAACACACCTACTGAGTCTTTCAGAGAAATACTTTGCTGTGAGAAATAAAAACAGGGACATTGTCACTGGAACCTTTTTTTTTTTTTTTTTTTGACCGATGCTCCGAAATAATGAGCGTGCCTCACGTCTACTACGTGCCAGGTACCAGGGGAGATACTCTCGACAGGTTCTCTCTTCTGGGCCCCACAAGAGCCTGTGATGGCTAGATTCTTCTTTCCTTCTATAATATAGGATAATAGCATCTCTAGTTCACAGAAAAGGCAACTGAGGCCCAGCAGGATTACAAAATCTGCTAAGTCACGCCCTTGGAGAGTCATGCTGGGCTGTGAACATTTCACACCCCCGCAGGGCAGACTGTACGGGTTTCGACTTACCCACACCCTGGGGCACCCGGCTGGAAGAAATGCCATACTCAGAAGTGTGGCAGACATCGCCTGTATTTCACACACACCGACCTGGCCAATCACAAACTCTGACGTCACTTCAGTGCAAAGGCCAGAGCCCCGGGAGGGCCTAAAGGCACAGCCTTTCTGGCGAGCTGCAGAGAAGTGCCCGGGTAGCTCCCAGTAGCCACCCACGGCTGGAGGCCCCGCCCCAGGCAGCTTGGGCTGGGGCTCTGGGGAGCTGGGGAGCGCTGAGAGAGAGACGTAGTCACTTGGAAGCCTGCCCAGGAAGTGGCTCTGCATCTTTTAGTCAGCCTCTTAAAATGAAAACCTCACTCTCTCCAGAGGAAGACAAAGGGAGTGGTATTTTTGTAAACAGGGCAAATGCAATCGAGAGTTGTCCATAGCCTCTGAGCTATGTCATCATCATGGTCATCACTGTATCATCTTTGGTATTTTTAAAGCTGAAGGTGACTAGTCACTGTACACATTACTCACATTGTCGCATGAATTAATTGCTTCTTAGGTATACACAGGTGTTCCCTAACTTGGGGAGACCATATGATCCATATGTTTATTTTTTTTAAATTTTTTTAAATGTTTTTATTTATTTTTGAGAGAGAGAGACAGAGTGCAAGCAGGGGAGGGGCAGAGAGAGAGGGAGACACAGAATCCGAAGCAGGCTCCAGGCTCTGAGCTGTCAGCACAGATCCGACGTGGGGCTCGAACTCACAGACTGCCAGATCCTGACCTGAGCTGAAGTCGGTCGCTTAACCGACTGAGCCACCCAGGTGCCCCTGATCCATGTGTTTACAGAGGGGCCATGACCCATTTCTGCCATTCATTTATTCATTCACTCATTCATCAGTCATTCATTCACTCATTCAAATATAAGTCAGGTACAATCTTAGAACTGGAGATACAAGTAGGGGGAAGACCGGTTCCTGTCCTGGAAGAGCCTAGTCCTCCTCTGCACGGCCAAGAAGCAATCCTTGTCCCATGCCCCTCCCTCTCCCCATTGTAGCACCTTCCGCCCTGGAAGCTGGAGTTCTGCCCCAGACTTGTTTGGATACCTTCCAGTTGTCTGAGACTTTCTTAACTCCCACCTCCCCGCACACAGCTCTGAAAGCAAACCAAGACTAGTGACATGTCTTCAGGAACCCTGGGTCCATTGTTCGTTCTTTTTCAGATACAGTAAGGTCCACGGTGGGCCAGAGCATTGTTTGTAATGTAGCAAGGGGTGCAGTGATCAGAGCAGAGGCCACAAACAGAGCAGAGGCCACAGAATCCCCACGCCAGCACTCTCGGGCTATGTATTCTAATTTGGCTCTTCTGGTTGAAAGGAACAGACACTCGTTCAAACCAGTTCAAGAGATGAAGGAATGGGGCACCTGGGCGGCTGAGTCGGTTAAGCGTCCAACTTCGGCTCAAGTCACGATCTCGCGGTCTGTGAGTTCAAGCCCCGCGTCGGGTTCTGTGCCGGCAGCTCGGAGCCTGGCGCCTGCTTCGGATTCTGTGTCTCCCTCTCTCTCTGCCCCTCCCCTGCTCATACTCTGTCTCTCTCTCAAAAATAAATAAAAACGTTAAAAAACTTTAAAGAGGTGAAGGACTACTTTAAGGCTATCCCGGCACAGAAAGTACTGGGAAAAAGGTAGGCAAGGTGCAGTGTCTGGCCCCACAGTGCTCTGCACCCACCTGGCTGGCTCTCTGCACGTGACTCTTTCTCTCCCACTCCCATTTATTCTGTATCCTTCCACTACAGTCAAGTCTCTGCTCACCTGTACTCCCCCGTAACTGGCAGCTCACGTGTGACATTGGCTTCCCTTCCCAATACCCCTTCATTAACTTCTTATGGAGTCTTTCAGCCTCGGTTCCAACCCACCTGCTGCTTCTTTCCATGTTTCCCCATTCAAATTCCTTTTTTTTAATGTTTATTTTTGAGAGAGACAGTGTGCGTGCGTGCGCAAGCAGGAGAGGGGCAGAGAGAGAGGGAGACAGAGAATCCAGAGCAGGCTCCATGGTCAGTGCAAAGCCTGACGTGGGACTGGAACCTACGAATCATGAGATCATGACCTGAGCCAAAGTCGGACGCTCAACCGACTCAGCCATCCAGACATCCCTTCCCATTCAAATTCCTAAAGGAGAATCAGAATGGCCTAGCTCATCTTTGCAGAGCAGGCCACAACCAGGATAGGCTGGCATTGAATCAGACACCCACCTGGGGCCCGCAGGCTGCGGCTGGTCAAGGGACTGGGAACGGAGAGGGAGGTGATGGGGTGGCCTGTCATGCCCCTTTAGCAGGCGCTGTCTCTAGGACAAGAAATGCATTGGACTTTGTGTACTTTTAAAAAGACATTCCTTAACTTGTTGAAGCTCAGTTTTATCTGTAAAATGGGTAACTATCTCTCAGGGTTGTTATGCGCCATAGAAATAATGTATATAAAGTATCTGGTACCCAATAAACTGTGGCAATTATTATTACTATTAGTGTTCATTATTACATATCATAATATATACTACAATTAATATACTACATATTATAATAATAGATAATGGACTTCCCCCTAGAAACAAAGCAAACTGACCCATGAATGAACTTTTAGGATACAACCTAAATAGCTAAATGGATTAGCTTTTATTAATGAGTCATTAACCGTTAATAGATGTGGGCAGTGAATCTTCTTCACATGATCTGAAATAAATTACTATTTGGAGATCCTTCATGTGCCAGTCGCAAAGGTTATTAAAAAGATAAGGTGTTCCTCCTCACGCCAGTGAGAGTGGCTAAAATGAACAAATCAGGAGACTATAGATGCTGGTGAGGATGTAGAGAACCGGGGACCCTCTTGCACTGTTGGTGGGAATGCAAACTGGTGCAGCCGCTCTGGAAAACAGTGTGGAGGTTCCTCAAAAAATTAAAAATAGATCTACACTATGACCCAGCAATAGCACTGCTAGCAATTTACCCAAGGGATACAGGAGTGCGGATGCATAGGGACACTTGTACTCCAATGTTTAGAGCAGCACTTTGAACAATAGCCAAATTATGGCAAGACCCTAAATGTCCATCAACTGAGGAATGGATAAAGACATTGTGGTTTATATACACAATGGAATACTACGTGGCAATGAGAAAGAATGAAATCTGGCCTTTTGTAGCAACGTGGATGGAACTGGAGAGTGTTATGCTAAATGAAGTAAGTCACAAAGGGAAAGACAGATACCGTATGTTTTCACTCTTATATGGATCCTGAAAAACTTAACAGAAGACCATGGTGGAGGGGAAGGAAAAAAAAAAA
>NW_024420586.1:3122086-3160262 GCF_014898765.1 Herpailurus yagouaroundi
AGAGGTTAGAGTGGGAGAGAGCCAAAGCATAAGAGATTCTTAAAAAATGAGAACACACTGAGGGCTGATGGGGGGTGGGAGGGAGGGGAAGGGTGGGTGATGGGTATTGAAGAGGGCATGTTTGGGATGAGCACTGGGTGTTGTATGGAAACCAATTTGACAATAAATTTCATATTTAAAAAAAAAGATAAGGTGTTCCCATTTTCCATGAAAGGTGTGTTCTAGAAGGTGTGAAATCTGGTAATTAAAGCAGAGACAGAGAAAGCTGTAAAGCAAGGATAGTTACTCAAAGTTGGAGACAGGTTTCAATGCACCCTGTATTGTCTTCTTAATTGAGTGCATACACAGAGCCATGTAATCATCCACACACTAAGAATTGTGGCCTAAAAGTGGGAAAAAGAGAGAAGCAAAGAGATGGAAGGCAGACGGAGTTCCTCAGTGAGCTTGGGTGTGCCTGTGTGCACATGTGTACATGTGTGTGCATCAGTTGACATGGAGAAGGGGTATTTCTTGGTATGTGCAAGGCACCGTGCTGGAAACAGGGAGAATGCAAAAATTATTGAGCCACAGCCTTGTTGTGAACACTGCCAGAACAGTGCCTTCCAAAGTGAGGTAGATTACCCCCTAGGTTTAGAGTCAAGCTCTACATTCAGGAAGATGTTGATTAAGGCCCAGCAGCCCTGTGACTTCAGCCAATATTGTTTCAGTCCAAACACCCCAGGATTCCTTCTTCTCTGAGCCAGAATAAATCATTTGATTTCTAAGGAATTTTAAACTACATGGGTTCTGTCTCCTCCACCTACAAGGGACAGACCAACCACAGGAAAATGGGACTAAGTTAACAAGAGGCTCCCAAGAGAGGCAGGGACTGGTCCAACCTGGACTCCAAGCTGTACATATACTTACAGCCTGCAGAGGACCCAGGCCCCCAACTATTCCTTACCATTTGGCAGACCTAGAGTGTTTCTAGGGATCCTCTGGTTTAGGTCCTAAGAAAGTCCTAAAACTGAGGCTCAATAATGTAACATAATAGTTCAATCTTTGAGTGCCTACAGAGTGCCATGTAACCATCTACACACGAAGCACTTTAAACGTATCAGCTCATTTAATTTTGTAAGTCTGAGATAGATGCCGTCTCCACTCAAACAGAACCTGTCTTCAACAGTGACACCAAATAGCAGCAGGAAGCAGCAGTGTTATGTCCCTTAGACTCCGTTACCTTTCTGGCTCCCTTTGAACTGAGGAAACTCTCTGGATTCTTAGGCCATTCGGATAGAGGGGCCTCAAAAAGGACACAATGGACTGCCTGGTAATTAAAGAAGAAGGGGGAAAATGATTAATTGAAAAATAAAAGGACACGACCCTATTTTTCACCCAGACTTGGTGTGGTAGGTCACATGACTGACAGAGACTTGGTTACTGGCAAGCTGCGGCTTAGACCCCACATCAGCCAGATCACATTGTTGAATGTTTACTAACACTTGCTATGTATTTCATATGATGCTAGACGTTTGGAGAGTGCATAAATAGGAGAGAAATAAGGAAGGACGGACCAGAATTGGCTCTGGGGCAGCAATCCTCAAAGGTGAAGCATGGCGCTTTTAAAATGGGAGGAGGGGGGCGCCTGGGTGGCTCAGTCGGTTAAGCGGCCGACTTCGGCTCAGGTCACGATCTCACACTCCGTGAGTTCGAGCCCCACGTCGGGCTCTGTGCTGACAGCTCAGAGCCTGGAGCCTGTTTCAGATTCTGTGTCTCCCTCTCTCTGACCCTCCCCCATTCATGCTCTGTCTCTCTCTGTCTCAAAAATAAATAAACGTTAAAAAAAATAAAAAATAAAATAAAATAAAATGGGAGGAGGTTTTAGTCTGATAAGGCATATTCAGTTTTCACTAATTTAATATGTGGGGGGGAAACCCTGCCCTTTTCAACATACAAATTTTCTAAATTAAGCCTCTGAACTGGTAGAGATCATCAGAGGATAGACTGTGCCCCCCTAGGTAGCCACATTCCAAATTCAGGGCTGGAAATCACATGAAATTTTTATGTTTAGCAGGAAAGATGGAGGGTATTAAAGGGTTAAAGAGGGCTGGCCCCAAACCCCGGACCTCCTATGTGCAAGGACCTTGCCAGAACACAGACTTGGAGCAAGACTGCAATTAAACTTCTTTCTACCTAATTTAGGATTTCAGAACACCGAGTCATTGCATGTGAATACGTTGCCTATTTGTCATATAGGTTCTGGTTATATAAACTGTACTGTATCATACCAAAGCCATATTCCCATAATGCTTTTTCTACATTTTTTTTTAACGTTTACTTATTTATTCTGAGAGGGAGAGAGAGTGAAGGAGGGACAGAGAGAGAGGGATAGAATCCCAAGCAGGTTCCGCACTGTCAGTGCAGAGAGCCTGATGCGGGGCTCAAACTCAGGAACCGTGAGATCATGACCCTAGCCAAAACCAAGAGTTGGCCCTTAACCAACTGAGCCACCCAAGAGCCCCTCCCGTCACGCTTTTTAAAGGGAAGGACTTTAGATGTTGGACATTTCATTTGCAAAATGCGTTCAATTAGTCATTGTCAAATATTTACTTAAAAGCTATTAGACATTACATGGGGCACCTGGCCGGCTCAGTCAGAGAAGAATGCAACTCCTGATCTCAGAGTCATGAGTTCAAACCCCACATTAGATGTCGAGATCACTTAAAATAAATAATAATTATTATTTTTTAAATTGGACGTTACATAAAGTATACAATGCAAATGTCAGTTGAATGTAAACAAAGGGCGGGGGATAGAACCGGTACTCCCGCATCAATGACTGACAACTGGATCAATCAGACAGCAAGCTGACACCCATTTTATTTTTTATTTTTTATTTTTTTAATTTTTTTTTTCAACGTTTATTTTTATTTTTGGGACAGAGAGAGACAGAGCATGAACGGGGGAGGGGCAGAGAGAGAGAGGGAGACACAGAATCGGAAACAGGCTCCAGGCTCTGAGCCATCAGCCCAGAGCCTGACGCGGGGCTCGAACTCACGGACCGCGAGATCGTGACCTGGCTGAAGTCGGACGCTTAACCGACTGCGCCACCCAGGCGCCCCTCATTTTATTTTTTAAACATGGTTTTTAAAAACATTGCTGGTCCTTAAACTCACCTTCAGTATCTTCACCTATTTGAGTATCCAATCAAATAATCTACCTCATGAAGCTACTGTAAGGACTAATTGAAGTGATGTATGTCTAAGTGATATCTTCCTTCTATTTCTCCAGAATCCACTCTCTCCTGCTCTTCTCTACTCCTCTCTGGATGGCTTCCAGTATGGAGTGCACCAATAGGCTACACTGCCTTTCTGCTTCAAGTTGAGCTGGATCCATGACAAGTAAGCAAAACCCCAGAGGGCAGGGCAAGAGTGACCTTAGGGTATCTTTCCACCTGGCCTCCTCACTGCTAGGAAGCATGTGTTGTTTCTGTCCTTTTACCGATATGCACAGCTTGTGGTGAGAGGCCCCTCTTCACACAGTGCCCTGCCAAGTTCCGGCGACCACACTCTCCCCTTCCTTCATGCCTAGGAGTGACAACCCCTAACATTTCCAGGCCTAGGGCGCATACTATCCCTTGAGGTTTCCTGAAACGCCCGCACCCTGGTAAATAGTCCCTTTTATTAACCTCTTTTCATATTTCCCGTTTAGAATGAGCCGTCTGTGTCTCGACAGGGCCTTGGCTGATACAGTATATATAAGAGTACGGCTACCAGGCTCAATAAATGTTCACTAGCAAATGTTGATGAGGCATGTTAGAAGCACAGAGATCAATTGAAAAGTGAATTACTCATAGTTAATAAAGTCATAACCATCCATAACCATGTCCTCCAGTAGGAAAGAATTTTATAGCAACGTTACAACTGGTTCACCAGGATACGCGAAAGAGATAAGAACAGGACCTCAGAAACAAATCGACTTTTCCCAGGCAGCCCTTTTGACTCAGGACTCCCCAGCTTTCGAACTGCAAATTCACAATTAGAAAAACACATCACAAAATCTCAGTCCTCAGTCTCATTCTGTTAGGTTTGTGTTTGCCAGTTGAACATAGTTTTTAAGGCATGATTTTATTTGGGATCAAATTATGTTAGTCTTTTGAAGACAGGGAAGAAACGGTAGATTTTACACTTGACTGTAGGCCCAACATATGTAAATCCCTGGATTCTTGGACTCTGTCTGTGATTATGCAGAGGCTCAGCCCAGGCAGCTGCTGCAGAGGCTTGACAGATGCCAGTGGAGCGGAGACAAAGGAGGCCTAGCACATCGCTCGGCACCAAGAAAGATCTATTTTTCATTTAGCCAAGTATGGTATGCACATATTATGAAGTAATAGGCAACACTGAAAACAGTGACACAGATACGTATGTACAGACCAGGAACAATTTTTAGGACGTTTTGCTAAATGCAAAAAGCAAGTGACAGAGAAAGAAGTATAATATGTACACATGTTGTATAGTATGATATCGTATGCTTAAAGAGAGAGAGAGAGAGAAATAGCTAATTGTAGAAATAGTTTAGAACTGCGCTGTCCGATGTGGTAGTCATTAGCCACATGTGCCTACTTAAATTCAAATTACATTTCATGAAATTAATGAGATAAAATTAAAAACTCATTTTGTCGGTCACGTTAGCCACATGTTAAGTGCTTGATAACCAAATGTGGCTAGTGGCTGCTACAGTATTAGCATAGATATAGAACATTCCTATTATCACAGAAAGTTCTCTTGGACAGCACTGGCCAAGAAGGATGGATATACAACAAATTATTAACTGGGGGAAGAAGACCACATGGGCAGAAGAGATGAAAGGATGTTTTTACTGTTCACTCCATTTGTGCCTGTTATTTTATTTTTACATGAGAACACACTTACACAATTCATCTTATTTTATTTATTTTTATTTTTTTAAAACATTTATTTATTTTTGAGAGTGAGACAGAGCGTGAGTGGGGAAGGGGCAGAGAGAGAGGGAGACACAGAATCCGAAGCAGCTCCATGCTCTGAGCTGTCAGCACAGAGCCCCATGCAGGGCTCGAACTCATGGACCATGAGATCATGACCCGAGCCGAAGTAGGATGTTCAACCAACTGAGCCACCCAGGGCCCCCTATCTTATTTTATTCTTAAAGTTTGTTTATTTATTTTGAGGGAGAGAGGGAGAAAGAGAATCCCAAGCAGGCTCCGCACTGTCAGTGCGGAGCCCTATGCAGGGCTTGAACTCAAGAACCGTAAGATCATGACCTGAGCCAAAACCCAGAGTCGGACACTTAACCGACTGAGCCACTCAGGCACCCCACAATTTATCTAATTTTAAAATAAATTTAAAGAAATATCTCCTATCTTGGGAATTCAGAGATGCAGGAAATCTAATCCAGGATCAGGTGTTCCAAATGTCGAGGGGAAAAGGAGTCTAACAGGAAAAGAGGAGTACTTTTAAAAATAACAACTATTAGGGGCACCTGGGTGGCTCAGTCGGTTAAACATCCGACTTCGGCTCAGGGCGTGATCTCACAGTTTGTGAGTTCAAGCCCCATGTCAGGCTCTGTGCTGACAGCTCAGAGCCTGGAGCCTGCTTCAGATTCTGTATCTGCCTCTCTCTCTGCCCCTCCCCCACTCACACACTGTCCCTCTCTCTCTCTCTCTCTCTCTCTCTCTCTCAAAAAAAAATAATAAACATTAAAAAAAATAACAACTATTATTTATAAACTAACTGCTAAATGATATTATTCTAAGGTATATGGAGCATTTAAAATTTATTTGAGCTTTCAAAAACAATTTAAGTTATCTTCATACTATCTACTCTCTATTCACTTTTCCAACATCCAGCAAATACTACTTGAGGGCTTGCTGTGTGCCAGGCACTGGTTTTAGGTTCTAAGGATATATTAGGAAAAAAACAAAAACAAAACCAAAAAGATCCTGTCTTTGTGATCCTTAAAGATAATAAACAACAACAACAAAAAAGAATGTGAAATGCATAGTATGTTAAAAGGTGATAGTGCTTAGAAAAAAATAAAGGCAAGGAAGGGGGATAAAGAATGCACAGGGTTTTCCTGTAAATAGGATAGCCAAGGGAGCTGATATATGTATCAATATAAAGGATCAGTTGAGCCATGTGGAGAAAGAACTCTCCAGGTAGAGGAAACATCAAGTGCAAAGGCCCTGAGGCAGTAGCATGCCCAGCTTCTTCCAGGAATAACAAGAAGGCCAGTATGCCTGGAGAAGGTGAACAAAAAAAGAAAAGTAGTAGGAGATACAGCCAGAGAGGTGAGGTACAAGGCAGGAGATGGGAGGAACCCAATGGTATGGGGTTTTTAGGATGCTCTAAAGACTGGCTTTCCACTGGGAAGATGGGAGCCATGAGAGAGTTTTGCACAGGGAGTAAGATGACCTGACTTAGTCCTAATGGGACCACCTGGCTGCTACATTGAGGTTAAACTCTAAAAGGTCAAAGGCAGGAGCAAGACAACCACTAAGGGAACTGGTGTACTCATTGGGCAAGAGTAGGTAGCTGGAGGCTGGGACCAGGGTGAGAGCAGGGGAGGTAGTGACAAGTAGTCAGATTTTGGATAGATTTTGAATAAACAAAATTTGAAATTTACTGAATGTAGAGTGTAAAAACAACTGACAGAAGTCAAGGTAACTCCAAAGTCACTGGCCTGAAGACGTGGAAAGATGGCATCACCACTCCCTAACATGGGGAGACGCTGGAAGAGTAGGTGTGAGAGTGGGACAGACAGGATGGAGAAATCAAGAATTCTGCTCTCACACATTTGGTGTGACATACCTGTTAGATCTCCCAGTGGAGACATCAGGTAGGCAGTTGGATTTACAAGTCTAAAGCTGGGGACAGAGAACTAAGCTAGCGATACAGGTTAAGAAACCATACAGTATAAATGCTATTTAAAGCCACTAGACTCAATTCATTCATTCAGCTAAGGGCATGAGTTCAGGCTGAGGCAAGGTCCTGGTTGTTTAATAAGGAGACACTATATATTTATGGCCAATCTCCCCTGAATACTGGAAGCTCTAAGAAGACAGGGACTTGGGGGGGCATCTGGGTAGCTCAGTTGGTTAAGAGTCCAACTTCGACTCAGGTCATGATCTCGTAGTTCGTGAGTTCGAGCCCCACATAGGGCTCTGTGCTGACAGCTCAGAGCCTGGAGCCTGCTTTGGATTCTTTGTGTCCCTCCCTCTCTGCCCCTCCCCTGCTTTTGGTCTCTCTCTCTCTCTCTCTCTCTCTCTCTCTCTCTCTCTCTCTGTCCAATCCTCTCTCTCAAAAATAAATAAACATTAAAAAAATTTTTTTAAAGAAAAGAAAACAGGGACTTGGTCTGTTGTATCCTCCTCACTACTATATCCCTAATTCCTAGGGCAGTATCTGGCAGACAGAAGGTTCTCAAAAGACATTTGTTGAATGGAGGAATTTAAAGTCCTTAGAGAGAAAATAATTATTGATAAGAAACTGGAGAGAGAATTATTGATAATGATTTTATTCATAAAGACTAAACTAAATAAGAAATATAATGCATAACTTTTTCTTATCATGATATATCCTACAGAAAACTTGGGGAAATAAAGAAAGGAAAGCAAAATTCACCAATAATTCTACTTTCCAAATATAACCACTGTTAACACTCTCTAGATTTCTTTTAGGGCTTTCTGATATGCATACATATTAACAACTTTGGAATCCTATCTACATGAACGGTTTTTTCCACTCAGTATGTCATGATTACTTTATTATGTCATTTAGACTTCAACCTCACTATTTTAAGGGTATTATCTGGTGGTTCTATCTCCCATTCTCCCTAGCCCTGAGCCTAAAATTCCCAAGCATTACTCTTTTAGGCAAGACAATGAAAAGTAGGGGCATCATATCTCAGAGAGAGAATGTTAAATTAAAAAGATAGGAGGGAAGCAGGAGCACCTAATTTATCTGTTCATGTTTCTATTTTGAAGGTGCAAGTGGCACCAGGAAATACAATACAGGCCAATCAAGCTTAGCTGTGAAAGGAGCTGCCCTGGTTGGCCTGGAGGCCAATGCTGGTTGGTGCAGGGCCCGAGAGGAGAGATTAGCAGGTATCCCAAAATGAGAACGAGTAGGCAATGGGCAAGCTAAGCAGTAAGATACATTTGAAGAATGGCCCCTTCAATAAAGTCATTTCCTTTTCCAAGGATTCTGGGTAACTGGTCATCGGCTACGCTGAACAGCCTCCCCGAGGCCTGGCCTACCCAACGCCAATGACAGCAGTCCGAGCAGGATGTATAATGAGACCCCAGCTGCTCTAACTGCACCAGCCATGGCCACTTTGTGACAGCCCCCCACCCTCTCAAGAGTCCATACTCCTGCAAAACACCCTCCCATTGTTTTTAATAGACTTTATTTTTTAGAGAAGTTTTAGGTACACAGCCACATGAGCAAGAGGCACACATTTTATTTCCCATTTAACTCTCGCTAATTTTGATAGCTATACAGCATGCCCCTGAACAGAAAAACTGTAATGTATTTAGATAGCTCTCTGTTGTTGAATATGAAGTTGTTTACGTTTTAGTAATCTAAGTAACATTCTAAACATAGCTCTGAGCCTCAGATTATTTCCTTAGGATAGATGCCTAGAAGCTGAATTCCTTAGACCAGGGGTATGAACATTTTCGAGATAAATATTTGCAGAACATTTTAACATGTGTTGGTGAATTAGCCTCTACAAAAGCTGTGTCATTTATAGTCACAGTACAATGTATGTCATTTATAGTCACATTTTTTAAACCAATGTGTGAACACCTGCACCTAGGTCAGGCTAGCAATTTCTGCCCTTCCAGCGACCCAAGATCAGAAATGTTATTATGGTCTAGGGATCCAGGCTTCCCTAAAACACTGACCGCCCACAAGCCCTAACCCCCCCACACCACCCATGTGTCACTTTCTGAAATGTACTCTAAATAATACATTCATTTATCCTAAAATGTATGTTTTCCCCCACATGTTAACATCTCTGAGATGAGGAGAGGGGTCTTATGAGAAATGTCTTAAAACCAGTATCGGCAATTTTCTGACATTGTAACATCTCTGCAATGGGACTGTATCTCATAATCAAGGGCATCTTAGATTCACGAAATGCATAGAGGATGCTGACAAGAGAAAAGAATCATTTTTACCTCAAGATTTAAAAAGTCCATACCCTAAGTCCATTTTTCTTAAGCAACTGAGCTTAAGGAGTTTATAATGAACATCAATAACAATCGTATATCTTATTCATATCCCATCTTCTTCCTCAAAGAAGGACTTAAAAAAAAAAAAAAGATTTGAAAGTTGAATAGTTGCAAGATCTGGGTTGAGGGAGGAAATACGGTTTCAACAAAGGTCAGAAGGGAAACGAGCATACAGGAATCCCTATCCCACTTCTCCACATTTCAGGCCGATCACAAAAATGACTTTAAGCTCTAAGCAGTCAGAGCAAAGAGAGAGACAAAGTTAATATCGTCCGTAAGCAAAAAACCAAAATAGATCCTGAGGAGAAGCACGGCGTTTCCTGAGGCCAAATTTTATAGCCTTTGCTCCAGTGGTGCTGCCGGAAGGGGCATGCTGGGTGATGCTCGGTAGTGGGACCAGCATACTCAACAACAACGCCCTAATAAAGAACACCCTGTTTTTTTGTTTGCTCAAAGTACCGTTATGAGGCAAGGCACAGCCTCAGAACCAAAAAGCAGTTCAAGAGAGCATTTCTATAAGAGGCCAAACACGGAGCCTGAAAATGCGGTCCTCCCCCTCACTGCTGGATCCAAGGGCAAGATGTAGAATCTGGAGACCAGGGATTTCTAATGTGGGACAGGCGAGACAATCCATTAGAGAACAACACTTGGGCTTAGATTTATTTTTCATGCTAAAAAACAAGACGCGTTACTGACATCTAATTCTAACATGCAGGTTGATACAGTGCCCTATCTCTGTCAACATCACGTCCGTGAAGTATCCTTAAGGAAACATGCAAAGTGTACAGCTGAGAAGGGGGGTCTGGATCCCCTGACATTTTCATTTGCTTTTAGCTTATTGTAATTTAATGCAGTTTGCGTGGGCCTGGTAAAGGGCATTTATAGATTATGTTACCTAGTTTTAACTAAACCAATGCTCACAGGATCAACAATTGGCTTAAAACACTTTCCATAATGAAATAGGAAAGCGAAAATAATACAAGCACAAGCGAACAAGAGCCCTTTGTAGGTGTCCTGCATCAGCCACGTTATCAGGTATGAACAACGAAGACCTACTCAGATCAACAGGAAGACAGCCGAGTGGACGATTATCACAAAGAGGACTATTTGAAATATCTGCTGCCATTAGCATTAAACTTCACCTGGAGCGTATATTGTACCTTGAGTTATTAGGTTACAATCATACGAAGCTACTGTAATTACCATGATACTTAAAAGCAAAGCATCCAGAACATGAAGAAAAATCTCTAGGATTTTTTCAGTGACGTTTCAAGACGTGATAATCCAGGCCTTCACAAAATACTGTTGCATGTAATGATAAATGGCAGAAGCCTTTTTCAAATTTCTGTAATTCAATAAAGAAAAACCAAAAGTCTCATACCATTGCAGAAGCACCTGCTCTTCATGCCACAGTACAGCTGGCTGCTCTAGTACATGAGGAAAAAATTGATGTCAAACTAAAACGCATTCCTTTGTCAGCAAATATATTTAGAAGACATATAGAAAACATTGCTGAAGACTGGAAGAAACAAGCATTAGAACAAATTATGCAGTGTGGGAGGTTTGCTGTAAAGTTGGACGAAGTACAGATATTTCTAAAATGTTGCAGCCTGAGGTATTTGCTAGATTCCATTTCAATAATAACCCCCCCCTTTTTTCGTGAGCCACTGAAGGGAAGATCTTCCAAAGAAGATTTTCCAAAGAAAGATTTCCAAAGAAGATTGATTGTGCAGAGTGGATGACTTCTTTAATAAAAACAGTATTTTATGGAAACACAAACAAAAAAAAACCCCACATCTAACTATCAATGAACCAACCACATTGCTCTTAGAACCCAAACTCCCACCTATTTGAGAAATGCCTCTCTGTCTTCCTTTCAATACCTTTCCTCTCTTGGACCTTTAAAAACTGTTTCTCAGGATTCTATCCTGGAAGACTGTGGGATATGTAGATTAATTTAATCAGATCTCATATAGAGATAGGCAGATACAGGGAGGATTTCTTTAGCTTAGTTACAGCTCTTCTATTTTTCTTCCCTTAAAAAACATGATAGGATGGTTTGGGGTCAGTCGTTTCCTAGAATTTGCCCTATAAAAGGATTATCCAGAGTCCCTCTTGCTACCTAAGCAATCCCGTCCACCTCCTTCTGAGTCTAGAAACGGACTGTGTGGCCAGGCCATTGTTATAAAACACACATAGATTGGGCACCATGGCTTTTAATTCACAGATAACCTGACTAAGGCTAGACAAGGTACTAGAAGCAAGGCGAGTTTAGTTCGGCAGCTTACCTATGCTCTCTTCGAGGCTGGGTGCTGACCCACGTAGCCCAGAGCTGTAACTGCAGGTAGGATTGGATACCATTCCTTAGAACGGGATCTGTGAGATCACCAGAGTTATGTGAAATGCTCAATCTGTTGCTGAGTGTCCCCTCTCTCCATTACTGTGGTCACAGCACCTTTCAACCTTGTATTAAAGAACAATACATGTACGGCAATGTGCAGAGATCCTAAGTGTGGAACTCTGGACGTGCACAGAATGAACATACGCAGCAGCGCCCAGATCAAGTAAACTACCACTGCCAGCATCCGTCCTGTGCTCCTTCTGCTATCCTGACTTCTAGCCTCACAGATTGGCTTGCCTATTTTTAAAATATTTAATAGAAATGGAATCCTGTAATGCATATTCTTTTGTTACTGGCTTCTTTTCATTCGATATTCTGTTTGTGCGATTTATCCATATTTTTGCAGGTAGTTGTAGACTCTTCATGCTCCATTGCCAGGTAGCATTTCGTTGTGTGAAAATACAACAATTTATTTATCCATTCTCCTTCTGCCGGGGATCTGGGTAGTTTCCAGTTGGAGTTATTACGAATAATGCTGCTAAGAACATCCTATTACTCATCTTTTGTGGCCATATGTACAAGTTTCCTAGGAGTAGGTACGCCGGGTCAAAAATCTTTACTTTGAGTTTCTAAATTTACTACCAAGAGCCTAGACATCGAAATTGTTTCCATTCCTGGTCCCAAAGGCGGACAATGTGACACGGGAGAGCTAAATACAGCATTTTTCAAAGTGCATGCACAAACACCTTGCTTCCAACTCCCCCGGAAGCCTGAGAGGTGATTCTCTGCTCACTGATGCTGGGGCACTGTGTGTAGTGGCAACATGGGGCTTTACAAGTCAGACAAACCTAACTTTAAATCCCAGCTTTATCAGTGTGCTTGATCTTTGGGGAATTACTTAATTCTTGGTCTCCTTATTTCTAACACAGGGAATAGTGATCCTTATCTTACAGGCCTGCAGCCTGGTTAAACGAGGTCACACACACAGGGCACCAGCACAGTGCCTAACACAGGGTGCACCAGTCCCCCATTTGCCCACAGAGGGCAATGAATGAGACCACTAGTCTTAAGCCCAGTATAGAACAATTCCCGCGTAACTGAACAATTTGAAGGTACAATAGGATTTCGGGTCATGTGACTGTGCCTACCGTCAAAATCAGACACTAGACATGAAGCCCAGAAGCCGGCAGGTACCAGGAATAGGCTTCCAGCATCATTTGGTTGGCAACAGGCTGTACACATCATTCACGGAGCTTCTATTAACCTATTATTATTGTTGCTATTCTTCTTAAATGCCAGCTTAAATCGCCGTCAGCTCCCTGTTACACTTATGTCAGGTTCAACGTGCATGAATTACGAATTGGAAAACAAAAACATCAAGTCACACGCTTTGGTGGAAGTGAGGAGATTATATGAAAATGAATCCAGCTCCATGGGCTGGCCTCGTGTGGCCCTGCCCATTATTACACAGGTGCACACTAACAGGGCTTGCTGCTTTACTTTCTAATCACTGTGTTTCAAGTGTGCCTTCAAGACTGTTGAGTGTTAAACTGTCTCTTTATCCCCAAGCAAGGTCAGCTTCCCCAGCCTCCCATACAACCTGTCTCCTGCTGGGATAAAGAGGAAGGTAGGAATGTTAAAACAATAATGCTATGGTCTGAGGCCAGCAACGGGTAATCAGATCCTAGCAAGGTAGAGGCTGTTACCTGGGAGATTATTGGAAGAAAATAGGCCTAGCTTGCAACGACTTGGGTCTGTTCCTACCTTCCTTGTTTTCTCCTTTTCATCCCACCCCCAGTTTTCAGACGGAATAAACCTTTTTCTACATTTTTTTCCCATCAAGAGGCACCAAGAAGCTTTCTTTGTGTGGGTATGAGCAAAAGAGTCAAGAGTTCCAAGACTATGGCCTGACGCACTGTTGGACTTTAACCTGAAGCAGTGAGCTGATGTGGCTGGCTTCAGCTAGACAAGGCCCCTACAGCTCAATGCCATACTGCCTTGCCTCAAAGAAAACCCAGTATTTCGAACTTTAGTGTTAGGAGATAGATCAATTAGGGGGTCAACATTCACATTAAGAAGAGATTCAAGCTAGGTTTCTTTGGACAATGACTAGAATGTTCAACATATGATTTAGAATACACTCAACCTTTCTGAAGAAGCATCTGAAGAATAAAGCTGGAAGACAACAGGTTTGTTTCTTTTACTAATGTAAAGTTCCAGAGTCTTTTGCCAGCATTTGTTATTCGTATTTAGCCAATGTGTCCTGCCATAAGATCATTCAACCTGTTTTTACCCCAAACGGATAAAACCAAAAGGAGGGGAGGAGTGGGGTAGCCCTGCTTTTTGAGAGAAGCAAGAGATCAAACAGAACACACTGGGGTGGAGCATGCTCCGTGGTGAGGGAAGCTGGAATCACAATCTTGGGGCTGGCAAAGATCATCTATCCAATCCGTCATGAGTGACAGAACTGGGGTCCAGAGACGAGAAGTGATTTGCTTAAGCCCACAGAGTAGTTCACTGGTAAAACTGACGTTGGAAGGAAACTGTGGGCTCCAATGAGCAGAGACTAGGCTGTGGCATTCTTGTCTTGCCAGGCCCCGCCCTTCTGCGGTGGGCCAGCCCACTTCCCCTGGAAGCTCCAAATCTACATCTTTCTTGATCCTGGGAGTTGGTGTGCAGCCCCAGAGGCCATAATGGGACAGATCCATTTTCTCTCCTTGGAACCCTGTCTCATCAGGAACCGCTCAGCCTTTCCACCCTTCCCTATTCCCACCCTAGCCTGGAGGCCTCTGGAGAGGAATACTCTGGGGTTGGACCCAACTTCTCAGGCTATCCCATATTTACACTTCTGCACCTGCTAGAACCAAGCCACTAACTTCACCTCCACCTCAGAGAGAAATCCGAGCCTATCAGATAAAGAGAGGCTTTCAACATTCAATGCCCTCCCCCTCTGAAACTTCTTACCCAAAACATCCTTGCCAGCTTGCCAGTGAAAGAAATGTCTCTTCTAGTTGAAACCAATTCTTCCACTTGTTCACTAGAGCCCAGTGTCTCCACAGCCCAAGACTCATTCCCCCCTCAATTTTCCCCCTATCACTTTCACCTTCTCTCACTGGCTCTTTGCCATTTGCATGTAAGTGTGAGTTACTACCAGCTTCAAAGAATGAGCCAACCAAAAGCCTTGGCACACTGGACAGATGTTGGGAAGAATGAGAAGAAAAAGGAAGAAGAGAAAAAAGCTAGCCTCTCTCAACCCTAAATCCTGATTCATCCACCTTTGGATCCTACACATTCTATCTGCTTATCTTCTCAGGCAACCTTCTACTTCCCCACCTTCTAAAAGCTCCTCAACTCACTGCCATCTGGCCTCTGCTCCCATGACATCACTGAAACATCACCAGTGACCTTTTCTTTCTAAATCCAAAGGAGCCTTTGCTTCATTATCCCGTTTGATCTGTCTGCTGCATTTGGTTCTACTGGACATTCCCACCACAGAACGTACCCTGCCATTGGCCCCCTGATCTCCCAGATATTTGAGAAGTACCTCTCTGTCTTCTTTTCATGATCCACCTCTACTGGCTCTTTGAATGGTGTCTCTCAGGGGGTGCCTGGCTGGCTCAGTTGGTTAAGGGTCTGACTCGCTTTCAGCTCAGGTCGTGATCTCAAGGTTCATGGGTTCGAGCCCCGCATTGGGCTCCAAGCTGAAAATGCAGGGCCTGTTTGGGATTCTCTCTCTCCTTTCTCTGGCCTCCCTCTCAAAATAAATAAATAAGCTTAAAAAAAATAATACATGGTGTCCCTCAGGGCTCGATTCTGGAAAGATTCTGGGATAGAGTAGATTAATTTAACCAGATTTCACATAGATACAGGCAGCTATAAGGAGCCTTCTAATAGCTTTAATTACAGCTCTTCTATTTCTCCCCTTCTAAGAACCTGATAGTATGGCCCAGGGTCAGTTATCTTCTCGAATTACTTGTAGCAGGATTATCCTGAGGCGCTCTTGCTAGCTAACCATTTCCATTTAAATTACCATGTTCTTGGTCCAGAAACTGTCTGACTCCATTTCATTCCGATCAATTTCACTTCCATCTCTTCCACACTGACCTCTCCCACATCTACATCTCCAGCTCAGAACTCTCTCCCAAGTTCCAAAACCAAACATTAAGTAGACACCTCCAAATGGAAGTCTGCATGCTATCCCCAACGCAACTCTCACAACCTACTGTCCCCTAATACTCTCACCTCAGTGATGGTACCCACTCGAGGAAGCCAGAAAACTGAATCTTCCTTGATACTGGCCAACCCTCAGACTCAGTTATCAAATCATGGGATGCTTACCTCCTTAGTGTCTCCCATATTCATGCAGTTCTCTCCTTCTCCACTGCACCATCCGTAACTTCAAACTTAATAATTCTCATCTACATCACTACAATAGTCTCCAAACCAAAAGAGGATAGGGTAGCAAAGAAAATATTACAAGTGCAAAGTATGAAGTAGTTTCTTAGCTTTGAGTAAATATACACGTGTGTGTGTGTGTGTGTGTGTGTGCATGCTTGCAACATGACATGTATTTATCATTGCGGCTTTGCAGAGCTCTCTCTCTCTCTACAGGTCTGTGCAGGTGTCTAAGCTCCCTCTACAGCCACATATGGCTACCGAGCACTTGAAAGTGGCTAGTCTGAATTTTGATGTGTTCCAATATAATATACACACTGGATCTCAGACTTACTATCAAGAAAAGAATATAAAATACCCCACTCATTATTTTGATATTGATTAATGTTGAAATGATCATATTTTGGATATATCAGGCTAAACAGAACATATTAAGATTAACTTCACCTTTTTCAACTTTTTAAACCCTGGCTACTAGAACATTTTAAATTGTATTTCTACTGGACAGCACTGGTCTAGAGGCTGGAGTCTGCCGCTTACACTGGGGACTTAAGATCCCCTCAAAAGTAGACTGGTCCTCTCCGTGTCCAAAAATGTTTTGGGATCAGCAAGTTGCATGTTTTCCTCAGAGGCAGGGACCAGTCTTAACTTGGGGATCTTGTCAATGGAGTCTCCCTTGTTGGGAAGCACTTGTGTTCAGTGGATAAAATGCAGCTTATAAGGTACGTAAAGTCCAATATATTAATGTCAAATGTACCAAAAAGAAAAAAAAAACTCTCTCAAAAAGGATTTCAGCATCCTGGCATGCTTCCACATCCCAAACTACGGTCTCCTGTTAAGTGGACATGATATTCAAGGGTAGGGGCTGTGAATTACTTCTCTTACTCCTCCCCACAGCACCTGGTGCATTACTGCACAGAGAACTTGCTCTCGGGCTGGCTAACTGGATCTGGCTGACAGGGGACTGAGTTTTCTCTGTTACCTTCTAAAGCCCTGCATCACTGAATCAGCTTTAAATCCTCCTCACTGCCTGGGTGAAGACACACACAACCTTCTCATTTCTACACGCTCAAACACCAAAATGAAACAAAGAACCTACCCATCTTCTTACCAACTGAGATTTATTTCTTCCATAAGGACTTTAGCATTAGGCAAATGGGGGGCTGGCACAAGAACCAACTTAAGAGAATGGAGGAAACTAATTCACTGGTTCCATGTTCAACAATACACCTGGCTAGTATCGATCTGCAAGAAATGGAAGCTGCATTCGGACTGAAACCAACAGGAAAATGTCTGATAATAACCTTGGGCATGATTCCAGCTGACCACAGTAAATGCCCAAGGAAACTCATATTTACTTTCACCAACACAGAACATTAAGTATCTCCCTTTTAAAATATATGCTGCTCTGAGGGGTTAAATAGATGGTGATACTACTAAAGGAAGCCACCAATGTCTCTGGAAAGCCAGTCATCTTTTTGATCATTAGCGGGTGAGCATCCTACCTCCCAATTGACATAATGCACCTTCTTCAAGACAGCAGTCTCTTGGCACTGCTCCACTTTGAAGTCAAGCCCGAAATGAACTCCTGCTAATGTGGCGTATCGAACCAGCCCCCTTTTTTTTATTTCCAAGGCCTTTTCAGTTGGTTCGTGGTACACCCATCTTCATGGAAGTGACTATTGCAGGCTAGAATTACAACTTCCTTCTGACAGTACAAGGCACTCCTAGAAGAACTTGACCAAGGTCGTCAACCAAATCCTTAAGCAGACAGCTTTGGGCGGGGGGCGGGCTGGGCCTTATTCACAAGGGTTCATGGGGTACTTGCTGGACCTGGAGGATTTGTCTAGGCACAGTCTGAGAGCTGGGGAGATATGAAGGCACTGTCCTTGCCCACAAGGGGTACTCACCCCTCAGGAATTGGGTCTTGGAGGAGGGCTAGTACATCCACACCACCCCTGACCACTCAGTTTCTCTCCTTGACAGCCAAGCTTATGAGTCACCTTGCATCATGTTGAAGCAAGAAAATAGCAAAGAAGGGACAACAAGTGAAGGATCAAGAATAAACACTGTAACGATGGAAAGAAGAGTTGTCAGACACATCCCAAACCTGAGCACCATGGTAAAGTAGTAGGGGTAATACGATTACATCCCAAGATAGAAGCTTGATCAGAAAACCTAGGTAATTTTGTTATTTCTTTTCTAATTTAATCAGTGTTACTTAATTCTATTTACTCCTCTCCTTTCTTATATATTTTTTCAACGAAAAAGAAGGCAGGTGGAAAAACTATAAATATTCCTTTCAGAAAAATTTCCCCTTGAACATGACCGCACTGCACCCTCAACATCCTTATCAATTTGCTGGTTACAAGGATATAAAATAAAGATTGTTTTAAGGCCCGTTTATTTATGTGCGCCAGCTTCACGCCTCATTTCCTTAAAGGGCTATGCCAGGCTCTGTATTAGAGGCCAGAGATACAGCGATGACAAGACTGGCTTCTACTCCATGTTCCCCAGGAAACTGACTCGTGGAGAGGTCACCACACTCCTTTCTGCCCCCAATGCACCTGATAACACACCTCTTAGCACACAGTGCCCTTATCATCCTGTAGGTAAACTATCTGTTTATGTGCCAGTCTCTTCTAGAATCCCCAGATCACAAACTGCTTGAGGGCTCAGAGCTCAACATGTAGTAGGTACTCAATCAACGCGGGCTGAGTTCAGCAGGATCACAAGAGAAGCTTCGCGGAAAATATATAGGCAAACGCACATAGACACAGGAATACTGCACACAGCTTTCCAAGTGCCACACTAAAAAGAGAGCACAGTCCATTACAAAAGGGCATTTGACACAACCGCTGAGATTTAAATAAAATTTTTACTTACAGACAATGGCATTCAGCAACCTAAGTTCACACTCCAGGTCTTGCAGTAAAGCTTTATGGCCCTTTATTTACCCAGAAATTTCCTTTTCCATATCCCTAGGTAAAGTCAGAGTGAGTTTGGGGAGCCAATGTGGGCCTCAGCTAATAAAAAGAGAACTACTTTGCTAATTGCTACTTTAAAAATTTTTTGTTGTTGTTTTAGAGAGAGAGAGAGAGAGAGAGAGAGAGACAGAATGTGTGATCAGGCGAGAGAGACAGAGGGAGAGGGAGGGAGGAGGAGGGAGAGGGAGAAAGGGAGAGAATCCCAAGCAGGCTCCTGGCTCAGCGCTGAGCACGTCGGGGCTCAATCTCACGATCCCCGCGAGATCATGACCTGAGCTGAAATCAAGATTCGGACACTCAATTGACTGAGACACCCCGGCGCCCGCTACTTTAAGATGATGTTTTGTTACTGAGCCCTGTTTCCTCTAAACTGTATGAATTCGCGTTTGAAAATAAGTGGGAGAAGGCTCCTGTCCTCTGGAGGGGAATCTCTTAAGTTTTTCATGAACTTTAAGTAACTTTGGAACTCAGCAGTCATACCTTGCTGACGGTTGTGGCGCTAGTGACCCATGTGCGATTTTGATCATTATGGGTGGGGGCTGGGCATAACAAACAATTTATACAATTTGAAATGTGAGGATATTAGCAAAGCTAAGGATCAACAGAAACTACTAAAAACCATAAAAAGAAATGCTATTTGACATTTTCCCTCACCACTCCCTCTTCAACAATCTTTGTTATTAAGTGGTTAACATGAGCCTAGCTATTCAAGTAAAATCACTAGCAAGGGAAAGTCCGCCCCTCAAGTGTAAATCCAAACTTAGAATATACCCCTACAGTGATCAAAGTTTGCTGAGAAAAGGGGTTTCTAAAACCTGAGTCGTGGATTATAAATTGGCTGCAGCCCTGATTTAAACCGACCAAATTTTCAGTAGCCCATGACAACGATAGACAACTTGGAAAGCTTTTTTAACTCTTTTTAAGGTCATTCACTTATTCTGAGAGATACAGAGACAGCACAAGTAGGGGAGGGACAGAGAGAGAGGGAGAGAGAGACCCAAGCAGGCTCTGCACTGTCAGCCTAGAGCCCAACGTGGGGCCGGAACCCACGACAAGTGAGATCATGATCTGAGCTGAACCCGAGAGTCAGACACTCAACCGACTGAGCCCCCCAGGCGCCCCCTGTAAAGTTTTGTGTGTGTGTGTTTTTTAATCAGAGGTAGACCGAAGCCATTACTTTACCAGTTCAGCTTCTGTATATACACCCGCACTTACTTTAGGCTAGAACTGGCAAAAAGATGGGAAGGGAATGTACCTCACTCCAGGGTGTGTTGTACAGGAAAGATCTTCCACTTGGGATCTTCAAATCCCAGCTCAATTCCTTCGAAGCAGTGTGACTCTGGGAAAGTCACTCACCCTCTCTGAGCATCCATTTCCTTATTTCTAAAACAGCACAGAGGTGCAGGTGTAACCTTGCCAGCTTTGCAGGACTCTTTAGAGCCGCCACCTCTGGGATGAGACCTCACAAGTGACAGTGCAAAGTACTTCAACTTTCTTCCTTCCCTTGACTTCCTCTGCCCACCCTCTCAGAATCAACCAAGGGGCAGAAGAGTTCAAAGACAAAAAGGGAAGCAAAAGAAGTGAGCAGGAGAGTCAAATGATACAAACTGGAATTTGATGCTGCCTCTCTCTCCCCTGCACCATCTTCGCACCATCTTTGTTACAGGCTTTACGTGGTCATTTGTGTTGTTTTTTCAATGCTCAATCAGGAGTTCTTTAGTGGTTCAGAGGAATCCTGCGGTAAGAAACTTATTGGAATGGTTTATATCCCATGAGAACATAGGCCCTACATCACGTATGCCACTCAGTAAGTGGCTCAAATGCGGGACACATTAATATTAAACTGCCCTAAGAAAAATATATTTTATAAAACAGAAACACAGTGAACGAAAGCCCACAGCACTCTAATATAATTTCTTGTGTTTTCATGGTTTTGGAAGTTGTTCTAAGCCTGCCTTTGAACCCTTGTAACCCTTATGAAGAAAAAGCAGTTCCATGATGGGCTGGCCTTGGAATCTGTGAGCCTTCATTTACAGAGTTCACAGAAAATGCTACATCACAAAATACTTTCTTAAAAACCTCTTCCCAGGGTCAAACTCCTTGGCCAAAGTATTGCACCTTTTAACTTGGGGGAAAGGACTACAAAAAGAATTGTTCTAACTAGTCTGTCACTTGAACTTGAGAGTTGGAAGAGAGGTCTTTCCAACTTTCACAGGACCTCAGGACACTGAAAACCCACCACCCATTTGGTGTTTTTGATTCCTTGAGGATATACTAAGCTCAGGTGGTTGACAACCATCTTCCACACCTGCTAAAATAATCATGCACAAGGGCAGAAACAACTCATGAAATTTGGGATACCAGTCACTGAGATGGAAGGAAGCTCCGAGCGCCCCCGTTTCCACACTTTCATTATTAAAGGCATGCAACCCGTTTCTAAGTAGTAAATGCAGCTTCCCCAGGTTTCTACTATCTGAAGACAAACCCTCCCAGCACACTCTGGAAATGCTTAGGATTCATTTAAAATGCACCTTGCTTCTAAATGCATCACGGAGGGACCCTTTTACTTATTTATTTTGAAATGTTCAAACGTATGGGGAAGTTTTGCTTCCATATCGTTTTCATTTTTCCAAAATTGGCACTAGGCACCAAAATGAGTTGGGGACCGAATCATTCCTCGGCTAGAATTTAGAACTTAACAACGGACACTTCCCAAGCTTTGCGAAGCGAATACCATTTTAAAACGCACTGTGGGATTTTTATCTTCAGACGAGAAGACACCTAAAAGGAAAAAGGCCGTCCCCTCCTCCCAAGGCAGAAAAACAGCATAGCCCAAACAGCCCGTTTCCTACCCAGCCAATACAATAATGCTTTGTAAGCTGCGAGCAGCGCCCGGTATAGAAGCTAAGTATAAACAGCTGAGAAGGATTAGGCGGTAGCTCCATTCTCATTTACATGAAAATCCTCCAAGCATCGTTTTCCTCGCTGGCTGCAGGCGCAGAAGGAACTCTTTTGTGCCATAGCCAAGCATAACATTTTTATCCTTTGTCTTTACTTACCAGTCGAGGCTGTGGGCATGTGTGCTCTATTTCCTCCATGGTTTCTGAGGGAGGCTCATTGGAAAGGGATTTTGGGATACCTGTTTCTGACTCAGCATCAGTGGTAAGTACTGGCATGGCCAGTGAATGCTCCCTCCAGCTCTACACCCTCTGTGAGTCTCCTCCCAGGCAGAGAATGTTTTCTTTGTCACGTATTTTTCTCTTCTTCACCCATCCCCCTTCTTCGCCCCTTCTTTCTGTCTTCCCTGGGGGAAGTGAAGAGGTTACCCCCCCACACACCCCCTCCCGTTTCCTTCCCCAAGAAGCCAAAAGGCAAGGCCTCAGTTTATTCACTATAACAACCAGACGGCACTGGTGCGGCGGGTGCGGGATACAGTACCTCATTTGCATGGAGCGCGCTGGTTGGCTACTGTCATCATAGTACCACTCCGCCAGGGAGCGGCAGGGCCCCATTGGCTGGCCGGCCGTGCCCACGGGGCCCGAACTTGCTGCTTTTGTTTCTTCCGCTTGATTCAGTTGCAAAGGTCTCTGTCCGCGCGGGGCGAGGGACCTGCGCTGCACTAGCCAGATAGGATAAAACCGCTTCCTGAGGGGTCCGGGACTCCTCGAGGAAGGACGTAGCAGACCTCCATTAAAAAAAGGACCGTGTCCCTGGCATGAGTGTTTGATGTGCTATAGTCAGAATTTTGCTAAATAGCAGTCACCCTGAAGACAAAGCAACATTTGGGCCCAAACTCCCTGTGCCCACGATTGCCAGCTGGCCTGAGAGAGCCCCTCAGGGCACTTATTGTGGGCACCTGAGTGTTCATCCCCTTGACGTCAACAAGAGCACTGGCAGCACCCCCCACCCCCACCCCCAGGCCTGGTGCAGCTCCAGATCCTGCCCCTGGGGCTGCCCTGAGAGGAATTTTGAAGGAGGTAGATTGTCTGACAACCCGCCTCCCAGTTGCTTCCTCCCTCAACCACTTCTCCCCTCTCCCCGGCTATTCTGAGTTTCCTCAATGAAGTCTTGTTCCATACACTGGTCTCTTATTCCTCTGTTCCTATTTTACCAGTCCTGGGTCCCATTTCCTAAGCACCCTGCTCTCAGTCAAATGCACTTGCCAGTCACACAAACATTCCAGTTGGGGTGTTAGTGATGATGTGCCTTAATGTCTAAATCATCCATGAATATCCCCCATTGTAAGAGGGGCGTTCCAAAGACACACACTCAAAGAACTTACAAAGGTATTCGTTCTGGTGAAATACCACACTTACAGTAACATTAATAAAAATCGTGGCAGTTGCTACCATTTCTAAAGCACAGACACAGTGCTTTACCCAGATTTTGTTTAATCTCCGTTAGAACCCAAAGTCGATCCTATTATTAGTCCCATTTAAATTGCAATTGAGAGTAATTGCCGAGGGCCTCAAACTCATAAGCAGAGTTGCAAGGATTGGAAAGATTTGCGGGGGATGGGGGTGGGAGCTGGGATGTAGCAGGTGTAGTAGTAGAAAAAGCACCTAGGTAGGAGTCCTCATAAGACAAGTCCCTGGGCTTCTAGATCTTTCATCTTAATCTATAGCAGTATTTTTCGTCCAACTGTGGTCCAGGACCAGCAGCACCAACATCAGCATCATCTGGGAACTCTTAAAAATGCAAATTATTGGCCGCTCAAGACCTGATTCCGTACGTCTGGTGTCAGGCCAGCAATTGCATTTCTAACAAGTTCCCAGGTGATATTAATGCTGCAGGTCCAAGGACCATACTTCGAGAACCAATAGTCCAAAGGATGGGAGAAAGGGGAACCCTCTTGCACTGTTGATGGGAATGCAAACTGGTACAGTCACTCTGGAGAACAGTGTGGAGCTTCCTCAAAAAACTAAAAATAGAACTACCCTATGATCCAGCAATGGCACTACTAGGTACTTATCCAAAAGATACAAAAATACAGGTTCGAAGGGGTACATGCACCCCGATGTGTATGGCAGCATTATCAACAATAGCCAAACTATGGAAAGAGCCCAAATGTCCATCGACTGATGAATGGATAAAGAAGTGTATACACACACACACGTACAAACACAAAATGGAATATTATTCACCCATTAAAAACAATGAAATCTTGTCATTTGCAATGACATAGATGGAGCTAGAATGTATTATGTTAAGTGAAATAAGTCAGAGAAAGACAAATACCGTATGACTTAACTCGTATGTGGAATTTAAGAAACAAAACAGATGAACATATGGGAGTTGTGGGGGAGAGAAGAGAGGGAAACAAACCATAAGAGACTCTTAATGACAGAGAAAAAACTGGGTTGACAGAGGGAGGTAGGTGGGGGATGGGCTAGATGGGGGATGGGCATTCAGGCGGGCACTTGCGATGAGCACTGAGTGTTGTATGTGATGAATCACTGAATTCTACTCCTGAAACCAATATTGCACTGCATGTTAACTAAAATTTAAATTTAAAAAAGGGTGGGATAAAAACACTGTCCTGCTTCCCTCACAGAATTTGGGAGACCAAATAAATATTATGTGAAAGCACTTTGTAAATTAGAATGTGGCATATTCATATAGGGGCATTATTTTCCTTGCCCCTCAAATCAAGAGAGCTAGCCTTAAAAAAAAGAAAATGGATTCTGCAGCATAGATTTTCAGTTACACATCCTGGCGCTTTAAATGAGAATGGCATCATCTGACATCCCCATTATTACCTATGCTTAAGAGAGCTCCAGTGATGCAGGAATTCCAGTGACACTGGGTCGTCTGAAAAGGGGTCATCCCACCCACTTCCTAGCCTTTCCTTCCTGCCCTGTCTGCCCTCCTGGAAACACAAAACACCTCAAGCTGCAAGTTTATCTCTAACAAGCCTGGAAGAGCCAAACCCTACAATACACTTAAGAGGTCCTTTCCCCCTGTGCTGGGTGATATGGGAGTGATATTGTTCATCTCATCTCAATATTTTCTTTACCTTACAGTAATTCTTCCTTCCCTGCCACAGATTACTGAATCAGACGGTGGCGGTGGCGACGAGGAATCTGTGTTTCGGTGAAATCTGCAGGTTCTGCCACTTGGTAAAATTTGAGAACCACCGTCTAGAGCCACACGGTCCCATTGGAAAGCACTTAACCCCCCTTAGCCCCCACTAGGTTCTGGGCCACTTGACAGCTTGGTTCCTAATTGGTCCTCGAATTCCCTTTCTAGAAGGGAATTCTAGATGGAAGGCTCATCTGCTCACCCGCCTATTTAGCAGAGTCCTGGTGTCCAGCAGGGTCCTTGTGGGAGTAATTTTAACGTGGGGGCTTCCACATGCTGTTAAGGTGATTAGCTGAGAATGACCAGTTAAGTCCACAGTATGGAATTAAATGTTCCGTAACCCTCTAGGGGTTAGCAGAGGGGAAGGGGATGACTGTAAAGGGATAGCAGAAGGTAAGTTATGGGGGTGATAGAATTGTTCCCTATCCTGATATAGTAATGGTTACACAAGTCTATACCTGTGTTAACATTGTTAAAAACTCCATGGAGGACATTTGTCAGTACATGCGAACAGCCTTTAGAACATGCATGCCCTTTGACCTAGGAATTCCTCCTGGGAACCTATCGCCAAAGAAATAATCAGAGGAGCACACGAATAATTATGTACAAAGACGCTTAATTCAGAATTACTTATAACAGGCAAAAAAAAAAAATAGAACTTACAGCAATAGGAGTAATGGTTAAAACAAAATACATTCATATGGTGTTATACATGCGTCAGCGGTCATGTTTTTGAAGCCATTCTAATGCTATGGCGACATGTTAACATTACATCACCAAAAAAAGCAGACCACAAAATAAGATACCAAAAGATATGTACATGCCTAGAGAAAAGTCCCACAGGGAAGTACACCAAGATGTGAAAAGTGACATCTTTAAGCTGTGGGATCAGGGGCGATGTTTGCTTTCATTGTTGTATCTTCGTATCTATAACAAGTATGTAAAAGATGAACATCTATTACCCTTTTAGTCAGGAAAAGAATGAACATCACCCCTCCTCCCCAACGGTATGAAGGGCTGGGTATGGGGTCGGGGTGAAGCAGACAGACGTTGGCACATGAACATACACAAAGAGGCAGGGACTCAGTGAAAGGAAACAAGAAAGCTAAAAGCGAGGGACAAGCTGGGAGAGTCCTCTCTCCAGTTGGGATAAGTAGAGGCATCGTGTTGGAGGCAGGCTGTCCAGAAAATCTCCAGGGAGCATTTGGGGCCAGGGGTCCTGAGTCCTGTACCCTGCGCGAGCAGGGCACGGCTTCAGTGAGAGCTCGGCACATCGGCGCTGCCGCTCACATGCACAGCCGTCGTTATCGCTCCCATTTATTGAGTACCTCTTACCTTCCTAGCACTGTGCTGGGTACTTATCCTGGGCTACTTGTAAGTCCCACAACAGCTGAGCAGATAGCAACAGGGGCCCCCCTCTGCAGACGAGGAGACCAACCTGCAGAGACTTCAGCTTAGAAGAGACCTACAAAATGACATTATTCTTCCTACAAGCGGTATGCCCTTGAACAACATCATATTGTTGAAAGCCCATTCCCAAAGATCTGCAGGGAAGAACTGAAATTATCTCTTTAGAGCAGGAGCCCGTGTGAGCCCGATCCCCCCAGGCCTCGCTGTAGTGGACAACGGCCGGCCCGCTGCCACCTGCTCTCAACTGCATCTCTGTGTGAGGGCTTGCTCGGCCATGGGAGACCCCCCAACAGCAGCCCCGGGGAGGCAGAGCTGAGGGGCTGGGAAATTAACAGCCCAAATCCCTAAGAGCTCTCAAGCGGTGACTGACAGGAGCAAAAGTCTAAACACCCCCGTGGGCTCAGCCCTCAAGTGGGATGACTCCAAATCGTGTGCTCCCCGTGGACAGAGGTCCCCAGTGGGATTCAGTTCCACTTGCCATGGTGTGGCTGGCTTGACAGTGCTCCCGCCATCGCCCGGCTTTATTCCCTCGTCTTGCTTGCCCACACTGCTGCCGCTGTTTCCTGGGCTCACTTCCCAAACAAACTGCTGGAACTTGAATCTTTGTCTCAGGATCTGCTCCCGGGACGTCTCCAATTAAGACTATTTCAGCACCCCATCGTAAAGTTAATATCTGTTTCTTATGGCAAAATGTCTTTTATATACTCATATGGATAAAAATGAGCCATAACACCATATGGAAATGTCTGTTCGCCTGTGTTTTTGAAGTAGGCCTTACACTAAGAGTCTTCTTCTTTCAAAACGCCTTTTCTTTACCTTTTTTATTTTCCAATCTTTAGTCCTCCCTTCAGAAAATTTTATGTCCATTGTATAAAAATGTTAGCTCAACCGTAGTGGTAATTTTAAATTATTTAGCTACAGTCTGTATGTCCCTCCATATATTATACTGCTCCTACTATTTATCAAGAATGCCGTATGTAAAACCCCCTTCCAGGGGCGCCTGGGTGGCTCAGTCAAACATCCGACTTCGGCCCAGGTCATGATCTCACGGTTTGTGGGTTCAAGCCCCGCATCAGGCTCTGTGCTGATGGCTCAGAGCCTGGAGCCTGCTTCGGATTTTGTGTCTCCCTCTCTCTCTGCCCCTTCCCCACTCACACTCTGTGTCTCTCTCTCCTTAAAAAATAAACATTAACAAAAAAATTAAAAAAAAAAAGAAACCTCCTTCCTCTGAAATCCCTCCTCCTTACCATCAGTCGTGACTTCACTGTTTCTTCCACCTTCCCTTTTTCTTTCTCATTCATTTTTTCTCATTGCCTCAGATCTACCAAGCAAGGAGCTTATTAAAGAAAGGAGATTGAAAGAGCAACATAAAGTGGACAGAATTTAGTGTTTTCCGGAAGCTATTATGACCTTCTATGGAATTTTGTTACATTCATGGCTCTATTTGGAGCCCCTTACTCAGTTTTCCACATGTGGCTTATGGTTTGGGCCTGCAACCTGACCTAGTCGAGCAAAAAATTCAACCATACTAAGTAATGAAACCCACATATAAATCCTTTTCACCTACTTCGGGAAAATTGTGGTAATAAAAATGTTTTCCATTGTAAAGCATTTCACCCCTCACTTGGTGCTTTTCCACATTAAATTATGTCATAATAGCACTCTGAGATAGACAAGTTTTCATACTGAAAATTTTCAAATGAGCAAACAGAATCAGAGAGGTTAAGTGACTTGAGTAGGGTCACACAGTAAGGGGGACAAACTATCACCTGAATCCAGGTCTCTTGAATCAAAGTTCAACTCTGTTTTCCACTACACTACACTGTCTCCCTTTTTGATGTAGTTGTATTTGCTTTGTTAACAATGCTGCTGAGCTGACTCATGCATATTTCATCATCCAAAATAGCCCCTTCACCGCTTTCCTATTGAATTCATGTAACATGAAGCACTCTTCACTTAAATTCATTCACTTCATTTCCTATCTCTAAAACCATGAACCTGGACTCATTGTAGGTGCTTGCATTTAATTATGACAGAAAAATAAACACAGAGGCATTGCCAGATTCACCAGTGGGTCAAGAGCCAGGCCGATAAAGGCCATTAGGGGGGAAAAAATAATGGTCAGACATAAAAAGTAGTCAGAGCTTCAAAACTTACTTTTTGAAAAACAAAATCAAGAAGATAGAATGAAGGTGCTTTATTTTATCCTTAACAGGGACTTTCTTCCTTTTGGGGCTTCTGTCATAATCAGAAAAGAATTAACTTTCACTCCTTCGTTTGACCAAAATTTATTGAGTCTAAGCACTGTTTTTTTTTTATTTTAAATTTTTAAATTTTTTATTTTATTTTTTTTTAATTTTTTTTCAACGTTTATTTTATTTTTTGGGACAGAGAGAGACAGAGCATGAATGGGGGAGGGGCAGAGAGAGAGGGAGACACAGAATCGGAAACAGGCTCCAGGCTCTGGGCCATCAGCTCAGAGCCTGACGCGGGGCTCGAACTCACAGACCGCAAGATCGTGACCTGGCTGAAGTCGGAGGCTTAACCGACTGCGCCACCCAGGCGCCCCTAAATTTTTTATTTTAGAGAGAGAGTGTGTGAGTGGGGGAGAGGGGCAGATGGGGAGAGAGAATCCTGTTTTAAAATTTTATAATGTTTATTTATTTATTTTTTTTTTTGAGAGAGAGAGAGAGAGAGAGAGAGCGCATGTGTGTGAGTGGAGGAGTGGCAGAGAGAGAGGGAGACACAGAATCAAGGCAGGTTCAAAGTTCCGAGATGTCAGTATAGAGCCAGATGTGGGGCTCAAACCCACGAAACGTGAGATCATGACCTGAGCCAAAGTCAGACACTTAACCAACTGAGCCACCCAGCAGCTGATGGGGAGAGAGAATCCTAAGCAGGTTCCACGCTAACCCCAACACTGGGCTCAGTCCCATGACCCTGGGATCATGACCTGAGTGGAAATCAAGAGTCGGACACTCAACCAACTGAGACACCCAGGCACCCCAAGATTAAGCACTGCTTTAAGGTGCTGGGGAACAATTGCACAGACCCAACATGACTAACCTCCTGCATGAATGAAAATGCCACCAATGAGATGTCATCTTACATCTTACATTTAAAAGATATAAACATGAGACATAAGTCAGAAATGACCAGTCAGGAGCTCCATTTCTTAGCGTTCAAAGACGCCATGCCATAGTGGCTGCGGCTGTGTTTGAGAAGGTCCTAAAAGAGGTAATTTGTTTTTATCTATATGAGATGTGTTTATCTAAATGCTGGTGATCAAAGCAGTTATAAATAAAGTACATTTTGTTTTGCTATAGCAAAACAGATAGGATAGCAGGGCTTTTTTTAATAAATTAAAGTTGCCCTAGCTGGAATAAATCATTCTTATTGACATTAGCAGCTGTGTAGTCAGTAAAGAATTATTGTTGCTATTACTTGGTGGTATTTATAAACACTTTTACTTTCTAAGTGCTTTACAATCACTTATTGTCTAATTAATATCTAATCATCTGTTTACAAGTAATAATCACACATGTAGTGCAGTTTAATCAAAACTCCAAATGCAGCCGCCATCATACTCAAGAATATTGTGTAAATTTTGGTCTCTCCATGATGGGGTTTGGGTCCAGACATATGGCTGAAACAGACACAACAGGAAAAAAATGAATAAAGACTCCTCCCTTGGATTTGAGCACAATTTGGATTCACAACTTTTGCATGTCAAATATATTATCTGAATGTCAGTGGATAAGTAAAAATACAGGTAATTTTCACCACTTAATGGCTCAATTACACATAGAAAAGTTTTAATTTGAGCCACAAAATTGGATGATAGTTTATGATAAATGTTCAAGGGTAGGCACTGACTTCGCATTGGAAGTGTTAGTCACAGTCACCATTTTGGTGAGTATCATGAAAAAGATCAAATGTAGAAAAGGTGGCTCAAGGACCACCAAGGTTAATCTAACACACGGTCAAGTCTAGACCAAGCTGTGGTCAGTACAAACACCTGCCAGTCTTAATTACCTACGGAGCGTAAGTGGACTTACTACCATACGCCCGTCAGTCTCCCCAAGTGTTATTCTAGAAGTAATTATGGCAACCGTGGAAGGATTTTTTTTTTCTGTATGCAGGTGAAGGACGTGCATACTAATGCAGTTTTTCCATAAATTTCCCGACAAGTAGAATTGCTGAGTCAGGCTACTTGCATTGTCAAGGCTTTTTGTGTATGTTTTTCAATACTATTATCAAATTGTCTTGACCAAATTTATACTTCCTCTGGTACTCCTAAAGGGTTGTCTTTCTTGGCTCTTGATATGCTGAAACCAGTTTGCTTCCTTCTTGCATCGCCACCAGATGCGGTTTCCCAGTACAGCAGCAAACACTGCTGTGTCCTGAGGATTGTGCCTGGGGCCTTGTGAACGTGATCCAAACGTGCCTGACTGGCAAGTGAGTGATCAAGGCCACCTGGTGCCACGATGATGGGCACTCATTCACAGGTAGACCGTTATTACAATCCTTGCACTTTATACTGATTTTGAATGGCACGGACCCAAGAGTGAACTCTTCATCTTGCACAATCTGCACCCAGCATCTTTGAATGCTCAAAGAGAGAATGCTCAAAAAGAGACTGAGCCTGCCTGGCTCAGTCGGTGGAGCATAGGACTCGATCTTGGAGTTGTGAGTTAGAGCCCTACGTTGGATGGAGAGATTACTTAAAAATAAGATCTTAAAAAAAAAGAGAGATTTGGTTTTATCTTCTGTAGTAGTTTCCTGTTGCTGTTTGTAACAATGTACTACAAACGTCGTAGCTTGAAACAACACAAATGTCTTATCTTAGTTCTGGAGGTCAGAAGTCTTGACAGAACTCAGCAGGCTAAAATCCGTGTATCAGCAAGACTGCATTTCTTCTGGAGGCTCTAGGGGAAAAATCTGTTTCCTTGCCTCTTCCATCTTCTAGAGCTGCCCGCATTCCTTGGCTCACAGCCCTGTGCCTTCCATCTCCCAAGCCAGCACTGCATCAGTCCAGCCTCTGCTTCAATAGCCAACCTTCTCTAACTCTCTTGCCTGCCCCTTTCACTTGAAAATACCGTTGCGATTCCATTAGGCATTCGGATAATCCAGGATAATCTCTGCCATCTCAAGATCTTTAACTTAATCACATCTGCGAAATCCCTTTTGCCATGTCGAGTGACATAGTTACAGGTTCCCAGGTTCCGGGAAATAGAATGTAGACATCTTTGGGGGGCTATTATTCTGCCTACCACACATTCCTGAGCATGAATCAGACGGGCTATTTCACGTGCGGATATTTGAACAATACACTGCCTATAATTTTAAAACATGGTAATTTGTAAACCCCTGCTCTGTGTCAGGCACAGGCACTGTGCCAGGTTTGCAGGTAAGAGTCAGTGCATAGAGAGGTTAAGTAATTTTCCCAAGGTCACAGAGCTGGTCAGTGGCAGAGCTGAGTTTCAAACTCAGGTCTGTCGGACTTCAAAGCCTGTGTTCATCGTGGGCCGTGGCTGTAGCTCAACATTTCCCGCGCTCTGCTCAATTTGCTCTCCTTGGCTAGCCTTCATGTTGAAAGCTTTTCACTTAGTTTGACATTGAAAGATACAACCTAACCAGATAAAACCTTTTAAGCCCCGATGAATCTCATATTTGACTCATTCAGCAGGTGCCAGTGGAGGATGCCATCAGGAAACACTCATTCACGATGATGTCTCCACATGCTCTAATAAATCTTCCCCAAAGTAGCATCCGGCGGGTTCTTCCTCCATAATACAAACAGAAGTGCGCCTGCCAGGTTATCTTCTCCGTGGGTGAAATGTAAATGTCTGAATAGTATCAGGTGGTGGCAGTGAGAAATAATCTTTCCAACAGCCTACAAGTATACCCACTATCTTATTCTTTTTTTAAATATTTATTTTTGAGAGAGAGAGAGAGAGAGAGAGAGAGAGGATCCAAAGTGGGCTCTGCACCAGTGGCAGAGAGCCCAATGCGGGACTGGAACTCAAAAATCCGTGAGATCATGACCCGAGGCAAAGTCGAATGCTTAATCGACTGAGCCACTCAGGCGCGCCCCGTCTCCGCTGTCTTATTCTTGAAAAAAGAGAGCCTGACACTTTAGGAGCCTCATTTCGTGTGTTAATCAAGTTTCTCATCCTCTCTGATTTACTTCGTAAAGTTCTCAGCCTCAGTTGCACATGACAATCAGCTGGGGAGCTTTCAAAACTACAGAAACCTGGTCCCCACACCCGGGAGATTCTGGCCTCACAGGGGTGGGTTGCAGCATCAGGACTTTTAAAAATACAGAATGGGGATGCCTGGGTGGCTATGTCGGTTAAGTGTCCGACTTGGGCCTCAGGTCATGATCTTGTGGTTTGCGGGTTCGAGCCCCACATCGGGCTCTGTGCTGACAGCTCACAGCTCAGACGGAGCCTGAAGCCTGCCTCAGATTCTGTGTCTCCCTCTCTTTCTCTCTCTCCCCATCCCCTGCTTGTGCTCTCTGTCTCTCTCAAAAATAAATGAACATTAAAAAAACAGACTTTAAAAATGCAGAACAACAACAAAAAAGGTTTAGAGCCACAGAGATGAAGTGAAGCAGAGATGATGAGAGACTTTATTAAGACATAGGTTTTGATGCTCAACTATTGGACTCACTTTTTGCCAAGAATGTCTGCTTTGTTTGCATCGAAAACAATAAACCCTATTAATGTATGTATCCCAAGAAGGCGGCCACGTAAAAACCTTCACTGTGTCCAAAAGCAATCGTTTGAAACACCTACTCTACTTCAGTGCCAGGGGAGGGGCTCTGTGGAATGGCTCCCTAATGGCGCTTGACAGTAAGTGTAGACAGTCAATGTGCTTCCACTGAAGCCCACTCTGGCTACCAGAAGAAATACTCTTCGGTAAGTAAGTAAGCAAGCATGAGATAAGCACACTTTGAAAGAAAGATAGTCCTTTATTTCCTCAAAGTAGCCTGGAGAACCTCACCACACCACTCAAGTGTAGGAATTCAAAAGAAACAAAACCATCAGCATTAAACCATGGCAGTCCCTAGCGTGTAAAATACTACCCTTGCTCAGAACGTTTTTGGAATAAATCTTCCGGAATTTGCATCACAGAAATTTTATGACGCCACTTCTGAAAATCAGTTTTGGGGGCTGTAGAGCATGCAACTCTTGATCTCAGGGTTGTGCGTTCGAGCCCCATGTTGGGTACAGAGATTATTTAAAATCTTAAAAAGACAAAGAGTTTTTATATAACCAAATCAGTATTTTTTTTATCCAAAGTGGTATTAACCAGATTTCCAGAATTACTATTCACCTATCAAACTATCAATTGGCTTTAGGTTATTTCAAAAATGTAGGAAATAACCCTCCAGGATGATTGATTGTGCCCTCTGTTGACATCCAAGAAATTCCTGAAGGGCGAGAGATCTTAAGTGACAAAGGTGACCCCAAGGCTCTAAGGTCAGTTCTTTAGAGCAGAGGTTCTCATACTTTAATGTGCATAAGAATCACCCAGAGAGTTTGTTAAACTGCTTTCCCAGGCCACACTCCCAGAGATTCTAATCAGTAGGCCAGGGTAGGCCCTCAACTTGACTTTGAGCAACACTGTTGTAGAGCAAAACTGAAGATAAAAATACAGATGTGAATGTATGCGTTTTACTTTCCCGTTTTCAAAAACAACAGAAATTGTCCAAAGGACTCAGGAGTCAACTTGGAAACACTCTTGTCTGCCTAAGATGAAAAGTTGAAGCATCGTTAAGGATGAGAACTGCAATGTATTGAAATCCATCAACTGTGTTTAAATCCACCAGTTCATAATACTATAGAACAGAGTCCCAAACAAACCAAAGACGTCAGTTGTCTGCATCGGCAGCTGCAAGGGGTCACAGGCGTTATTTTGAAAACTGGAAGCCAGAGGGAAAGAATCAGGCATTTATCTTACCTTTTCTATACAAACGTACTTCTGAGTGACCCAGTAGTAAGGAGAAACAGATCGTCTTAGAATGAGTAATGAAAGTATGGAGGTAATGAAGAAGGTAACGCACTAGACTCTCCCTGTTTTCAAACCCCTCGTGAATGAGTGGATCTAGGCATGGGGCATCAACAGCTGCCAGCAAGACAAAAAGACAGACAACCGCCAATGTCATACACTCCAGAGAGAGACACACGCACCACCTATCAAGTAGTTTCCCAAGTAAATAGAACCTGGTTTTGATCACACCTCTTGATCCAAGACCAATTTATGGGAAATAAAGAAGGGATAAAGGAGTACATTAACACCACAGGGATGCAATCAGCAAAATCCAGATTGTAGGAAGCTCTATAGGACAAACTTAGTTGCTGCAACCAAAAAATTGCAAGAAACCTAAGGATTAAACAAGATCTAAAAGACACAGCCATCAATTGCAATGTAAACCCCGTATTACTAGGATCACAATTCAAAACACTGTAAAAAAAATTACAACGTGCATGAGACAATGAGAAATTTGGACAGTTTCTGGATGCTGTAGTAGGATTATTAGTAAATGTTTCAGGTATGATACTGATATCATGTTTACGGATTTTTAAATTTTTTTTAATGTTTATTTACTTTTTTGAGACAGAGAGACAGAGTCCGAGTGGAGAGAGGGGACAGAGAAAAGGAGACACATAATCCGAAGCAGGCTCCAGTCTCTGAACCATCAGCACAGAGCCCGATGCGGGGCTCAAACCCACAGACCATGGGATCATGACCTGAGCCAAAGCTGGATGCCCAACCGACTGAGCCACACAGGTGCCCCATGTTTATGGTTTTTTTAAACTTTATTTTAGAAATATGCACTGAAGTATTTGCAGATGAATTATATTGTGTGGGTGTGGGGAGTGGATAGGGCTCTAGATGACAGCTTCTAAACTGGCTGCAACTTTGTCCCCCCAGCGTACATTTAGTGATGTCTGGAGATATTTTTCTTGACCACGTGTGTGTGTGTGTTGGGGGGGGGGGGCGGGTGATGCTCCAGGCATTTAGTGCTAAACATCCTACAATGCACAGAAATAGCCCTCCAACGTGGGGGAATGGGTCTGCGCTGACACCCTGCCTGACAACATTGAATGTGTCCACATGGCTAGCGCTGGCCAAGACTTGAACTGCGGCTCATCTGAGTGTGCGTCAGTCGGCAGAGGCAGACCGTGAGAGGTGGGAGGCCTGTTAGGAGCTGCTAGGAGGCCACCTCCTACTTGTCCCTATGTCCTGCTGAGAGACCCCCAGGAAGCAGTTCCTAACTGCCTCTTGAGTTCTGCTGAGATATGGGGCTTCTGGCCCTGTCCCCCTCCGCATCAGCCCTGCGGAGTAGAAAACCGGTTAGTTGCCATCTACAATGGGCTCCTCAGCAGCAGGAGTCTAGAGGTCATCTGGCCTCTTTTGTTGCCCTGCTGTCCTTGGCGTAGGGGACAAGGACCACAGGAAGCTGGCACCGGTGGTACATATCTTTCACTAAGTAAGTAATAAACTTTCCAAATCCCAGAGCGACTCAATGTACTTTTACCAGTCAAGTCAGTCAGAACTCAGCTTTAGTTTCCCCTTGTCTCGTGTGTGTACAACGATCTGCCCAAAATGTCAATGCCAAGGTTGAGAAGCTCTGCATGAAACAATATTAGTAGTGGGCTGATTGTTATTGAAGCTGCACGACAAGTACATGAACAGCACAAATGGGGAGATACTGTTTTGTCTAATTCTGCATATGTTAAAAACTATTGATAATACAAGCTGTATTTACAATTTGTTTACTTTTTTTTAAAGTAGACTTCATGCCCAGTGTGGGGTTGGAACTCACAGCCCTGAGATCTAGAGTCACATGCTCTACTGACTGAGGCAGCCAGGCACCCCAAAAGCTGTATTTCTTTTTAAAAAGATAAAAATCGGTCACCTTGCTTTATGAGATGTCTAACACTTTAAGTGCACGTACTGAGGCAATCTGCAGATGGGAACAAATTTGCCATCAGGCTTGTAGTTCCACTACCAAATTACAAACTGCGTTCTTGAGCAAATTATGTAACTTCTCTAAACCTCAGTTTCCTCACCAATAAAATAAGACTAATTATGCCCCTGAGGGTTTCATAGGGATTAAATATAAGTGTTTAGCTGAGTGTTTTACATATATACCTTTCTTAGAACTCCTTCCTTTGTTCTTTTTGTTTGCTACTCTTCAATTCAGAAATGGAAAGAGCTCTTCTTGTCACTTTGACGAGTAATTTTGATCCAGCCAATTTCTTTTCAAACCATTCCCTGGAAAAGTGTAGATGGCGCTGGTATAAAACGTTTGGTTCTAAGGGTTTAAAACAACCAACTCGGAGGCTGAGTCGCTCACTTGGTTGTGCATCTGACTTTTGATTTCCGTTCAGGTCGTGATCTTGGGGTTGTGAGATTGACCCCTGAGTCGGGCTCTGCGCTGAGTGTGCAACCTGCTTGGGATCCTCTCTCTTCCTCTGCCCTTCTCCTCCACCCCCTCTCTCTCCTTCTGTAAAGTTAAAAATTAAAAAAAAACAAAAAAAAACCCAACAACAACAAACCCTAGAGGGACCCCAGAGGAATGGGGAGTAAGAACGTATATGATTAATTCATTAGTTCTCAATCCAGGATGATTTTGCCCCACAGAGGACATGTCACCATGTCTGGAAACATTTTTGGTTAAGACTTGGGTGGGGCGGTGCTACTAGGCTATACTGTAGAGACCAGGGGTACTGGCTAGAGACCAGCGATGTTGCTGAACAACCCACTATATACACAGGATTGCTCCCCACAACGAGGAATTGTCTGGCCCCCAATATCATCAATACCGAGGTTGAGAAACCCTGGGCTAACGTGACCAAAACTCCTTGATGAAGCTTTTCGTAGATAATTAACTTTACCTTTCTTTGTTCTTCTTATCCACACATACAGGTTATTAAAGACATGCTCAGGAGAAATCATTCAAAATGTGATTACTCTAGCTCTGTGGCCCTAATTTGTTATTCATTTCTTGAAGAGAAAAAAATCTGAGTAGTGTTCTGATTTTATTGCCTTTGAGTTTCAAATAGCAAACTTGAAGCATGCACTGATTACCTTCTTAATTAATAGGCTGTGAAGGCAGGGCATCACTTTATTAACCAGTGGGAAGGAGGTACGGTCTCTCAACAGCTTAGTAGTCTTTATTCCCAACTGTGACGCCAAAGGGGGAGGATTGGGATGAAGGGGATGCAGACAGCGCTCCCCAACAGATATATTTTTCGTGTTAAAATAGTTCACCTTAGTTTCAATGACACCCGCCTACAATGTCGTTATTCAGTAGAAAACATTATGGATAATTTGCCCCCCATCCCACATCCACCTTTTAAAGTCAAGATGCCTGGGGTGCCTGGCTGGCTCAGGTGGTACAGCGCGTGACCCTTGATCTCAGGGTTGTGAGTTCAAGCCCCATACTGGGTACAGCGATGACTTTAAAAAAAAATAAAGGGGCGCCTGGGTGGCGCAGTCGGTTAAGTGTCCGACTTCAGCCAGGTCACGATCTCGCGGTCCGTGAGTTCGAGCCCCGCGTCGGGCTCTGGGCTGATGGCTCAGAGCCTGGAGCCTGTTTCCGATTCTGTGTCTCCCTCTCTCTCTGCCCCTCGCCCGTTCATGCTCTGTCTCTCTCTGTCCCAAAAATAAATAAAACGTTGAAAAAAAAATTTT
>NW_024420586.1:3160662-3282756 GCF_014898765.1 Herpailurus yagouaroundi
GAGAGAAAGAGAATATCGCTGTCAGCACAGAGCCCAATGTGGGGCTCAAACTCTCGAACCATGAGATCATGACCTGAGCCGAAATCAAGAGTCAGACGGTTAACCAAGTGAGCCAACCATGCGCCCCCAGAAGACAATTGTGAATAAGAGAACTCCACATTAAAAAAAATAAATGAAATAAAATAAACAACAATGGATTACTGAATTAAACCCATGGACTGCAGAATTAAATCTCTTTTCATTGATGCTATGCTGTGGCTTAAAGATCAGGATTATGGCAGTTAATCTAAGATTTAGAGAAGGATTTGGTTTACATCAAAAGGTTTAAAAAAAAAAAAAGAAAAAAAGAAAAAGAAAGGCTTAAAGGGGAGACTCCAGACATGCAAGGAGGCCAAGGACTGAAGCAGGTAACAGCACAGTGTTTCCGGACCAGCATCAACACAGCAGTACAAGCCCTCCTTCACTATGGCTCAACCTATGTGGGGAAGTATAGGCAGCACCCTGTGTAATCTTATCCCTGAGTTTCTACATCTTTTCCTTACCTCCCTCCTTCTCCTCTTAGAATCAATAGCTGTTCTTCCCTGGATATCTTGAATGCAAACAAGACAGTGCTCGGAGTAAGTCCAGGAGGTATACAATATGTCATCAAAGGTTTTCCTTAGGATTCCTGACTGCTGCCACTCTCCCTTCCCATCCCTAGCCCCTACTCTTGGCACTATTTTCAGTACAGAATAGAATTTTGGTGTTCAAAGTACCCAAGATAAATGTGCTTGTAGGCTCTAAAATGAAGAGCAGGGCTTCAAAGACAGTAACATCAAGCAAAGGACTACCAAAAATGTTGGCTTGGGATTTCTGCAATAAAAAAATATAAATGCTAATGATTTCTGTGGAAGGAGATGGAAAGGCATCTAAACAGGTAAAGTGACCAAGAGCCATAAATTTATTTATTTGGGGAGGGGGGGTAAATTTCTTTATTATCTGAAAACAAGAGTAGTTACTATTTAAATTTTCCTTTTGTGTTAGGTGTCAGACTGCATGAGACCATCAGCTGTCACTGTCGATCACCATAACAACCCCCCCACCACCACCTTTTGCTTTTAGCTCTCTTCACTTCCCAGGGATTCCTTGTGTCCCAATCAAGCTTTGTCACAGCTCTTGGATCTTAACCCAAGGCATTTTGTACCTTCTTAGCTTTGCAAGATTGACCACTAAGTTCTCCAACTTATTATCCCGCTAAGAGCCATAAAATTAAGCTACAAGAAAAGAGAATGCATGGGGTCCCTAGCTGGCTCAGTCAGTAGAGCAGGCGACTCTTGATCTCAGGGTTATAGATTAGAGCCCCTGTTGCGTGTAGAGATTACTTAAAAATAAAATCTTTAAACAAAAAAAAAAAAAAAAAAAAAAAAAAAAAAAAAAAAAAAAAAAAAAAAAAAAAAAAAAAAGAAGAGAATGCATTAGCCAGGTCAAGAAAAACATACTAAGGCAGCAACCAGCCCAATAATGACAGAGTAACAAAGGATCAGAACACTGGTAAAAAGGTATTCTTATCATCTGTTTATATATTTTAAAGAGGAAGTATAAGAAATTTCATGTCTCTTAATATTTAAAAATATCCAGGGGCGCCTGGGTGGCTCAGTCAGTTGGGCATCTGACTTCGGCTCAGGTCATGATCTTGCGGTCCATGAGTTCAAGCCCCGCATCAGGCTCTGTGCTGATAGCTCAGAGCCTGGAGCCTGCTTCTGTTTCTGTGTCTCCCTCTCTCTTTGCCCCTCCCCCGTTTGTGCTCTGTCTCTCTGCCTTTCAAAAATGAATAAATGTTAAAAAAAATTTTTTTTAAATAAAAAAAAAAAAGATACTTGACCTCAAGACCACAGGGCCATAGGTAAATGGTGGTAACCGTATTCTACTGGCAAACAATAGCAAGGCCATTCCTATGAGACGTGTCGTGTGTGTCACGCGGCAATGGGGCAAACACGTTTGAGAAGATAAACAGTGGGGTGGGGAATCTGTACAGGTGGTAGAAATGCTTAAGCATCTATGAGGTAGTTCCTTTTACTCTATCTGGCCCTCAACTCACTCCACCCCTTCTATGAATACAGCCCCCAGCCCCCAGCCCAGGGAATTGGGTTGGGACACCTGATGAAGAAACCAAGCCTTGGGCTGTTCAGTGGTTCCTCAGATCTTCAGATTCCCTCTTTCAGAAATTAGAACTAAGAGATGCCAACTGAGTAGATCAGGGGATTAGAGTAAATATGTCTGCAAATGAGCCTTTCCGAGGCCTTGTCAAGCTGCTCCTGTTCCTTTCCTTGCTTTTCAGCTTTCTGTGGGTTCTATTAGATAGACTTTTGCATTTGCCCTACTGAAAGAGCTAGCTCAGCGGCTACTGTTCCTTGAAACCCAGCACTGGGTCTGAGACAGATGTGCACACATCCCTCCCGCCCCTGCCCCAGACGAGACTAACAGGAGAAATGAAGCCAAGGGCTAACAGGGAAAGGCCGCTTAACAGGTACTTATGCTTCATGCCTAGGAGCATCAGGGGATGACACTCTTTCCAGAGACCAGCTCAGAGTAAATTCACCTCATAAACCCCATAATCTAGATGTACCACACTTTTGATACTTTTGTATACAAACTTACGACTCCTTTGGTGTGATTATATTGAATCATTATTTATCTCATGATGTTACCTAATTCTCACTTGTAACCTTGACATCTGTCTCTCCTATTGTTAATTAACCCATCAACCAGGCTTGGGAATATCAGTTCTTACCTCCAGGATCCATCCACTTTCTTACATCATCCTCAACCCTCCCACGGGCTTCTGCCTCCAGCACTCCCCTAAAGCTCAGTTATGTTTCTACGTGAGTGTTTCTTAGCTGCACAGGAGGACCTTTTGGAGCAGCGGTCCTTTACTTAGGGATAATTTGTATCCCGCTCCCCAAGGGTGATTTTGTAGTGTCTGGACACAGTTGTTGTTGTTTTTAAGATTTTATTTATTTATTTATTTATTTATTTATTTATTTATTTGTTGGGGGGGTGCAGAGGAAAAGGGAGAGAAGCCTAAGCAGGCTCCATGTCCAGAGCCAATGCAGGGCTCCATCGCACGACTGCGAGATCACGACCTGAGCCGAAATCGAGAGTCAGATGCTTAAATGACTGAACCATCCAGGTGCCACTAAGATTTTATTCTTAAGTAATCTCTACACCTAACGTGGCGCTCGAAATTACAACCCTGAGATCAAGAGTTGCATGCTCCGCCGAGTGAGCCAGCCAGGTGCCCCTGGACAAAGTTTTGATTGTTACAACTTGGGGGGTGCTACTGACATCTGGTGGGTAAAGACTAAGGACGCTGTAAACATGCTACAACGCACAAGAAAACCCCCCATAACGAAGAATTAACCAACCCAAATTGTCAATAATGCCAAAGCTGAGAAACCTTGCTTTAAGGCAAAGACGGATCTTTGCAAGAAATAACACAATTCAAAATGGGCAAAGGATTTGAAAAGACGTTTCTCCAAAGAAGATACACAAATGGCCAATAGATATGTGAACAATGCACAACCTCTTTAGCCATTCGGGACATGCAAACCAAAACCACAATGAGACACCACCTCACACCCACTAGGATGGCTAAAATTTTGAAAATGGAAAATAACAAGAGTTGGTGAGGATGTGGAGAAATCGGAACCCTCATACACTGCTGGTGGAATGTAATTGGCAGTTCCTCAAAAAGTTAAAAATAGAGTTACCATTTGACCTACCAATTCCACGCCTAGGTATTTACCCGAGAGTATTGACAACATGTGTTCACGAAAATCTTGTACACAAATGTCATAGCATTATTCACAATAACCAAGAAGTGCAAGCAACCCAAATGTCCACTGCCTGGTGAATGGAGAAACAAATAGCGGTTTATCCATACAATGGAATATTATTTGGCCATAAAAAAAGGATGAAGTACAGATCCATGCTACAACATGAATGGACCTTGAAAAGATAAACTCACTGAAAGAAGCCAGACACAAAAGACGACATGTTGTATGATTCCACCTCTGTAAAATGTCCAGAAAAGGCAAATCCACGTAAGAGAAATCGATGAGTGGTTTTCTAGTACTGGGGCTATTGGGGGGACTGGGGAGGGACTGACTGCTACTGAGTGCAGTTTTTGGAGGTGGTGATGAAAGTCCTGTAAAAGTAAAATGTGTTGAGGTTGCGTAACCCTGTGAATATACTAAAAAACAACGAATTGGTTTTTAGTGAGTTTTTTAACAATTTAATGGCTTATATCTTGAAAAGAACGTCTCTTTGAATCTCCTGAGTGCCAGTCACAAAAGAGGTGCTCATTAAATAATGCAGTACACCTGAAGCATGGAAGACAAACACAAGATTTCCTTCCTGCTGTGATTACTATTATTTTTAACATTTTATGGCCTGAGAGGAACAGTAGTGATTCCCTTAAATCAACCTCCAGGTTAACCAACCTGCAGAATTAACCAGTGCCCTCCATTTTCCCTACGGACCCTAAGAGTATTCTGAATGCAAGCTCCTCTTGAGAATGCCTGGGTAGATTAGCTCTGAAAAGTTGAGTTTTACATTTTACAAGAGTTAACTGAGCTTTCCCCCATCCTGTTTATGACTACTGTGACGGAAATGATACAATTTAATTAAATGTTATGGAAACTGATAAAAATGATGCAAAAAGAGTATTTTTAAGACTAAATTGTTTTCAAAAGACAAGAAGCAGTCATGTGGCTTTTAAAAACTACTACTGAATTAGGTATAGTATAGAATTAGGAGTATTGAATTATATTCCATTTTTTAAAAATATCTTAAGTTTCACTTCATTTAGAATAAACCCAAAATGGAAATCATAGATATTGCCTATGTGATGCTCAATAAAGAAAAGATGACACAGAGTTCTAATCGGTGATCCAATTAAAGGATTGGCAAAGTAATAATATATTATTTTAAATTAAAAAATATTTCATGCATATATTTATCATTTTTTTTAAACAAGTCTTTTTTTTTAACTTTTTTTTTTTTTTTGAGACAGGGAGAGACAGAGCATGAACAGGGGAGGGTCAGAGAGAGGGAGACACAGAATCCGAAACAGGCTCCAGGCTCTGAGCTGTCAGCACAGAGCCTGACTCGGGGCTCGAACTCACGGACCGCAAGATCATGACCTGAGCCTTAGTCGGCCGCTCAACCGACTGAGCCACCCAGGCACCCCAAACAAGTCTTTATCAGAGACATTTTATTTTTCAATTAACCAACCTATCGGTCCCCATTGTATATGGTAAGAAGACTTCTACTGTGCTACTCTCCTACCTTATAGAATGGAGAAAACCCTACAAAACTCTTTTATTAATTCTCCATTGGTGTGCTGAATTCCTTGTGTGATACAAGCTTCCTTCAATTGCCCTCTTCAGGGAAGGTGTAGTAGCCACATGGCAAGGAATTTATGGGACAGATTTGTGTACAAGCCTGACCCATGTCTCCTGGAGGCTGAGCCTGCTGTGCACATTGCAGGGGAAGCCAAGGAAAAACTGTAGAGAGGGAGTCAGCCACCTCTGGTGTCTCTGAGCAGATCCCACCTCGCCATGAGATATCACAAACCTCCAGCAAACCTAGGAGTCTGGCAGGGTTTGGGGTGGAAAGTCCTGAAAATAGTGATTACTCCATCTTTGTGGCTGGTGTTAATGATCAAGTCATTGAATTTAGACGCTGGAGTCAAGTTGAAGTGGGTCTACCCAACAATGATGCATGCCTTATAGACTGGGTTGAAATTCATTCATTCTCCGGGACAACCTAGAGTTGACCTTAGATGAACAAACACAGGATTCTCCCTGGGCAAGGAGGATAGAGAATAAACAGGGATTTAAATTCCTTTCATTCATTCAACAAACACTTACTGAGCATCTACAGTACATCAGGAGCCATGCATCCAAGATGTGATAGTCTACACTCTCAAAGAATGTATAGAGCAGGAATATATAGGTAGGGCAAACTCTGAAAGATTTTTTGTTTCTTTTTTAGTAAATATGATAGTACTGTTAAAAATCTAATCTTACCATCTTTGCTTTTAAAAGAATTATCATTTAAATTCCTCTTACTTTTTTCTATGACTTAATGGAACTGAAGAAGACACATTTGAAACAGATATTATTTTTCTTTTTGTCCTGGGCCACACTTTCCATTTTTTTCCTTTCTTTTTTCTTTCCATGTGTGTATCTGTGTGTGCACGTGTGCGTGTGTGTGTGTGTGTGTGTGTGTGTGCATGTGAGATAGAGGGAGAGAAAGAAAAAATTTCTAGTTCATGAAAAGCCCAAGAGAACTTTATTTTTTTTTTTTTAACGTTTATTTATTTTTGAGACAGAGAGAGACAGAGCATGAACAGGGGAGGGTCAGAGAGAGGAAGACACAGAATCTGAAACAGGCTCCAGGCTCTGAGCTGTCAGCACAGAGCCCGACGGGGGGCTCGAACTCACGGGCCGCGAGATCGTGACCTGAGTTGAAGTCGGCCGCTTAACCGACTGAGCCACCCAGGCGCCCCAGAAAAGCCCAAGAGAACTTTATAACGCTCTAATAGGTGCACCTGGCTGGCTCAGTCAGTAGAACATGTGACTCTTGATCTCAGGGTTACGAGTTCAGGCCCCGTGTTGGGCACAGCGATTACTTCAAAAAATAAAAATACTAAAATAAAAAAATAAAATGCTCTAATGCCTGGGGCAAGATTGAAATAAAGAATATGTTTTTCACATTATAAGTCCTCACTGCAAGAATGGGGCAAGAATCATTTAAAAAAAATTTTTTTTTAACATTTATTTATTTTTGAGACAGAGAGAGACAGAGCATGGACGGGGGAGAGTCAGAAAGAGAGGGAGACACAGAATCTGAAACAGGCTCCATGCTCTGAGCTGTCAGCACAGAGCCTGATTTGGGACTCGAACCCATGGACTGCAAGATCATGACCTGAGCAGAAACCGGATGCTTAACCGATTGAGCCACCCAGGCTCCCCAAGGGCAAGATTAATTTTATGCCAGTTCTTGTATATCCTTTGCTCCATGGTATTTGAGAGCTGGTCCCAACTCCCTGAGAATAAAGGACAAAAATAAGAGAAACCAATAAGATTCCTTTTCTTCCCATAGTTTCCAGTACTGGGAAGACCAGAAGAACCCCAGGTTTCAACAGACACAGGTTTCACCTCTCACTCCACATCTTTTCGTGTGCTAATTGAGCCATCTGGGTGAGCTGGTAAGATTTCCAAAATGCATACTAGTCAAGGCTTGCCTTAGTGGACCACGGTGGATGGGGAGCCATAGTTTAGCAAGAGAGATTAGTGTCTTCTAGAAACCCAGATTCAATTGCAACAGACATACAGCGTGTGCACTACCTGTCAATTTTCAGAGTGAGAGCTGTCAGCAGAGCAGCCGATGGCAGTGATTATACATCTGTTAACTGGGTCAGCATGGCGTGTGACCCTTGGATAGGTCTACCATATAGTCTCCAAAGGAGACAAAGACTGCAGTGAGTTAGCTGCAGGTTGTACAAATACATGCTGCTCCTGTAATACTAGGATTCAGGCGAAGGAATTGCAGATGGATGAGAGGAAAAAAGCCCTAATTGTGTTACGGAACAAAAAGTAAAAATGTAATATCTACTTGCCCTAAGTGGCTTTAAAAGATACTCAGATATCTAAACTTCATGAATTTGGACTGTTCCAAATTGTTTAATTCCCTCCAAATAAAGACTATTCCAAATGCATTTATATTGTTTCAATGATTTTCTCTTTGTTTGCTTATGGCTTACACTAGAAATTTTTCATACAGAAGACAAGGAAGTGACAAATCATATTCTTTGAAGCTAACTGCTAAACTGAGGAATTGAGTTTTTTCCATGTTTGGAATGACCACTTCAAGCAAGCTTGCAAGAAACCACTAAAGATTTAGAAATTCAAGGGTCATTCTTCTCTAAATAACTCAAAATTCTCTTCTTTTATCCTGTTACCTAGAGCCAGCACAGTACCTGGCAAATGTGTTCAACATACTGGTCTTGTTTAATCTTTGTTTATTTATTTTTGAGAGAGAGACAGCACAAGCAGGGGAAGGACAGAGGGAGAGAGGGAGACACAGACTCTGAAGCAGGCTCAAGCTTTCAGCTCACAGCCCGACACAAGGCTTGAACCCACGAACCGTGAGATCATGACCTGAGCTGAAGTTGAACACTTAACCAACTGGGCCATCCAGGCACCCCTCAACATACTGCTTAAGAACTGATGGTGCCTGGGGTGCCTGGGTGATTTAGTCGGTTGAGTGTCTGACTCTTGGTTTTGGCTTAGGTCATGATCTCATAGGTTTGTGAGTTCAAGCCCCAAGTCAGGGCTCTGCCTTATCAGTGTGGAGCCTGCTTGGGATTCTCTCTCTCTCTCCCTCTCTCTCTCCCCTTCCCCCACTCTGTGGGCTCACTCGCATCCACTCTCTCTCTCAAAAAGTAATTAAATAAACATTAATAAAAAAAAGAAGAACTGATGGGCCCAAATGATGGCTGGTGCCTTGGGAAGGCAGCTCTCTTTTCTGAAGAAGCTCACAGATTTGGTTCCAAATTTTCACATAGGATCACACTGCTCACTCCCACCCTCCGACCTGAATGCCTGCAAGGCATCTTTTTCTCAGAAATAGGAACCCCTTATCTCACAATGAAGACTTTGCAGCAAAGATTGGTAAAGGGAAAAGAAGAAATGGAAGACAGTTTTCATTTTGATCCATGAATTCTGTGTAGAAAATCGGAGTCCACTCCTACAAGTGGCATCTTAAAAGAACTGTCTCTGTCAATCAACAGATATTTATCAAACCCCTCCTATGTTCCAGGGTCTATGAGGGGCCCCCAGGGACACTCCTTCCGGGGTATCCTGGGATAGAGTGGAAGAAGGGAAGGTTTTAGAATTAGATCTTGAGCTAATAAAAATTTCACTGTGATAGTATTTTATGCTACCAATTTACTTAATGACCCAAAGGAAGAGAGGAAGGTAAACCAGTAGTATAAAATGATTTTCCATAGAATTTAGAAATAGCAGAAGATTTGCTATAAAGCACTAGGCTAACCATATTATTTCCTACCAGGGCACCTTAGGGGATCCTGTTTTAATGAATAAATAAAAATGATGTGTAATTATCATATCAATTGCTTGCATCTAAGTGAGTGCTTCTGGAGTTATTTGATGGTGCTTAAAAATCTTTGGCCTCTGAAGTGTGTTTAACGTCTCCTTGACTCTTATCTATATTATTAATTTGCAGATCAAAGTTAACTTGGTGCTATGCAAATGACTTCCAATGAATGAAATTTTACTGTAAAATATTAAATCCATATTACTTATAACAGTACTGCAATATATTTTGAGGACATGTGTCAACATATCGAAAAGAGATACTACAACTTAAAGCAGTATTATCCAATAGAACTTTCTGCAGTGATGTAATATTCTATATCTGTGCTGTCTAGCCATCCACATGAGGTAGTCACTAGCCACACGTGGCTACTGAGCACTTGAAATGTGGCTAGTGCCACTGAGGAACTAAATTTTAAATTTTATTTAATTTAAACTAAAATTTAAATTAAAAAATGTTTTAATGTTTATTTATTTTTGAGAGGGAGAGAAAGAGAGAGAGAGAGAGGCAGACACAGACTCCAAAGCAGGATCCAGGCTCTGAGCCGTCAGCACAGAGCCCGATGGGGGGCTTGAACTCACAGACCATAAGACCATATCCTGAGCCAAAGTTGGATGCTTAACCGATTGAGCCACACAGGTGCCCCTAAACTAAAATCTAAATTTAAACAGCCATATGTGGCTTGTGGCTATCTTAAATGACACTGCAGGCTTAAAGAAAAAGTGAAAATGGGGGCACCTGAATGAGTCTCGATTTCAACTCTGGTCATAATCTCATGGTTCGTGAGTTCGAGCTCCAAGTCGGGCTCCACGCTGATAGTGTGGCGCCCGCTTAAGATTCTCTCTCTCCCTCTCTCTCTGCCCCTCCCTAGCTCACGAGCTCTCTCTCTCTCTCTCTTTCAAAAATAAACATTTAGAAAAAATGAAAATGTATTCCAAGATCCTGAATCTTAGCTGTACATTTACTACCTTTGGCAATTTACTTAACTTCTGTGAGCTCGAAGTTTCTCACTTGAAAACGAGAATGTAAATAACTACCTGACGGGATTTGGAGTAAGAGGAATGGAGATGTATCCAGGCATTCTCCTATTTCCAAATAAGTGCCGATCAAGTACCAAAGTTAAATATGTGCAAAATGAATAACCGGCTCTCTCATTTAAAGGGTGTTCGCATTCCTAGAGAACTCATAAATATTATTAAATTCAGAATTATCCTCATTGTTCCGATAAAATATTTAATGACAATGTTTACAACTATCAGTTGGTAAGCAGTACTATTAGCTTGGGGGTATCAGTGTGTGGTGAGCAAGAGAGGTGGGAGTCAGGAAGTTAAATTTATAGAAGTTGAGGTCAGCTTTTGTATGAAAAGTACACCGAGAACCCAAAAGGCTGATTAAAATGTCAACACAATCACTTCTTCGTCATTGTTATAATTAATAGTGTAATTCATGCTTGCCCGAGGAGGCTAAATAAACCCAGCCCATGTAAGTAAAGAAAGTAAAGCATAGATTAGCAGAATAGGGAAGTAGTCAGGAGCTCAGGCACTTTTGCTGGACGTAATCACATGAAATAAGACACCCAACGTACTTACCACAGGGCGTGCCACCTACTAAGGACCAAAAATTGTAGCTGCTCTTTTTTTAAGATTTTATTTTTTTAAGTTCACTTATTTATCGGGCAGGGAGGCGCCAAGAGTGAAGGAGAGAGAGAATCTTAAGCAGGCTCCATGCTCAGCACAGAACCCAATATAGAGCTTGATGTCATGACTGTGAGATCATGACCAGAGCTGATATCAAGAGTCAGACCCTTAATTGACTGAGCCACGCAGGTGCCCCTAAAGATTTTATTTTTAGGTAATCTCTACACCCAATTTGGGGCTTGAACTCACACCCCTGAAACCAAGAGTTGCAGGCTCCACCAAATGAGCCAGCCAGGCGCTCCAAAACTGCAGCCGTTAGTATATTAAGTGATGCTATTGGGAGACCCATGAGATTAGAAGACCTTGGTTATGTTTCAATTCACAAAAGGTATGGGAATACAGAGTGATTATTTGCACAGATTTAATTCTCCATGACTGGACAGAGAAAGATCATCTCAACTTTCCATATCTGTACCAGTCAAGAACTGAATCTCTTTAGTTGTTTTAATACCATGTCAAATCTATTTTTGGAATGAGATGTGGAAGAATGAATAAACGAAGGACTGAAATGCATCCTTATCCCCCCATTTACACAATAAAATGAGCTGGTAAAACTCATGAGTCCCCAACATGTACACTTTTTCCAAATCTGAGACAATACTGGGGCCAATGGGGAAGGGATCGAATAGAGGAATTGCTCTCTTAGCCGTGTTGCCCAGGTGCCCAGTGGCTGTGGGCCTAGACTACTTTCTGAGGCATGGGGTGCTTGAACCAGCCAGCCCTGCTCGCTCTGAGGGGGATGGGGAGCTTTCGAAGGAGTGCCGATACAAGCAAGAGCAGAGCTGGTGTCTTGAGACCCAAGAAACTGCTGTCAGGGTGTGGCGTGAAACCACCTTTACTGTAAAGCAGGAACATTATGTCATTGCCAGGAAGCTTCCCCCGGTCCTAATCTCTCCTTCACATCACCTGAAAGCCTTCTTACTATTTCGTCTGACCACCTAAGCTTTTTCCATCTAGAATTCATTTGATTTAATAGGACTCCACTAAAATGCACATTCCCTTAGGCACTCAATGCCCCACAAGGCAAGACCATACGAGGTGGTCTCACTTCTGTGATAATTGCACAACGAGAAATTCAGAAACGGATGTCAGGATGTTGTGACTTTCCTAAGAGGAAACTTTCTCATTCTATAGGGTAATGAGCACTTTGTTACCACGGTTCTCCAACGCCCTCAGGCTCACACAGCGTCATTCTTTGCCTCTAACCACCTACATTTCCTCATCCTGATTTGACTGCTTTTCAGAAAGAGAAGCTGTTCCTGTCATCTAACTCTATCCAGGGATCCTGCATAGTCAGTAAGGGGATAAACAAACAGGAGCCCCAACTTTTCTTTTTTATCACCTTTAGATGGAAAGGATAAGATTTCCATGTTGAGAGGGACTATATTAATTAGCACAGGTCCGTTACACTCACAGATACATAGGGCTTTTCTTTGGGGACCTACTTCGATATTCAAACAGGCAAAGATCACTAAGAAAGCATGTCTATTACCTTGCGCCAGGATCTGGAAGCGCCATGGTCCCTGGTATCCTGTTCCAAGGTGCATTGCTGGTGGCCCACCATTTCTGCTCCTGGTCTGCTTTCCCCGTCTCCTAGAGTCCTCTCTTCTCTTTGGAGTTCTTTTGAGTCCCAGGATGAAATCTTCCTTCTCTGGATTTACTGGAGCACTTGACCAACGGTGAACCTGAACCACAACTCCGAGGAGCTAGTCGTGTCCCAGTGATCGAATGAGCAGAGATCCAAGGTGCTGGGTGTTCCTGCTTTGTTTGCCACCGGCCTCCTCTTGTCCCCTCTGGGCCGCTGTTCATCGACAAGTGCTGTGCTCTGGACTGGCGCTATCATGGCCTGCCGTGCAGGGACAGGCAGGTTGTGGTGAAAGCTGCACTGGTGAAAAAGGCCATTGTTTTATCTCCCCTATCCCTCACTGGAGCTATGGCAACAAATTCCGTTGGTGAATTAACTATGTCATTGTGTGCCGGCTGAACTGATTATGCTCCTGGAATGACAAACATTTTGTCTCTTTTTTTCAAGATAAAAAGTAGCCGAGACCTTGAACTGTTAATACACACTTCAACACTTTCTTTCAATGGGAGAATAAAGATAGAGAAAGGAAATCTCTCCTACATACTTTGATTCTAATAAACATTTTCTCTGCCAAGGAGCCATTCTAATCACCACCGATAAGTGAACTTGTGCATTTTAATAATGTAGAATCTTCACAAGTTGTGTTAAGGTAATTCCCCCTCAAATACCATTGTGTGTTAAAAGAACTCTTTAAATATGCATGCACTGGGGCATTTTGGACAAGATTCTTTTTAAGTGCTGCTGTTAACACGAGTATCATACCTCGGCTCAGAATGAAGATGGCTGTCCATCTAAATTCACCTTAGCCACATAAAGATTTTCCAAGCTCCACGCTAGCGGGAAAGCTCTTGGTCACTCGCTCACCTATTACACTCTCCAGGATGAGATAACGCGCTCTGATCGGTCAAAGGAGCCTTTCAACCTTTGCACCCATCCATCCATCCCAGCCTTTCTGTGTCCGGGTGCTGGGCTGGTTGCTGGAGAAGCTCTATCAGTGAATCGCTGCTACATTGCCTAGCATGGTGGGGTGTAGTGTGCGGACTTAGCCAGCTGGAATCCCATTCCCGGGGATCCCCTTCCCTTCCGGCTCTGGGTTCGAGTTGACCAAAAGAGGATTTTATACAAGATATGGAAGGTGAGGGTGAGGTGGTCATTATTTCCAAAGGTTGTCATGGTTGGGAGTGGTGACAGAAGGTCCCAGATTACCCTCACTCCCCTTTGCTCTGTGTCTCGATCCATCATCTTACTAACCGCTGACCCCGTTAAGCAACAGCTGCTCAGAGTCCGCCCTCAGACGTTTCTCCAGCCCAACGGAGGTCGGAGCGGCTTCCCAGAGCTTCCTGGGGGCGGGGGGATCCTCCTGCACTTTGGCAGCCGTATATGCTGGGCTGGTAACTGTAGATGGGTTAACTTGTCCCATCATCCAATTGCCCCACCGACCCCCATTCCCCCCACCCCTCCCACAGTGGGCCAGGTCTATTTCCTATGTTAAATCCCTTCCTCCACATCTCATAGTGGCTGTGCTTACTAAACTAGGGCTGATATACTTATTTTGTAAACAATGTGAGGACTGTAGGAGAGAATCTCCAGCATGAGGGGAGTTGAGAGGGCAATAGGGAGAAAATCCCGTGGAACTTGACCTAGAAGTGACTGAGGAACTGAGTCACTGAGGAAGTGAGGAAGGAAAGAGATATTATATTTGTGTCAGACCTCTCCCCCAGGTCCCTAGAGCCCCCAATTTGCAATGATTCTGTTCAGACCCAAGCATTTTCTCGGATACCTTATCCTTCTTCATTCCCGTGTCTTTCCCTCATCCCTGTTCTTATCCCCATGGCTCATCCCCCCAAAGAGGCTAAGATTGGCCATCAGAGGTAAGCCACACTCCAGCGGTGGGTTCCAGGTAGTCAGCTAAAAGAGAAAAAGAAACGCCCAAGTCCTGGGCACATTATTTCTCCCAGAGTGATTCACTGGACCCACTGAAATGTGGCCGGACCAACACAGCATGTACAGATGGACTCTAACAGAAGATTTCTCTGAAAGTGAAGTAAAACCTGGCTCAGCTGTCAGAAAAACATCATCTACCTGTATTTGCACTGGTTTACTCTTCTCAGTAATGGAAAAATCACTCTTGTGTCATCAAGGCCCAACGGTTCACAAGAGAGGCTTGTTTTGAAATTGCCTCTTGTTGTCATCTCTTAGAATAACAGCGCATTTGATTATATTTCCAAGCTTCTTGTCACACATCCAAAAGAAGACGGGCTGCCAATCTATTCCCTCAGTTAATTCCTGCTTAGAGTAGGCGATTATTGGCCCTGAGCATTAGAACATTGAGAGGATAGGTTTTGATTAATTCTGACTCTAAAGCAAATGGAATGGAGACAGGGCCACCAATACAACAACGTACTGTATTCTTAACATAGAGCTAGCCCAGGTGATTGAATTAAGCCACTTACCCTTGGATTATGAAGATGTCTATCATCTGAACACTTATTGGTAGCTTTCTGGGGTCTTCTCTGCTTTTGAGAGTCTCATAAACTAAAATGGTCTCAGATGATCCCTATGAACAATCGCCTGTGGTCTATACAAGGGGTGCCCCAGAGCCCTGATAGTTGTGTCAGTGGGTAGAACCTAGTTGCCCAGGCCCACAGAGGTGGAAATGGGTGGGCAGCAGATCTGAGTTCCTGTATAAGGCACTCTGTGTGAATTAACTTGGGGCACCTGTGTGGCTCAGTCAGTTAAGCTTCCAACTCTTGATTTTGGCTCAGGTCATGATCTCATGGTTCATGAGTTTGAGCCCTGCATCAGGCTCTGTGCTGTCACCCAGAGTCTGCTTGGGATTCTCTCTCTCCCTCTCTCTCTCTCTCTCTGCTCCTCCCCACCGTTCTCTCAAAATAAATAAATAAATTTTAAAAAGGTGCTCCTCTGGGCCAAGCAGTCCCACTTGGTGAACAGAGTGAGGGCTGGATTTAGCCCCTAAGTCTCCCGGTCTGCAGCACTGATACTTTCTCTCTCTCTCTGCAGCCCCTGACCCTCAGAGAATTGGGCGTTGTGGGGGAAGCAAACTGTGTTAGTCCTATTATAAGAGAAATGCTCTTGAATTTGGGGAATCAGTATCCTCGTGGTTCAAGAGATGAGGTGTTCTATGCCAGGTGGTGTGGCTGGTCAACCAGGCCTCAGGTCCAGAGCTGATGCAATACTCTTCTTTCCATGAATTAATTCCCTAGCAGCATTCTCTTTGCCTTCCTGGTACCTCACCGGTGGGCAGGGTGAGCCCAGGAACATGGCTTTACGTGCTTCGTTTGAGAGGGCCCTGTTTTAGCTCTCTTCCAAGGAGTCCATGTGGCCATGGGACAGGGTACGTGCCTGGAGACCCTTACCACCCCCCTCTAGAATACTCTAGAGGTCTCTGTCCAGATGTCCCCCCCTGCTTCCAGGACTTTCGTGGCTTCTCCCTCAGGGCCATCTTCCTGGGGGGTAACCTCCCCACAGAATTGCATGTCCCTGGGTATAAGGGGTGGTAGAGCTTTTAGCAGGAAAATGTGAACAGAAACCGGATATCTGGGCTGGCCCCACCCAGTGCTGTAGCACAGAGGAGGGCCTTTGGCTCCGCCCCCCCCCCCCACCATATACACAGGTACACACAGTCTGCTAGCATGATTTCAAGCTTTTAAATATTTAGACATATGGTACACGGGCCTCCATTTAGATTCCTGCCCTGACCCCACAAATGTTAGCAGCAGGACCAGCTAGAGGTATTTTAAATCACCGTAGAAATTAATGGATTAATTAGCATTTTCTGGTTATTTTAATTATAGTTAATTACAGGTAGTTTGTCATCAAAAGTCTAATCATCTCTGAACGTCTGAACAATATGATTTTCTGAATCTAAGTGGCTGAAGGCTAGATTCTGGACTCAGATGAAATGATTTGCTCCAATTCTAGCACAGTCCTTGGTATATAGTAGTTGCTTTGAAAATGATTTAATGAATTAATGAATCCCTAAAGTGTTTTGTAACTGCCTCTTATCTTTTGCCCTGCGTATGCCTGATAACCGGCTTAGAAACTCTGCCTGTTGTGTTCACCCAAGGCTGTTTGGGGGATTTTAGTCAACGGGGCTTGGAAAATCTTTGACGAATTCACCCAAGGCTGTTTTGGGGGTCTTAGTTCTGAGATGAAGCCAGGGAACAGATGAGAGGATAGCGTCTTCATTCCTGGAGGAGAGTGACTGCCTGTGACTCCCTGTCTTTCTGCTTTTCCTGATCGCTTGGAATGAGCTGGCAACAGTTCTGAAGAAGGAATACAAGTATAGACTTTGCATTTCCAAATGATGGACTAAAAACATACTCCACCCACATGATGTCAAGATGTGTCCAAGTTCAAGGGTAAAATTTACATATTTTGCATATTACTGTTTCCATTGGACTTACTGAACATCTACTTTGTATCAAGCCCTCACCCAGGAGAAAAAATGAAGGCAATTACAGCAGTACCAGCCCTCATGGAATTACAAATCAGTACAAGAGGTGCTGTTAAACTGAATATTTCCCTGACTTACATAATCTATCTTACCACCTCAACTCCTCATTCTCTCTTCCCCCTTCGCTTTGTTTCACTTCATAAGGGACATATTCCATTACAAGTTTACTGTCTATCTCTCCCAGGTGAGTGAGAGGGCGGGGCTTTGCTTCACTGCCGATATCCCCAGTGAGGAGAAGAGTGTCTGGCACATATTAAGTGTTCGGGAAACATTTTGTTGACGGCCAAATTCATTTGGCATCAAAATTGCACTATTTTTTTCTTGTTCAATTTGGCTTTGAGTGGGTAGGAGAAGAGTACAAAGAAAAACAATCTGGTTTGACAGTGGGAGGTACTCCTGGAAGGACTGGGGACAAATAATGCGAAGGATGGAGTCCCGATCTGGAGAACAGCTGGTGTTGAAGAAAAGTAAAGGCACTGAGAAGCTGCAGGGAGTAAGGACCTTGAGAATTTATTAGCTTTCTTTTGAGGCACAGGGTGGTTTCAGTTTGCAGTAACTTGCTGAAACAATGAAGGCCCAGGCAAAGAAGCATGTTTATTGATCCACTGGGCCATCAACAAAACTTCTCGAAGGTGTTAGAGTGATGAGCCAAGTGACTCAGAGATCGTTTTCTTTCCCTCACCTCATAACAACCAGTTCACGGATTGCTGGGGATTTACTGACATGTTTCTCTCCTGCAGAAAAACTGACTTTCTGCCTGGTGTGAGACTGACTTGAAGAAAAACGGAACATGACATATTTTGTAATGGCTTCTACATCTTTCCCATGGCTTTTTGCTATTCGCCTTCAGCCCTTTCGTGATGCAAAACTTCTGTGCTTGACCAGGGAATCTGATTCATTGTATTTTTTCCTTTCCTTTTCCCTCCTCCGCTCTCTCACCTACCAAGGCGAAAGAGACTCTTCTTCACTTTTAACTGTGAATCTCAAAGAGGCTCTTTTGTGGGAGGAGCCACAGGTTAAAGGATCGCTTAGAACTTTTGCACCTCAAAATGCTCCTGACTGGGGTGCCTGGGTGGCTCAGTCGGTTGAGCGTCCGACTTCGGCTCAGGTCATGATCTCACAGTCCGTGAGTTCAAGCCCCGCGTCGGGCCCTGGGCTGACAGCTCGGAGCCTGGAGCCTGCTTCAGATTCTGTGTCTCCCTCTCTCTCGTCCCCCACCCCCACCCCACTCATGCTCTGTCTCTCTCTGTCTCCCCAAAACAAATAAATGTTGGAAAAAAAATTTAAAAACTGTTCCTGACCAGACAGTGCCACTGCATCAATTGGTGATTATAAGACAATACACTTAGAGGTCCTGGGGAAAATCTATGGAGAAAGAGAATAATATACAGCATTTCCAAACTTTCGTTTCGTTTTAACATCTCCAGAAACTTTTGATTCAAGAAAATGAACTCAAATATCTTGAAATAAATCCACGTAGTTAGGAAACTTTGGGCCAGAGTCTTGGAATCAAAATCAAGATGCCAATTTAGAGATGGCTTTGCTTCTCTCCACACTAGCGCCAAAGGAAAAGATGCTGGGTCCCTGAGTAGCAGTGTGCTAAACTCTTCTCTGCATACAAGACAATTCAGTAGAATTGCCAAAGTAGGGAAATTCTGTTTCCACGGTCATATCACCTACCCTAGTTGAGGGAAGGGAAAGACAGTCGTCTGTTTTGGGTTGGCATTAAAATTTTACGTGACAGCAAACAATTAAAAATTGAAATTGAGAAAACAATACCAACTTAACACAGCATCAAAAAACATGGAATACTTCAAGACAAATATAACAAAACATGTGGAAGTTATGTGCACTGAAAACTATAAAAGACTTCCGAGAAAAATTAAAGAAAACCTGCAAAAAGGGAGAAATGTGCCATGTTCATGGATGGGAAGACTCAAAGCTGTTAAAATATCTGTTTTCTCAAAATTAATCTACATATTCAGCACAATTCCAGTCAAACTCCCAGCAAGTTTTCTGGTAGAAATTGACTCCCTGATTCTAAAAATTATATGGAAATTCAGAAAGACTTAAAGTAGCCAAAATAATTTGGAAAAACAAGAATAGTGTTGGAGAACTCAGACTCCCTGATCTGACTGGCTGGCATGGCTAGTAGAGCATGTGGCTCTTGATCTCGGGGTCATGAGTTCGAGCCCCACATTGGGTGCAGAGATTGCTGTAAAAAATCATCTTAAAGAATATGCCATTCATAACAGCATTCTTCACAATAGCCAAAAGCTGGAAGCAATCCAAATGTCCGCCACGAGATGAATGGATAAACAAAATGTGGTCTACATATAAAAGAATACTATTCAGCATTGAAAAGGAAGGAAATTTTGACACGTGCCATAACACAGATGAACCTTAAGGACATTATGCTAACTGAAATAAACTGGCCATGCACAAAAGATTACTGTGTGATTCTGATTATACGACATACCTAGAGCAGTCAAATTCATAGAGACAGAAAGTAGAATGGTGGCTGTCAGGGGCTGGGGGCAGGGAGGAATAAGGAACTACTGTTTAATTGGGTACAGAGTTTCAGTTTGTGATGTTGAAAAATTCCAGAGATTGGTTGCACAACAACGTGAATGTACTTTGCACTTAAAAATGGCTGAGATGAGGGATGCCTGGGTGGCTCAGTTGGTTGTTAGGCATCTGACTCTGGATTGCGGCTCAGGTCATGATCTTGCAGTTGGTGAGATTTAGCCCCGCGTCAGGCTCTGTGCTGACAGCCCGGAGCCTCTCTGGGATTCTCTCTCTGCCTCTCTCTTTGCTGTACCCCTGCTCGTGTGCATGTGTACGTGCTCTCTCTGTCTCTCTCTCAAAATAAATAAACTTTAAAAAGAAATGGTTAAGATGATAACTTTTACATTATGTGTGTTGTACTATAATTAAAAATTAAAGTGTTGGGGCGCCTGGGTGGAGCAGTCGGTTAAGCGTCCGACTTCAGCCAGGTCACCATCTCGCGGTCCGGGAGTTCGAGCCGCGCGTCGGGCTCTGGGCTGATAGCTCAGAGCCTGGAGCCTGTTTCCGATTCTGTGTCTCCCTCTCTCTCTGCCCCTCCCCCGTTCATGCTATGTCTCTCTCTGTCCCAAAAATAAATAAAAACGTTGAAAAAAAAATTAAAGTGTTGCCAGAACCATTGGATTTCCATAAGCAAAAAAATGAACCTCTCGATCCTTATCTCACACTATATGTAAAAGCTAACATGAAAGGGATCATAGACCTGAAGGTAAAAGCCATAAGATTTCTAGACTGAAACAGGAGAAAAATCTTTATGACCTCAGGTTAGGCAAAGATTTCTTAGGACACAAAAAGCATGAACCATAAAGGAAAAAAGTGAATACAATGAATTGCACCAAAAATTAAAATTTTGGTTTTCAAAAGACACAGTTAAGAAAATAAAAAGGTAAACCACAGATTGGGAGAACATATTTGCAAAACATATTCTATAAAGGACTTTTGTTTAGGACATATAAAAATTCTTATAATTTAATGATTGGACAAATAACTCAATTTTTAAAAAATGGGCAAACAACTGGAAGGAATCTTTCATCAGAAAATATACAGAAAAGATGGGCAAGAGACTTCGGGCTTCAGCTCCTATATGTCGAGTGCTTGAAAGTTGTTGCTACCGTCCTTACATCAAGAAAAATATGGATAAACTGAAAATCAATGACTTTCCTTAGACCCATCAGGGAACTGAGATAACAGGGGGAATTCTCACCCCCAAACCTGGAGAGATAGACGCAGAGAGAGAATCCTAGCTGAGATCTGCTCACCTGGGAGAGAAGCTGCTGGAGTCATGGTCTGGGGGGAATACTTAAATGGTAATTTTAATAAGTTGCTGGAGGCTCAATATGGACTAACATGAAATTAAGAAATTCCTGGGGCTGCAATCACAGAAGGGACCCCACACTTTTGTGGGCTTTTTCTGCAGGAACCCCACCAGATTCTCACGTTGAGGATCTGAGAAATAGGCCCTGGAGACCCAGGCTGAAGAAGAGGAAGACTCACCATCAGGAGCGCCTCCCAGAACCCTCTCTATCACAAAGGCCGACTCTCCAGGGGTCAAGACTTTGTCAGAGGGCAATACTGCAGTATTATTCCAGGTTAGGGAAGGGAACTTCAGCCTTCTCCAGCCTTCCTGTCCCACCTAAGGAGAAATAAAAACAACCATCTTCAACATGGGACAAGACTTTGAGGAAATAGATTGGAACTGCTGTAGTGAGGAAAAGGAGCAAGGGAACAATATGAAAATACCAGTAGGAGGAGAAAGAGAAAATAGAGCAGGAGAAATATTTGAATAATGGGCAAAAACTTTCCAAAGAATTTGTCATTAAAATGACAGACGCAAAACTACAGACCCAGTAAGCTCAGAGACACCAAGCAAGATAAATACCCAAACAAGCAGTGACAAAAAAACAAACCTGGGAATATCATGTTCAAACTGGGGATAAAAAGCAACAACAAAGGACAAGGTGAAAAACTTGAAGGAAGCCAGAGGTGGGGGGAAGGCAGCGGTGGGAAACTTTACTTATTAAAGAGTAAGGATAAGAATTACAGTGGGGGTACCTGGGCAGCTCAGTCGGTTGAGTGTCTGACTTCAGCTCGGGTCATGATCTCATGGTTTGTGGGTTTGAGCCCCGCATCGGGCTCACTGTTGTCAGCGCAGAGCCTGCTTCAGATCTTCTGTCCCCATCTCTCTGCCCCTCCCCCACTTTCACTCTACCCCAAATAAATATTTAAGAAAAGAATTACAGTGGGCTTCTCACCAGAAACCATGTTATAAGTGTTCTGAGACTCAATTTCCAATGTGTGGGTGGGCGCATTTCCCCACACCAAAAAGCAATTCTCAGACACCAACAGGGTGTCCAAGAATTCCACTCCATTCTGACACTATCTACCCTGAATTAGAACCAGATTCCACAGGTTAAGGGCTCAGTCCTATACGATTGTCACCCTCCTACATGCTCACTTTAGATGCCAAATGCAAGTCCAGGTTATCACCTGGGCTTCTACCTGACCTGCTAGAGATTGGAGAGTGCCACAAAAGCTACTCCTTAGTTGCTATTAATTTCCTAGAGTGGCTCCTAGAACCCAAAGAAACTTCCTAGGTTACCAGTTGAATGTGAAAGGATATAACTCAGGAATAGCCAGACGAAAGAGATGTATATATAGGGCAAGGACGGTATGTGGGGGAGGGCATGGAAGCCCTGCTTGGAGCCACACTCCATGCCCTCTCCAGGTGCACCACTCTCCCCAAATCCCCATGAGTTCACCAGTGAACCCCACCCTTTTGGGGGTTTTATAGAGGCTCCATTAGCTAAGCATGATTAATTAAGTCATTGGACATTGGCAATTGAATTTAATCTCTAGCCCCTCTTCCCTCCCCTGGGGTCGGAGTAGAGATGGAATTTTCTACTCTGTAATGACATTGTTGGCTCTACTGGCAAGTAGCACCCATCCTTAGGTGCTGGTTCAAAAGTCACCTCATTAATATAACAAAAGATACCTTTGCGGTTTTCACCACTTAGGACATTCCAAAGATTTTAGGAGCTCTGTGCCAGAGAGGATGAAGACCAAATGCATATTACTTATCATGTAAGCAAGTCAAGAGTAGAGCGAAATCACTAAAGTGTTGGTAGAAAAAAAAAAACACATCTGCCAACTTAGAATTCTATATCCAGTGAAATTACCCTTCAAAAGTGAAGGAAGAAGATGGGGGTGAGAATAACTTGCAGAATTTAAGAAACAGAACAAATTCTTTGTACTTGCTTAATATAATAGCAACATGATATTTGGAAATCCTTAAACAATTTTTAGCAATGATCAGAAATGTTCTTGACTTCATTTATTCTGATTTTGATGTTGTATACAGCCCAGAGAACAAAGCATGTTGCATGAAAAATATAGATTTATCATCATGTGAATTCTCGTTATTGTGGATATGTAATAATTCTGTTTATGTTTTTTCAAGCTTAGTTGTTCAAAATTTGTTTTTATTCATTTATATTTTTTGAGAGAGACAGAGAAAGTGCAAGTGAGTGGGGAAGTACAAGCAAGTGGGAGGAGGGAAGAGGGGGACGGGGTTGGGGGAGAATCATAAGCAGACTCCACACCCAGTGTAGAGCTTGATGCAAGACTCAATCTCACAGCCCTGAGATCATGACCTGAGCCAAGATCAAGAGTTGGACACTTAACTGACTGAGCCAACCAGGTGCCCCCATAATTTGTTTTTTTTTTTTTTTAATTTCTGTCATTTTTGTGGAATTTTGAAATACTGTTATAACAAAAATATTATGCCAACTTTGAAACTTTTTAATTTATTTCTAATGCTATTTAGGTCTTGTCCATTTATTTATTTATTTATTTATCTCATATTTTTTATTTAATTTTATTTATTAAAAAATTTTTTTTAATGTTTATTTATTTTGGGGAGAGAGAGAGACAGAGACAGAGCACAAGCAGGGAAGGAGCAGAGAGTGAGGGAGACACAGAATCTGAAGCAGACTCCAGGCTGCAAGCTGTCAGCACAAAGCCTTACGCGGGACTTGAACCCACGAACCACGAGATTATGACCAGAGCCAAAGTTGGACGCCTAACCCACTGAGCCACCTAGGCACCCCTCAAATTTTTTATTTTATTTTATTTTAGAGAGAGCACGCGAGTGAGCACATGAGCAGGCCAGAGGGAGAGAAAGAGAGAGAATCCCAAGCAGGCTCTGTGCTCAACATGGAGCCTGATGTGGGGCTTGATCCCATGACCCTGGAATCATGACCTGGGCTGAAATCAAGAGTGAGACGCTCAACCGACTGAGTCACCCAGATGCCCCTTGTCCATATATTTAATATGAAAATATTGACATCTGCTTCACGAGTGGTAATTTTTTCAGCACTTTAATAATTAGCATTTTTGAGAGTTTATTCTCCTATAGGAAATTAAATGTTTACTATGCATTCACATTTTTTAAAAGTAAGCTCAACATCCAATATGGGGCATGCTCTAATGACTGAGCCAACCAGGCACCCCCAGTCTTTTATTTTAAAATGCAGCTTTGAAATAACTTCTCATTATATGAACGGTCTTTAAAAAATAAAGCTGCTGAAGCACACACACACACACACACACACACACACACACAAAGTGAAGGAGAAATAAAGAGTTTCTCTGACAAACAGCCTGAGAGAATTCACTGCCAGCAGACCTTTCCTGCGAGAAATGTTGAAAGAAGTTCTTTAGGCAGTAGGAAAATGATACAGGTCAGAAACCGGGATCTACATAAAGTAAAGGAGAGCATCAGAGAAAGAATAAATGAAGGTAAAATAAATTTTTTAATTTTTCTTTTTCTTAATTAATTTAAAAGATAACTAAAGCAAAGCAGTGGCAAGGTTTTGGGTGACTAAAGTGTATGGATAAGTGAGATGAATGACAGCAACGTCACAAGGGACAGGAGGGAGGAATTGAGCATGATCAGTTACAAGGTATGTGCACTACATCTGAAGCAGTACAATGTTATTTGGAGGTGGACTTAGAGTATTTTTAAATGTATATCGTAAACCCTAGGGCAGCCACTAAAAACATTTAAAAGCAAAAAGGTATAAATATTATGCAAAGGGAGGAGATAAAATGGAATCATAAAAAAATGCTCCTTTAAAACCAGAGACATGGAGAAAGAAACGAAGGACAAAGAGAAACAAAGAACAAACGCACTGTTGAGAAAACAGTTACAAATGGCCAATGCGCACATAAAAAGATACTCGACATCATTAGTCATCAGGGAAGTACAAGTTCAAACTCATAATGAGGTACTAATATATAACCACTAGAATGAAAATGAAAATGAAAATGAAAACTGATAGTACTGCTGAATCTCTTCTACACGGCTAGTGGGAATGGAAAATAGCACAGCCACTTTGGACAATGGTTTGGCAGTTTATTTTAAAGTTAAACATATACTCACCATATGACTCAGCAATCCCACTCCTAAGTATTTACCCAAGAGAAATGAAACATGTCCATATAAAGACCTGCACACATAATTAAAGAAATGGACAACGGACTAGTGTTTGCCAGTTGTTAAGGATGGGGTGGAGGTGGGGGCGTGAGCAGGAAGTGAGCAGGTGTGGCTATATAAGGGCAACATTAGTGATCTTCAAGATGGAGAAGTCTTGTGTGTTGACTATATCAATGTCAATATCCTGGTTGTGAAATGGTACTCTAGTTTTGCAAAATGTTACCATTGGGAGACAGTGCGTAAAGGATACATGGGCTTTTTCTGTATTGTTTTTCATAACTGCATGTGAATTTATAACTATCTCAAAATTTAAAATTTAGTTTAAAAAACATAAGGCAGGGGGCACCTGGCTGGCTCAGGTGGTAGGGCATGGGACTCTTGATCTCATGGTTGTGGGCTCAAGACCCAGGCTGGGTGTAAAGCTTACTTAAAAAAAAAAAACATAAACATAAAAAAATTAAAACAACAAACATGTAAGGCAGGAATTTTTAGAAACATACCCACTGTATTAAAGAGATAGAGATATAATGTAGTAAGTTATCAAGTGTAGCTAACCATTAAGTATTTACGCCAATGGAGGCAAATGAAAGATCAGTCTAGACCTAATCTCTGTTTTTGATCCAAGGATAACATATGCAGCTCTAGAAAGCATCAGACTTATACACACATACATAATTGCTAATAACGTCTGATCTAGGGGACATGCCCCTCTCCCACTTTCTAAAAGTATTTATTTATTTTGAGAGAGAGAGCACACATGTGCATGTATGTGAGCAGGGGAGGGGTAGAAGAGAGAGAAGAAGAGAGGGAATCTCAAGCAGGCTCTGCACTATCAGCCCAGAGCCCAACACAGGGCTTGATCCCACAAACCATGAAACCATGGCCTGAGCTGAAATCAAGAGTCACATGCTTAACTGACTGAGCCACCCAGGTGCCTCCCCTCCCCCACTTTTGAGCACTTTGCATGTCCAGGATGATCTTTTAAAGCAGATGATTACAAAGCAAACTCTTGACTGTGTTTGAACTGTCAATGACCATTTGGACAAGTCTGTGTCACTGGAAGAAATTATTAATTAGGTAGTTAAGGACAAAGGGAAATGAAACGGAAGTTGTCATTACTGTGGAAGGAACACAAAGGGTAATATGATGAAGCAACAAGTGACGACTACTTCAACCAAAATGGTTCACCATCAGGGCACCTGGATGGCTCAGGTGGCTAAGCGTGGGGCTCTTGATTTCAGCCTAGGTCATGATCCCAGGGTGGTGGGATTGACCCCCCATGTTGGGATCTGTGCTGAGCGTGGAGCCAGCCTGAGATTCTCTCTCTGAATCTCCCTCTGCCCCTCTCCCCCGCTTGTGTGCACATGCTCTCTCTCTCTAAAATAAAAAAATAAAATAAAATAAAATAAAATAAAATAAAATAAAATAAAATAAAATAAAATAAAATGGTTCTCCATCCCCTAGGCCCATTCCTTGGAGATGCAGTCAAACTGTAGTTTCTACCCACACAGAAGCTTAACAAGATGGGTGATTTCACATTATTTCTAATAAAGCTGGTGTTGGGTTCGCATGAGTCTTTTACGTAACCCAGACATCATTCCATTCAAAGGAAGCCACCATACTAAATGCTATAAAATACCAAAGAGTAAAAAGTCTTCAGGGCAGGTGGGAAATGAGGCCTACTTCCTCATGGAAACAGGTGTGCCCAACTGAATATTTATATCCACGTTAACCATTTTTCTAATGATTAAAAGGTTTAGCAATGCCTTCTTAGACCACTTGTTCTCAACTTTGGCTGGACATTGGAATCCCATCTTTAGAAATTCTGATTTAATAGGCCTGAGACGCTATTGGGCATAGAACCTCTGAGAAACTGCTCACATGATTCTAATTATCAGCCAAGTTGAGAACCAGGCTCTAAACATTAAAGAACACTGGCCATATGTAAGCTACGAAGCCCTCATGCTGCCATGCTTTCCTAAAACTCACTATGGACTGACCATATGATCACTGTCCTAACTCTCAATTCTTTCTTAACTTTGCCCCAAGACCTTTAATAATTCCCAGATGAATTCTGGTTTTCTGCTGCCAAGTGTTAGTTCATGCCGCTGGATTAGAAGGTTCTGAAGCATTAGTACAGTTATTTGTCTTTGGGGAGAGGTTTTATTCACAGTGACACTACATATTTATGCTGTGAGCCAAGCCTCAATTAACACAGAAGATCTGCCCGTTGGTCAATAATTCATGTGGACTCACTTGAGGACACTGCTCTCTAGGGAGGCGGGAAGAAGAGAACTGTGCAGTAGTGGGTTTGCTGAAAGTGTTCAGATGCAGTGACGTGGATGGCTAAAATTAATTCTTCATAAAACGTTACTTGAACGTGGTTAATTCTCATTCCAAGTTTTCGGTTTAATTAGTGCTGTCTAGTTAACATATTCATGCAAATGTCTCTGTTATGATTGTTTGCTGATTAATTATTTTTCATGGCCATCTTAAGAAAATAGATTTTTCTGTCTGGAAGTCACCAGAGTGGCAGGGATTAGAAATTAAGTCATTCAAGGACAAAGTCTCCAGACTCAGTGTTTCACACTCTATTCCCCAGGATTAAATCTTACAGGGTATATTGGTGGGGCGCATATCTACATGGATGGTGCACATTTAAATTGCTGTTTGTTTTTCTGGAATCTCACAGTATTTATTCGTTAAAAAGCAAAGGAGAGGGGCGCCTGGGTGGCGCAGTCGGTTAAGCGTCCGACTTCAGCCAGGTCACGATCTCACGGTCCGTGAGTTCGAGCCCCGCGTCGGGCTCTGGGCTGATGGCTCAGAGCCTGGAGCCTGTTTCCGATTCTGTGTCTCCCTCTCTCTCTGCCCCTCCCCCGTTCATGCTCTGTCTCTCTCTGTCCCAAAAATAAATAAACGTTGAAAAAAAAATTAAAAAAAAAAAAGCAAAGGAGAAAAGAATTGAAGATTTTTGTTAATTAATTCCTCCCAGGATTATGTCCCTCCCTAATTTAATTGATCTAGAAAACCACCTTACATTATAATTGTTTCGCCTGAAAGGATTTTTTTCCTTCGTGTTGTGAGTACTGACTCCATTTCCTTAGAACACTCAGAGATGGTTTTCTTAGGAAACCAGACCTACTTTACTTAAACTCACAGCAGACACATTCTAACTAAAATAAACACCTCGTAACTGATAGTGGGGATCATCATTTTCCAAATGCTGGAATGCTGTCCTCTTCTGTTTAGCATTCTTCTGTCCCAATACTTAAGTATGTTAAATACCAGCTAAGATATTGCTTGGTGAGTTTGGAATGAGAATAAAGCAAAGAAACAGAATGCTGTGTCAGCCAGGGATATTAGTTACAAGCAGCAGAAAGAGACTTTGGCTGATTTGAGAAAAAAGGAGGCAGAGAAGAAAGAGGAGGGGAGATGGGGGAGAAGGAAGAGAAGGGGGTTGTGAGAGGGTATTAGAGACTCACAGAATCTCCAGGAAGCCAGAGGAGGCAAGCCGAAGCGGGTAGGCACAAAGGGACACTCTGAAGCTGAAATCACCGGTAAAAATCACACCTCTGAGCAATTTGGTGGAAGGCACCCGGGTCATTTCAGCCATTGCAGGTGGCCTGGACACTGGCCTTCGCAGCAGTTCTGAAGCCATTGCTGCCCAGCAGGAAGTGGGAAGCTGCGGCCAGTGACATGGAGAATGTCCCTGTTTTTTGTGACACTAGTTCCAAATTCAAAGTCCCTTGTGGAGGTGGCCAAGCGTAAGACTGTTAGTGTGGTAGCTGGCAGAGTTGCCTGGACCAAAGCATTTTCAGCTTCTAAAGTGATAGGTGGGGGTCGTCTGGGTGGCTGGGTTGGTTAGGCGTCTGACTTGGGCTCAGGTCATGATCTCGTGGCTCCTGAGTTCGAGCCCTGCATTAGGCTCTCTACTGTCAGCACGGAGCCTGCTTCGGACCCCCTGGACCCCTCTGTCTCTGCCCCTCCCCCCCCAATAAACATTAAAAATTTTTTTAAAAATAAAGTGGTAGTTGGTCTGCCTCCCCACAAACTCAGAATGTGAGATGCTCCAGGGGCGCTTGGGTGGCTTGGTCAGTTAAGCATCTGACTCTTGGTTTTGGCTCAGGTCATGATCTCATGTTTGTGAGTTTGAGCCCCGTGTCAGCACAGAGCCTGCTTAGGATTCCATCTCCCTCTCTCTCTGCCCTTCCCCTTTTCACACATGCACTGTATCTCAAAATAAATAAATACACATTAAAAAGAAAAGAATGTGAGAAATCCCCCAACATGTCAGATACCAGGCAGCCGAAATAATGTCAAGTGTCGTCATGAATTATTTAAGTAGTCATTTCTCCCCAACAACAGGAAAACCTAATGCCTGTATGTATTTGTATCTATTTAGGGACCATATCTCAGTAGTGAGTAGTTCTCCCCTGTCTCTCCCTTGAACAATGTTAGATCCATTTCATTTTCTCTCTCTGCCTCCTGATTTTCTGGGTGTCATTCATTCTTGCTTTAGAAGGGATGTGAGTTTATAATTAAGTCAAAATATTTCTCCCACTGTGTGTTGATTCAATTAGTTCCAGCCCCAGAATCATTGCCTTTAAGCAAAGGTCTCAACAAACACCATGTGGTTCCCACAGCACAGGTACACCTCACTGGCACAGGGTCAGCAGATGCCATCCCAGAGAGCTGTGCTTTGTCCAGGAGCAGCGGTACATGTAATGGGCTGTGCTCTAGGAGAGGGGCCTGCCCCACTGCCCCTATACCTTTTTTTTTTTTTTTGGCGACTCCGCCAGGACCCGAACCCGGAACCTTTTGAATTAGAAGGCCCCTATACCTTTTAACAAGCAAGTAAGTCAAGAGAGGGGCTTTGCAGCTCACCTGCCTGGGAAAATGATTTGAGCTTGGGCACCATGAGCTACCTGACCAGAGGGGTCGTATATCTACTCATATCACCTGGAATCCTTGTGGGACGTCAAGGGCACATGCAGCACCCCTCATTTCCTTGCCTATTTTCAGCTGGCAGACAATCCTCCCTCCACAGCTGCACATAAACAACATGACTTAGGCTCAGAAACTCCGCACGGCCATAAAGCTGGTTTTGTTAATAAACCCAAAGATAACCGGGTTTATGCTAACAAATTCATACTGCTATTGGAATCAGAGTCCTAATTTATTGAGTGCAATGAGAAATATATCTGGCAGGCATGCCAGAGTAGAATCTGGTTGGCTGGTCGTTTTCCTCTCTAGATAAAAAAAAGTCTAGTTTATAAAAGAAAGGTTTCTTGGAGAGTAGACAAATAGCTTGGGCTGGTACAGTAGCTTCATAGATGTTAGGGACCAAGGCTCTTACCATTCTCTTCCACCATCTCCTTGCATGGCTTTCTTCTTCACAGTTATCTTATAATCCAAGATGGTTGTTGGAGCCTTGGTCACCACATCTGTGTTGCAGGAAGAAAGAGAGAAAAGACAAAAAGGAAACAACAACAACAACAACAACAACAAACCAGTCCCCTTCCATATGTATCCGATTTCATTAAGCAGCTTTCCTGTAAGTCTCCTCCAATACTACTGCTTGCATTTTGTGTGTCAGAAATGAGTCGTTTGGCTAAACCTTGGTGCAAAGGAGGCTGGGAAATATAGTCTTTTCCTGTCTGTCAATGTGGCCAGCTAAAAATTCACATTCCGTTACAAGAAGAAGGGGGAGAATTAATGTAGCAGTAGGCAACTAGCAATTTCTTAACATACTCTACCTTGTATAGTTATTAGGAAGATGAGTGTAATGGTTAAGACTATTGTATAAATACAGTAAGCATAATAGCTATTTGTTAAATGCCTTTTAGGTGTTGGCATCTTAATGGCACTGTATATGTGTTATTTCAATTAAATTGCACAATTGTTCCTTAGGTAAGTATAAGCATTTAAAATTTTTTTAATGTTTATTTATTTTTGAGAGAGAGTGAGACAGCGAGAGAGAGGGAGAGAGAGAGAGTGAGCGGGGGAGGGGCAGAGAGAGAGGGAGACACAGAAACAGGCTCCAGGCTCTGAGCTGTCAGCACAGAGTCTGACATGGGGCTCGAACTCGGGAATGGTGAGATCCTGACCTGAGCCGAAGTCGAATGCTTAACTGATTGAGCCACCCAGGCACCCCAGCATTTTTGTTTTATAGAGGAAAAAATTAAGGTTTCAGTAACCAGCTGATGGTCACATAAAATTAGTAGTGTAAGAATCAGATCCTAAATCTGACTCTACCTGATGTTGTAATGTCTCCCGATATAGTGTTAAAGAGAACGAATTGTAAGCAAAAAGAATCTATAATGCTATCATCTGGAGAAAATATACTCCATTTTACATAGCATTGCTATTTATTTATTTAATTATTTAAAAAAAAAATTTTTTTTTAACGTTTATTTATTCCTGGGACAGAGAGAGACAGAGCATGAATGGGGGAGGGGCAGAGAGAGAGGGAGACACAGAATCGGAAGCAGGCTCCAGGCTCTGAGCCATCAGCCCAGAGCCCGACGCGGGGCTCGAACTCATGGACAGCGAGATCGTGACCTGAGCTGAAGTCGGACACCCAACCGACTGAGCCACCTAGGCGCCCCCATAGCATTGCTATTTAATATACAGTTGCAATTAAGTGTGCCTCTCAGTTTTCCTTCTGCCATTTTAACTTTATAAAATATCCCAAGTTCCATGTCCTGAGTTTTCCCAATTAATTTATCTTTTGTAAAAAATGCTTATTTATTTATTTTTGAGAGGGAGAGAGCATGGGCAGGTACAAGTTGGGGAGGGGCAAAGAGAGTGAGCTAGAGAATCCCAAGCAGGCTCCATGCTGTCAGCATAGAGCCCCATGTGGGGCTCAAGCTCACAAATGGTGAGATCATGATCTGAGCTGAAATCCAGAGTCAGATGCCTAACCAACTGAGCCACCCAGGTGCCCCTATTTTATCTTTTTTGATATCACATCATTAAACCTCTTCTCTGATGTGGACATTAAGGTTCCAACTTTTTGCTAATGGCAAATGGCAGCCATTAACAGTTTTGCATTTATTCTGTTTCTTTTGAGTTATTTCCTATTAACTTTTACCTGTGGAAATCATGGTTTGAAAGACAAAAGCATGCTTATGGTACTTGCCATATATTGCAATATCATTTTCTAAAAGGTTGTCCCTATTTACACCACCACTGGCAAAAAATCAGTGGTTCCTCAACAGCAGTTTACCAGCAATGGATAGAGCTTCTATAGAGAGGGAGAGGGATGAAAAGAGAAATGGTGGGAAATGGTATCTCAAGTTAGTCTCAATTTGTTTTTCTTTGCTTATAGTAATAGTGATAAATTAAAAAAAAACTTTTCAATTTGCAAAACCAGTGCAAAACTGGGCCTGCGTTGTACAGGATAGAGTAAGTCTAAGACAAATTGTGATTATTTTTTTTTGCATGATTAGATAACAGAGGTACATTTACAATGAAGTAGATGAAACAAGTTTCAAGACCTCTTGTTTGCTTATGCGCCACTTCTGAGGCCCTGGAAGATGCTCTAGCAATGGTCTTGGGTTTTTGTGAAAAGTTGCAGAAGTAAGATATTTTCACTACAATCTGTTATGGCTACTTGGTGGTTTGCTGGTAAACTGTCTCTCTCTCTCTCTCTCTCTCTCTCTCTCTCAAAGGAAAAAACAAAACAAAACAAAAAACAGGCCTGATTTCTGATTTGTAGCATTTGCCCATTTCCATGGTGTAAATACCATGGCTGCTTTCAAGCTACTAATAGTTTAACAAGCAGATCATAAAATTCCTGAATATGCAACAATCAGCTTTTGAGAATCACCACCTGTCCCTTTGATACACATCCCTTACTGCCTCGTAGTGGCGGTAGAGTGGGCACAGTCATTGTGGGATTCTACTATGGGAAAGTTGATTTGGTATTGCACTGCATTTAGAGTTAGTGGCATCTATGTTGGATGAAAGCACTCTCATTATACTTAAGTTATTGATAGACTTCTGGTTATAGGAATAGCTTCCAGGAATATTCCTACCCCACGGTGCTTACTTGGAATTTTGACCTGAATGTGCAGGGCCAGAAGTGACATAATAGTATGAAAGTGTCCTATGTGTCCTGGCTCCTGGAAATTTGAAGGTCATGAAAAAGAAACAAGATTTGAAATGCTTAGAGTTCTTTTTTTTTTTTTTTTAATTTTTTTTTTCAGCGTTTATTTATTTTTGGGACAGAGAGAGACAGAGCATGAACGGGGGAGGGGCAGAGAGAGAGGGGGACACAGAATCAGAAACAGGCTCCAGGCTCTGAGCCATCAGCCCAGAGCCTGACGCGGGGCTCAAACTCACGGACTGCGAGATTGTGACCTGGCTGAAGTCAGACACTTAACCGACTGCGCCACCCAGGCGCCCCTGAAATGCTTAGAGTTCTAACACGGCATGTGGAAAATGATCAGACATGTGAAGTAGTAAAGGAAAGATTTGGTTCCTATTGATGCCTAGCCAAAATAGTTCCCTTCTGTTAGGAATAAACCTGATAATATCAAAAGTTCAACAACTTCTTTAAAGGGAAAGTGGAGGCATACATGTACTAGTGCTTTAAACAGTGAGTGGAACTAAGTGTGTGAATTATTATGTGTTATGTATCACAAAATATAGATCATATCTTAACATGATATTAAATAATATTATAAAGCTGAAAGAAAAATTTCTAAACAGTCAGAAATTAAGAAACAAACATTGATCAACCATGCTGGAGGACACACTGAATGATCTTTATATCCTCTTCAGAAAAAATGATACTATAAAATTGTCACATGAGGAAGAGATCAACAAGTATGTGGGCAAAAGTGTAGGAAAAAACATTACAAATGTGTGGGAGGCATCATTTAATAAAAATGTTGTATCTACTTGGAAAAAGATAGAATGAGATACATACATTACATATGTTGTACCATACCCAAGGATCTAATGCCATTTTGTCTTTCATAGCATTGATATTTTGTAAGAGTCTGGGCCAGATGTTTTATAGACTGTCCTACACTTTGAATACATCTGATCGTCTTTTCATGATTAGATTCAGGTTAAACATCTTTTGCCAGAAGATTATATAGGTGATGTTCCCTTTTCCAAGGGCATCACATCAAGAGGCATATGATTGCCCCTTATTGACAATGCTTCTTTTGGTCATTTGGGTAAGAGAGTGCTTTATATGTATGTATATACGTATCTATAAATCACACAGCGACTTATTCTCACGCTAAGAAGGCAAGTTATCAGGCAAGACTTCTAGTGCGCAGCAGGAGGCAGTCGTTTTCTCAAGGCTCTGCGGAACCGGTCCAACCACGCCCATCCCACTGCCCTCCCGCGTCTTTTTTCCCCGGAAAATCAATTCTCAGAACCAGAAAGCTCCTACTGCATCGCGCCCAAATCTTTTCCCATCAGCACGGGTGCGCCTGCGCAGCGCGTCTCCAGGCGGCTCCTTTCCAGCGCCCGGCCGCCTCTTTTTCCTGTTCTCCTCGGCCTCCCCTTCACTCGCGCTTTTCCCGGAGGGGTCATAACAGGGCGCCAAATTCGCGTCCGCGGGAAGGCCGGGGGCGGGGCGCGGCGCGGCGCGGCACGTCAGTGGCCTTCCGGGCGGAAGTCCGCAGCCTCCGGAGCTTCTGATTGGCTTTCAGCCTGGCGCCTGTCTCGGCCCCCGCGCCAGTTTCGGGCTGGTTGGCGCGGAATCGGGAGACTTCGGAACCATGGCGCTCGTGCACGGTGAAGACTGCGAGCTGGGGTCAAGCGGTGAGGGATGACCCCGCGCGCGGGGTCCTGAGTTGGGAGTGTAGGGACCGTGGCATGACTGTAGGTGGTGGGGATTCTGGAGTGGTTTCTTATTTTGTCTTAGAGAGGCGCGCATCCGGGTCGCTGTACTGGTCTTTTCGGGCGCGGACCTCGGCCATCCCGGGTAGGACCCCTTTGGTTGGTATCGGGTGGTGCTTCCTTTTAGGACCGTTTGCACCTGGCAAACCAGAGCACACCCCCTGCAGGGCCTGTGTCACTCCTGGTGTCCACGCTAGTCTGCATTTTCTTTTTATTTCTTTTGGTGAGCGCGTTCCACGTGCTGGGCACACCTTCATCCAGACTGGCCCCGGTGGGGCACGGGTTTGCTTCAAAGTATCTCCGGACTCTGGCCCCAAGTATCTGCTTGAGGGCTAGGGCAGAACGGATGTGGGCCCTTTCTATAGAAGCTCCCAGGAAAATTGCTTATATCTTGTAACTCAGCAGGAGAGAAAGGTCTAAGGGCTGTCACCGCAAGATACAAATGGGATTTGTCTTTTTAGGTAATGGATTTCTACTTTGTGCGTTAGCAATTTTTTCTTTAAATTCTGTCGAAATTTCTTCAAGTGCTGCATAGAAATAATATTCACAATCTAGTCGTCTCTGGTGAAGTTCCCCCCCCCCCCCAAAGCATCAGCTCAGCAGCATTTGGGATGTCATATATATGACGCCGTTTTCAGTAGTAATCTTTTACTTCCAAAAATAGAATACAAAAATGTAAATTGGCTTTGTGTGATTTCTGATACTTGAACTGTGTTCATCTAGTGTGACTTAACTTCAGTGAACTTCTAACTTAAAATCAGATGCTTCGCTTTTCTTAGCTCAAGCTCCATCACCTGTCACTCAAATACATCACCATTAATGAGAACTTGCTTTCTAATCAGCTTCCTTTGCATTCACCTAGTTGTGAATCACAGATTTCAATTTCTTCTAGCCTTTCGTTTTTAAGACAATTTATTTTGGAGAGTCGTCTAGCCTGGATTACAAATGGGGTGTGGGATGTGAGTATGCGAACAGTCTTTGCAGCCGTCCATCAGTGATTTGCCACTAGGGTGTCTTTCTTCACCCTAAAAACTACGTCATCTACGAACATCAAGAAATCACTCTTCGGAGGATACTGTGTAATCTTGAGACTCTTTTAAGTCATGGTGTTGATTAAGTAGTTGCTGGAGCTTGTGACTAGAATTTTTTCCTTAGAGCAGAAAGATTGTTACCTGAAAGACTGTTGCAGGCTAGTGTCTGTCTGCTTTTGGGGAGAACGGGGGTACTTCAGACGGTAATCTTGAAGCAAATATTTAAACTTTTGTAATGGGTTATTTTCATGCTTTTTGGGGTTAACTTACCTACATGAAGCATTGGACACATTCCAAGAAGAAAATTCTAGGCCTTTTTTTTCCCTTAGGTATTAGAAGGTGGGGCACCTTGACAATGGCAGTGAAAAGTTAAAAGGTCTGTAACTAGCTGTTATTATATATGAAAAGGGATCAGGGAGAGTTTAATGATTTAAAAAAGCAGGTACGGTGGTTTATTCATTTGTTCATTCAGCAAATATTTATAATGTACCTACGAGGTATAGGCAGTCTGCCAGACTCTGGTGCAACAGTATTACAGTGGTAGGTAAGCTGGACATGTATTTTATCTTCCTGGAGTTGAGATGGTAAAGATCTAATTATGTGTGGTGCTATATTGAGGCTTCTCTGAGCAAACTGCTTTGCTTTGTTTTTGCTTTCTAGAAGCTAGAACATGGTACTGCTAGGTGTGGTGTGTGTGGGCGGTGTGTGTTTGTGTGTGTGTGTCTACCCTGTATCTGTACACATGTAACACAAACATTAAATGAGATTCTGTACTGCTGAGTACAAAGTAAGCCGGGGATCTTCATTTAATGCTTAACAACCTTATGGAGCAGAGATGATTATCCCCATTTCCCAGATGAGAACTCTGAGGCTCTGCATTAGTCAGAGTCCTTAGGTGTAAGCTGCAGGAGCCAACTCTAGCTGATGTAAATAGAAAAAAGGAATTTATTGGAAGGATTTTAGGGATTAGAAGGATATGTTGTTCACAGAAACTCCAGGAGGATTGGAGAGTCAGTCAAGGGGCTGCTTAGCCAGGAATGTGATTAAAGTCATGTCCCAAAACTGGTCTACTGAGGAGGTCATTGCCAGCCATGGCCAAGTACTTGATGTTATAATTTGTACCTTGGGACATTGCTGGCTCCGTGAGCCCAGGTAATCCTCTTGCAGCTGATACTACTTCTAGAATCTTCCTTTAGCCCACCCCCCTTTCCTTCTGTCACGAGCATCTGATTGAAAGTCTGAACTGGTGTTCTTAATTGATAGAGCCTCTTTTATATGTTCATGCTCTAGTTGCAAGGGTGTCTGGGAAAGAGCATCTGGTTTTGCAACTTATGTAGTGACATTTGGGCTCTGTGTGTCCGAGCAAGATTTATAAGCGGGGAGATTCACAAATAGGTTCAGGTGCTGGGCAGCTTAAAAACCAACAACAAGACATCTGATCACTGCAGCTCAGAGACACTAACTGGTGGTCTCATGTCACCCAGTAAGTGGTGGAGTTGGATTGTACTGCTTTTCCCTAATCTGTTCTCCCACTCTACACTTTGATGTCAGATTTATCTTCCATACTGACTTTCTCACGGTTTCTCAATGCACTTGGCAGTTTCATCCCTTTGTAATTTGGCTCATGCTTTTTTTCTGTGCTTCTGCCCCTTTTCCCCCTATACAATGATGGTGAAATTCTATTTCTCTTCCTGGGTCAGTGTTGGCAACCTCCCCTGTGAAGGCTTCCCTGATTCCTCAGGCAAAATTAACAGTGCTCATTTCTGTGTTTCCTGAGTACTTTGTTCTTCCTTCTTATTGGGCACCGTGTCTGTATGATCGTGGGAACCTCAGGTCCTTTTGCTTTATTTGACTGTGAGCCCCCTTGACGACAGGCAGGTGTCTGTTGCTTGTAATTGTACCCCAAATCCTGTAGAGTGGCACAGTATTGCCTGTGAAGTAAGTCCATTTGAAGAACTGTAGATTTCGTCAGGATAGTCTACTAAAGGGGTCCACGGAGTCTTTAAAAATATACTGAGACCAACTTTTCACTCTCACTGGTCATGCCCAATACTCTCTGAAACCTTTTCACGTAGGCCTGCTCATGATTTTTTGAAATCATTTGAGTGACACCCAAGATTTGTGGCTGTCATCATCAACTACCTGCTTTCCTTAATTTTTACTTAACGCTGTTTTGAAAATGGACTTAAAAGATGCAAAAGTCAAACAATAGACTGAGATGGTAGAAAGAGATTCCATTTCCAGAAAGCTAGAAAAAATAAGATCTCTAATTATGCTTCACCTTTAAGATCTAGTTTTCAACAGTTTATTGTCAGCATTTACATTTAACTTTAAATTGCATCTTCTATTTCAGTCAAACACTTTGTCAGTCAGTTTAATGTTGTTATGAATGTTCCAGAGGGATTGGAGCTTTTAGGATTCATCTCATCAATACTTCTTTTCTGTGCCTACTCCTTTTTATAAAATAATTAGCATCAAATACAATAAAATACTCAATTTCACAGACCTAGATGGCAATCGTGCTAAGCTGAAACGCACGGCTGGCAGGCAGCGCTGCCTCGCTTGCCTTGGTTATTCTTCAGCTGGTAAATGAAAGTCTTAATTTTGTGGATGAACTCTTTTCAGCGTACGTGTGTGTTGGTCAGTTGATAATGACCAAAAACATGAATAATTCAAAAGTTGAATGAACGAACACTGAGGCCTTCTGATATTCCAGTAATTTTTGACAAAATACATTTTAATCTTTGTAATTTTGCACTATCATACCATGTTGTAACCGACTGAGTGAGGCCTGGAAGTTAGTGAAGGATTCAATCTCTTCAGAGCCCTACTTGTTAAATTCTCCCAACCACCCACTTGATCCCTGCTTTGAAATTCCAAGTACTTTATCTGCCCCTCTGTTAGGGCAGGTATCCTAAAGACTGGTTTTGAACTAGTTGTTAACTTATCTCCCATTTTAGATTATGAATTCTGTGAGTACACAAACCATGTCTTTCTGATCTTTGTGTCTTTCAGAGCGCTTAGTACAATGCAAAAAGCAGATGCTCCTTCAAAGCCTTTCAAGTGTTAATAGAATACAAAATGACTTGTCCTTCTCCTATAACTCTGCTTATGGGCTGTCATTTTTAATGGAAAGGTTATGGACTAATGGCTGATCTCCATTCTGCAGTGTCTCCATAAGATATCAGTTGAATTTGGAATTTTCCTCTTTGGGGAGGAAAAAAATAACAGTTGCTTCAGTTATTTTCACTGGGTCTTAGAGAAAATTTCTGGAGTCACAGGAGCTGCATGAATATGACCTTTGAACTTACTGTCTACAATATGAAAAGTATGTGTGTATAATATTAAAATTGTTACTATTGGCTAGAAACATCCCTGTTACTGAGGAAAGATGGCTGGCAATTTTCTAACATTTCCTATAAATTTGGCTTTTTTTCAGCTCTGTCAGATTCAGGGAGTTTTGTAGCTTCTCGATCCAGGCGAGAAAAGAAATCAAAGAGAGGGCGCCAGGAAGCTCTGGAAAGACTGAAAAGGGCTAAAGCTGGTGAGAAGTATAAATATGAAGTAAGTAACCATTTTTCTTTTTTTTTTCCCCTCCTGTGCTTTATCTAATTCATAGCCTGTTGGTATTTTATGTCCCCTTTGTCATTGATGAGAAATAAGCATATAATTCGCTCTTGTTGTGATAGTCATTTCTTACTATTAAGCATGGGCATGAAGTAGATTTGCACATTGTGTACACTGCTTGACCCTTTGAGTTCCTGTAAGGCACTTTACGCATGCTATTCAAATTCTGATGAAAGCAGATCTACATTTTTGTCCTTATTAAGCACACTGTAGCTTTGGTAAGTCCCATAGCTTTGTTGGGGGAAACTTAGAAATGCTTTTACCTTACTCTTAAGGTATTGAGCAGTCTAGCTAAGCACTACTTCGTGGAGAGAATTTTTCTTTCTAATTTCATCTGCAAGGGGTGAATCTGCAAGGACTTGGGCCTTACTGCTGTTGTGTCCTATGTGTAAGATTGAATGTGATGCCCTTTTGGCCTGCAGGTAAATAAGGAAAAAAAAGGAGCGGCTGCCATCTAGACAGCATTGTCTGGGTTCCCTTTCAGTGTGCTTCCTATATCTTAGAGTATCTTTGCTGCCTTAGGGCTAGAAAGTGCTTAATTAATACTGGAAAATAATGATAACTCCAACTGCTCATATACTTTTTTAGCAAACATTGTTTTAAGTTCTTTTACTAATAGGTTCATTTATTTAATCTTTCCAATAATCATGAAAAAGTTAGATACTATGATTAACAGCATTTCACAGGTGAGAATCCTGAGGTCACAGTGGCGGATCCTGGAGCCTGGATTTGAGCACAGGCAGTCTGGCTTCAGAATCTGCATATTTAACAATGGTATATACTGTGCTATGCAATTAAGAAAGTAGAAGAGTGTTTTTTTTTTCACTTGCCATCATTCAGTCAAGTTAAGTGAGTCAACCAGATCACAAAGGGTTGCTAAAAGGATTACAGTAAAGCAGGAGTAAAGCATTTTTAATGTAGGAACTTCTGTAAAGGAGTTCTGTGGGGGCATTTCAGATGTTGACACGATGTGACTGATTTTTCTTTAATCACTCATGTTAATTGCATGGCTCTAAGGGTTCATGCCAAGCAGTAGCTCTGTTTTGTGACATAGAGTCAAAATGACATTTTACTCAAAATAATTTGTTAAAATAGTTTTCTGGTATCTTTTTGATAGTATATTAAAGTGAGTTACTTAAATAAGAGACAAAGTATGCCTGATAGACTTCAACCAACAAAAATCATCCTGCCAGTTCCCTTCCCCTGCCAAAAGAAACTTGGTCAGTATAGTAATATTGTTGGATGGGTTTGTGTTTCGGTTGTCAAAAACTTAATTCGGTAGGGCAGGTAGTTTCTGTTATCAAATGGTGAAAGGCCAAATCAACATTTTCCAGTGATCCCTATGGAGCAGATTAAATAGCTGGTGAAAACCAAGCCTGGTCTGGTCATTGTTAGAAGTCTCATTGCTATGGCAGGAGTCTAGTCAGCTCTGCACATCGGGCTCTCAAAGCTCCACGTCCAAGCGATTTTTCCTGGAGTGTTAGCTTTTCAGCTGGAGTTAGTCATTTCTTCTAGCCCCTTTCCCACTTGAACTCTGGAGAGAAGGGGGGGGATTTTTAATGAGGTGTCTTTGAATTCTTCTAAGCAGACCACCAAATTTGCACCTGGGATGCCGATGGCCTGTTACTGTAGCCGCTGAGGTGGCTGCCTCTGTTCTGCTTGTTGCTTACGTTGTGAAGTGCTCTGCTCTGTTCATGTCAATAAATCCTGGTGTTCTGGCCCTCCTGCAGTTGGGCAGCTCATGTTGCTGGAGGACTTGCCCTTCACCTAGCTCGGCATTCCAGTCTCTGCAGTCTCAGGGCCTGAGAACGGTAGGGCATCAGTGGTAATGCCGACAGGGATCACTGAAACATTGTTTCTGGTGTGTCTGTAGAATACCGAGTATGCTTGTTGTGCTGAGTGGGAGAGGGAGATAGATGGGGGAGGGTTTCCTTTTGAACTATATTTGGTTGGTTGAATAGTTCATAAAATTGTCAGTTTGCAGGACATCATCAGCTAGTGTAGAGGGGGTTAACATGCCTTATGGGTTTGCTAACTACAGGAGAAACCAGTCTAGAAGTTACAAGCGAATAATCCCCAAAGCAGCTACCAAAGAATTGGCTATAATTCAGTTTGTTTTTTATGAAGCCGATGAGTAATTGATGGTGTGACAAGTGTATTATGCTAATGGAATCATTTAATATCTTGTGTTAACACCCACGTAAAAGGAATACTAAGTTAATTGATGTCTATTTAAGGAAAACCTGGTAGTGGTGTTGAATGTCAGAACTCATGATTTGGTTGCAGCTACTCCTTCAGGCTGCCATTCCAGTTTCAATTTGACGATTTTCCATCAGAAATGTTTAACGCTTTCACTCCATTTGAAGCTTTCTCAAACTTGTATGATGGCAGGTTGAGGACTTCACAAGTGTTTATGAAGAAGTTGATGAAGAACAGTATTCGAAGCTGGTTCAGGCCCGTCAAGATGATGACTGGATCGTGGATGATGGTATGTGGGAGGAAATGGCCTCCTAGACGCTGTACTAGTTGTGTAGAGTCTTGTGCAGTGGAGTTGCTGCTTTGCACGAGCAGACGTAAGACACTGTGAAGATCATACCATTGGTTCAGATTTTTCTCAAGTACAATATTTGAGAGTGCAGAGGCAGTACAATACGAAGTTTGTTTTGGGATATTTGGAGAGTCCGGCCACATATCTCAGGAGCTAGTATAAAACATCCAAGAAGGGGCTAGGAATTGGGAGGAACCATGTACCTGTGGGGTATCCTCGGGTGATGTGGGAATAAGAAAACTACCTGTTGCACAGAATGTCTGTGAGGATTACACAAAGCTCTTTGTGTGAACACTAACCTGGACAGTGGAAAGCTCCGGGCAGAGGCTGGTCCCGATGTTCTTACAACCCATGTGGAAAGCCCACTGGTTACTGCTTGTCGGGTGTGACTTCTTGGCCATGTGATTGCCGACCACTGGGGGGGGGGTGTGTAGACTGCACCTGTGACCATATTTATGTTTCTTTTTCTGTAGTTGGACTCAGCTATATTGCCACTTTTCTCTGGAGACTGAGGTGCTTTTTCTGGGCCTCTGTGATCTCGATTCTTGTACTTTTTATTCTTTTGGTAGAGCAAAACTACTGCTAAACATCCTGTTGTGGCAGACTTTGATCCTGAGGGCCAAATTGTTTCCCTAGCTCACCTGGATGGGCATAGCATATTTCCTTTTGTTTTGACTCAGCAAACCTGCTGTGTATGTAAATGTTGTGTTTCATCTGGCACTCATCTGAACCAGGTTTCTGCTACACTTAAAGATGGCACAGGCCGGGAGAACATCTGAGTGGGTATAAAAGGTGTTTTGTTGTGGTGGTGGTGGCTAAAATACTACTAGCCACTTTTAGAAACTTGATTCCAATTTAAAATTTTGTCCTGTAGATGGTATTGGCTATGTGGAGGATGGCCGAGAGATTTTTGATGATGACCTTGAAGACGATGCCCTTGATTCTTATGAGAAAGGTAACTATTTTGTTTCTAAGAGAGTGCCATTTTGAGATATAAAGCATTAACATTTGAGATGACTTGGTACTTTGACACGGGTTCCTTTAAGGGTAAAGGACCTACCACAACTGTTTTTAGGTGTGGTATATGTTCTCATATTGAGAGAAGTGTAGTTCTGTAGAAAATTAAATGTAAAAAGAAAAACAATACCATGAAAGGAAGTTTCGTGTCTCTGTGTTCCAAAGAGTTTGGTCTTTTACTTATTTTGGAATTTCATTTCTGTGGTCATTTTAGACTTGGTGATTTTGAGAGCTGCAGCAATAAATGATGTCTTTTAATTTCTACTGAATTGATGTGCTTACAATTTTAGCTCTTTGATAGTAGCATAGTACAATAATTAGATTTAGTAATCAACTTGCTTTGTCTAATCAAAATTTAAAATGATACAAATGAATGTGTCAGATTTTCTTAGCTACATAATCTTTGACAAAATGTTTTTTCTTAAGTAAACAAGCCTGATTTAGTTTCTGTAAAATGTGAAGGGGAAATTGTCTTTAGTGTTTGTTTTTTTGATTTGCCTCATTATTACCACCAAGTGTAGATCATGGGTCAGCAAATTATGGCCCACTCACAGCCAGTTTATTTTAAACCGCTTTATTGAACTGTAATTCACGTACCATACAATTCACCTATTTAAAGTGTACATTTCAGTGGTGTTTACTATAGTCACAGAGTTGCCCAGCTATCACCTTAGTTGGTCTCACTTTTTTTTTTTTTTTTTTTTTACCTCAGAAGGAAATCATGCCTGTTACTATGTAGGGCCCCAGCTCAGAATGTTTTTTTCTTTTCTTTTTTTTTTTAATTTTAGGGAGGGAGAGTGCAAGCAGGGGACGGGGTGGGGGAGAGAGAGAGAGAGAGAATCTTAAGCAGGTTCCACACTCAACACGGACCCTGATAGGGGGCTCGACCCCACGACCTGGGGATCATGACCTGAGCTGAAATCAGAAGTTGGATACTCAACTGACTGAGCTGCCCAGATGCCCTGGTTTTTCATTTTTAAAAGGTGTTTTTAAAAAAGAGAAAAATGCAAGGAAGAATATGTAGCAGTGTGAGAGATATGTGCAGCCACAAAGCCTAAATTCTGTTCTATCTTGTCCTTTTTTAGAAATACTGGGCCCTAATTTGTGGATTTTTAACATTTACTTTCTTCCTCTTCCCCCTTCTCAACCACATATACACAGACTTAAGTTTTCGTTAACTTGTTGAAAGTAAGTTTTAAAGCCATGATGCTTTACTTCTACAGGTTTCAATAGTGACCTCCTAAGAACAAGAACACTTGTGTACTTAGCCACAGTACTATTCTCATAATATTATATAACATATCGTTCATATTAAGATTTCCTCAGCCCAAAATGATACCTGTTTTTTCTTTTTTTTTTTTTTTTAAATGTTTTATTTATTTTTAAGACGGAGAGAGACAGAGCATGAGTGGGGATGGGGCACAGAGAGAGGGAGACACAGAATCCGAAGCAGGCTCCAGGCTCTGAGCTGTCAGCACAGAGCCCGATGCGGGGCTCAAACTCACGAACCGTGAGATCATGACCTGAGCCAAAGTCGGACACTCAACCGACTGAGCCACCCAGGCGCCCCCGATACCTGTTTTTTCAAGTGCAGAGTCCATTTCAGTTTTTATGTCTCTTGAGTGTTATTTAGTATAGAACGGCACCATCCATCCTCTCCTCCCACTCTGGCTTTTTTTTAGTCCGGGGGGGGGGGGGGGTGGTCTTTCATCACCTTGACATCTTCAAAGGGACCAGGCTGGTTTTGTTCACTATTCCACAATCTGGGATTTGCCTGATTGCTTCTTGGTGTATAGAGGTTAAATATTTAAAATTTTTTTAATGTTTTTCATTTTTGAGAGAGAGAGACAAAGCACAAACAGGGGAGGCGCAGAGAAAGAGGGAGACACAGAATCCAAGCAGGCTTCAGGCTCCGAGCTGTCCGCACACAGCCTGATGCGGAGCTCGAACCCACAAACTGTGAGATCGTGACCTGAGCCGAAGTTGGACGCTCAGCCGACTGAGCCATCCAAGTGCCCCTAGAGATTAAATATTTTGTCAAAAATGCAATATAGAAGAAATTGTGTCCTTTCCACTGATCATATCAGAGGCACATAATGTCATTTTGTCCTATTCTTGGTGATACTGAGTTTGCTCTCTTGGCCAAAGTGATGTTCATCAGATCTCTTCCTTATAAAGCTACTTTTCCACCTTTGTATTAATGTACATAAGGGATGATATGTGAGATCATGTGTATATCTTTCACTCACCATCGCCCAATGCTTTCAACATCTATTGATGACTTTCTCTTTCCTTTTTTTTCCTCTTTCCTTTTTAAAATGATCACTTTAAACTCAAAGATTGAAATAAAATTACTGTTTTAGTTCAGTATCCATTATCATTATTTTTCTTTTTGATGTTCAAATTATCCTAAATTTGGCAGTGGGAGCTCCTTTGAGCTGCCTCCTATGTCTTTTTGACATGACCACTTTGGTCTTTGAGCATATCCTTGCTTCCTGGGCTAGGAAGGTGTTCCAGGTTCTCATTGTATTATTCCTGTCGCTGACCTGGAATCAACTGTTTCTCCCCAAGAATCATGGCTCCTTGAGTGGAGAGTGGTATTCAGATCAGGAGGATGGATGGTACTCTTTGCTACTGGGCCCTTTTAGTGACTAGAACTAAGAGATTTTATATGTGTGTCTGTCATGATTTTATAGTGATACATTCATTTCAAATATAGTACCACAGGGTTCTTACTTTGTCTTCTCCAATTCTGTATTTGTATCTGCCTTCAACATCGTGAAAACCCTTGTACTTTATTTTTCTTATTTATTTAAAAATTTTTTAGCATTTATTTGTTTTTGAGACAGAAAGAGAGCACGAGTTGGGGAATGGCAAAGAGAGAGGGAGACAGAATCTGAAGCAGGCTCCAGGCTCTGAGCTGTCAGCACAGACCTGACGTGGGGCTCGAACTCACATACTGTGAGATTATGACCTGAGCCGAAGTCAGACGCTTAACCGACTGAGCCATCCAAGCAGCCCGAAAACCCTTGTCCTTTAAAATACACGCAAAATAATTTTAGAAGTTTTAGAGCTACTAAACCAATATGTCTACTGACAACCTTTCTAAGTGAAGTTTATTATTTCTTTGCAGTTTGGGGTGCCCAGGTGGCTCACTTGGTTAACTGTCCAACTTCGGTTCAGGTCATGATCTTGCATCTCATGGGTTCGAGCCCCGTGTTGGGCTTTGCACTATCAGTATGGAGTCTTCCTTGGATTGTCTCTCTGCCCTCCCCCATTCACGTGTTCTCTCTCAAAATAAATAAATAAATAAATAAATCATTTTATAAACAATTGAAAAAGTTCTGGAGATCGGTTGAACAATGCTGTGAATATATGTAACTGTACTGAATTGTACATAAAAATGGCTAAATAATTTCTTTGCAGTTTTATTTGTTCTCACTAAGGGTGTATAGTTAGAGGATTGTGTTTGGAAGGTGCGTGAAGTATTTTTTTCTTTGTGCTATTTTATCAGTTTACTACCAAGGTTCATTTGTGTTTGTATTCAAATTAGGATTTAAAAAAATCCTTTGTTTCAATTTCAATTTTTGAATATTGTGAAAGATTTTCATGATTTCAAAATCAAAACGATACTGAGATCAAGACTCAGATAAATCTTATCCTCATCACTGTGCTCTCTACTTGGTTTTTACCCAGTTTCCCTAGGTAACCATTTTTAATAGTTTCTGATTATCCTTCCTGTTTTCCTTCCACAAAAGAAATAAGGATAAATGTAATTTTTTAATGTTGGATGTTACTTAGTCATTCATTAGTTACTGTAAATATGTGGACTGTCTTTCTGGTTTCTGCCAACCTGTGTAATGTAGGGACTCTACACGGTGGTACCATTTGGTAGCAATGTGGCTAATTGTGTATTTGTAGTTTTTGTGTGTCCGTGAAGAAGAGAATGAAAGGAACCTGTGTGCTTTTTATCTCCCTGAACAGAGGAAGACTTTGTTTGAGTTATGGCTTTGTTGTGAATTGTCTTTATCATCTTTAATGACTCCCATCAGTTACCTGGACCTGAGTTTTGTTATCTGTAAGTTAGGTTGCACTGGACCCAGAGGTTTTTGATGAAAGGACCCATGTCCTAGTCATCTCAGTGCCAGTCACAGTAGCACGTGCAGAGAAAGTATGCAGTATTTGTCGAATACACGAGTCATCTTTTTGTTTCCATTGTCATCTTGTTATCTCTTCCTAGTAACACATCAGTGAAGAGAATGACTTGGCATTCTCAGTTTTATACGTCTTTATTCCATGCTTTGCCACCATTCATCCATGAGTCCCCACTGCCTCAGTGCCCCTCAGGAGAGCCCAATAAGGTCCCTAAGATCTTAGGAAGGGAAAGAGAATTCTGTAGTCCCCTTGGAAGACTTAGAAGAAATTGTAGAGTTTTGCATAGATGTAAAAGGACAACTCTCTGGTGTGGATCCAGTCCCTGACATGTTTTCAAATAGAAGCAGAAAATATTAACTAAGTCCTAATGAAAAAACAAGTAGGAAAATGAATAAAACAAATAAAACAGAAGTACTAACACTGTGAAAGATTCTACATCAGATGTTGACTCCTATTCTTTATGTTTCTTTTTGTCCTTCTCTAGATACTACTAACCTACAATGGGGAGATTAAAGCCTACTTAAGAAACCTTCCATGCTATTCAAACCTCTGTTGACCTTCTCTTTTGATACCCTGTATTAGGACCTGTATTTTGTGTTGTAAACATTTTGGCCATTAATTCTATTCTGGTTTCAAACTGCCAAATGATTTCAATAAAAAAATATTTCTCTTATGTTTTTCACAAATGTTCTAACAATTTTTTCATTTTTAGGTACACGAAAAAAATGCCCTTTTTGCAGTTAAATACACATACATTTTATTATAATTGATGTTTAATAAGTTAACAATGTTTGTAGCCATGACCATTATCTAGGTCCAGAACATTTTTAGCACCCCAGGTGGAAACCCATACCCATTAAGCAGTTGCTCCTCAGTCTTCCTTCTCCTATCACCTGGCAGCCACTAGTCTTTGTCTCTGTGGATTTGCCTATTTTGAAAATATGTGGCCATTTGTGTCTGGCTCCTTTCATTTAGCATAATGATTTAAGGTTCCTTTATGTTGTAGCATGTATTAGCACTTCCATCCTTTTTGTGGCTGAATAATAATCCATTGCAAGGCTATACCACATATTGTTTATCCATTTATTAAGCTGATGGAATTTGGGATGTTTCTACCTTCTGGTTATTGTGAATTGTCCTGCTACAAACATTCATGTGTAAGTTTTTGTTTGAACACCTGTTTTCAGTTCTTTTGGGTATATACCCAGGAATGGAATTATGTGTGTATATTTTTATTTTTTTTCTCACACAAAAGAGATTTTTCTGTGGATGCTTTTATAATCTGTTTTTTCACTTAACAGGGTGACCTGAAAATCATTCCATATTAGCACATGGAGATACTTCTTTCTTACTTACTTTTTTCTACCTACTTGCATAGTATTTAACTGTATAAACATGTGATGATGGTGTATTCAAATGGTTTCCATGAGTTGTCAATTAGATTTTCAACAATTTGCTTTCACAAAAAAATCTTCATTGAGTAACTTGGTGTGTGTGGTGCTTTTCTCAGAGAAAACTCCTAGAAGGAGGATTGCTGGCTCAGAGAGTAAATGCACATGGAGTTTTAGGAGATACTGCTCCAGTACTTGTCCCATTTTGCACTCCCATGAACAGTATGAGTGTCCATTTAGACCCTATGGCCTTGCCAACAGAGTGCATTGTCAGGCCTTTGGATTTTTGGCATTCTGATACGTGAGAAGTGACATCTGAATTTGTTTTTCATTTGCGTTTCTTCTACAGATGAAGTTGAGCATCTTTTCATGAAACTTAGAGCTGTTTATACATTTTTAATTTTTAAGTTTTTTTAATGTTTGTTTATTTTTGAAGGAGAGAGAGACAGAGAGTGAGCGGGGGAGGAACGGAGAGAGGGAGACACAGAATCCAAAGCAGGCTCCAGTTTCTGAGCTGTCAGCCCAGAGCCTGATGCGGGACTCGCACTCACAAACTGTGAGATCATGACACGAGCTGAAATCAGATGCTCAACCCACTGAGCCCCGACTGTTTATATATTTTTTAATGTGAACTGTATGTTTGTGTTTATTGTGCACATTGTTTTTGGGCCTTGGGGCTTTTTTAATATCAGGGAATTTCTTCTTAAAGTTCATTTATTTATTTTGATAGAGTGCTTGGGCATGAGCAGAGAAGGGGCAGAGAGAGGGAGAGAGAATCCCAAGCAGGCTCCACACTGTCAGCACGGAGCCTGATGTGGGGCTCAAACTCCTGAACTGTGAGGTCATGACCTGAGCTGAAATCAAGAGTCAGATGCCTAACCAACTGAACCACCCAGGCACCCCAGGAGTTTTTTTTAATCAGAAAAATTGGTTCTTTATCTGCAAAGCACTGCAAAAGTTTTCTTGTGTTTTGTCTTTAAACCTGTTTCTGGTGTAATTGAATCTGTCGATTTTTTTCTTGCAGATGGATTTTGAATCTGTTAGAAATACTTTACTTATACCCAGCTTACAAAGGAACTTGAAAGTATTTGTCTATTTTCATTAAAAATTGTTTGATCTGTGATTTTTTTGTGTGTTGGTACTGTTTTCTTTACAATTGGAGAGCCAACACTACTTGTTAAAAAGTCCATTTTCTCCCCAGTGATAATAAGATGCCACCTTTATTATATGCTAGGTTACACAAGTAATTCAGTCTTTTCTGGATTCAATTTCCTATTTCATCTGGTGGATATCTTCTTTTAAAAATTTATTTTAATGTTTATTTATTTTTGAAAGAGTGAGACAGAGCATGACTAGGGGAGTTGCAGATAGAGAGGGAGACGCAGAACCTGAAGCAGGCTCCAGGCTCTGAGCTGTCAGCACAGAGCCCGACATGTGTGGCTCAGACTTAAAAACCCTGAGATCATGACCTTAGCCGAAGTTGGACGCTAAACTGACTGAGTCATCCAGGCACCCCTGGTGTGTGTATTCTTACACCACACTGTATTAACTATTCATTCTAGGTCTTTTTGAGGTAGAGAGTTCTGGAATGAATCAGAAAGGGAGTAAAACTGGCAGTATTAGAAGAGTTTGTAGGTGATTAACACATTGCCATAAGAGAAAACATGGAAAAAATGTTTCCGTGCCGTTTAGTGTTGTTACAACATATTGTGTGTTTGTGTGTGTGTGGGGGGGGTTGCTCTTCCTCAGAAGATGGAAATTAGGATGCTACACTACCATGATTGGTAATCCTATTTCTTCATAGTTCAGTTTTCCTGCCATCAGGGTAGCACTAAAAAAGATGATCTCATGAAGGCTGCTAGGCTAATCCTCCGGTTCCAGATGAGCTTGGTTGTTTCATTTCTCTTGGAGAAAAAACAAAAAAAAAATCCTACCTTTTAAAAAGATTTCTGTTCACACTAACAATAGCCATTAAACAGTCCTGCTTAGTAATTTATCCTGATATTTAGTGTTTCATCAGTTTTTTTTTTAAGATTTTATTTTTAAGTAATCTCTGTATCCAACATGCAGCTCGAACTCACAACCCTGAGATCAAGAGTCACATGCTCCACCAGTTGGGCCAGCCATGTCCCCCATCATCAGTTTTTATAATAACATTTAGCCAAAGTTTTCCTGAATTAAGCCACTTTTAAAGATTCTTCCCTGTGTACCACGTATAAAGTCTCATATTTTTGTATTATTTCTTTTTTAGTCGGCTTCACGCCCAACATGGGACTTGAACTCATGACCCCAAGGTCAAGAGTCACATACTTTACCAACTGAGCCAGCTAGGCACCTGTGTTTTTGTATTTTGAATTCTTTATGTTTTTCTTTTCATTCTCCTATACAGAGGGCAGGTGACTAGGCTTTTAGTTGTACATGTTTATGACTAAGTTGTATTCCAACAGGCAAAGATGAAAAAGCACGTACTAAAGACAGGAGGAATGTAAAGAAGACTGTGGTGACAAAACCAAACAATATCAAGTCACTGTTCATTGCTAGTGCTGGGAAGAAGGCTGCAGATGTGAGTTTCATGGTTTCCTTGTATTTTGTCTTTTTCTTTGAGAAGTAAATTTAGTATTTGATTGTATGGACAATAGGTGCTCAGTGTTCTTGAGCTCAGATATTTCCATTGTATTTTCCCACTTTCACGAAGTTGGATGTGTATTTCTAGATGAATTTAGGCACCTCATTGTTTAGAACTTGGAGATAGAAAAGTGAACAGACAGGGTGTTTATTTTATTGATTAGCCGGAGGCTCTGGGAATGAGGGTGAAAACAGGATGGGGGCTCTAGGTTTAGGAGTTGCATGTACACAGGTGGTGGTTAAGATCTGAACGGTAGGTGAGTCCTCAGGGTGGGGACTGAAGAGGCAAGGACTGACTGGTTGGGTTCTTCCTTTCACAGACACATGGTGTGGGTGAGAACGTGAAGTGCAGGGCTTTCTCATTCTGTCTCCAATTATACTTTTCAGAAAGCTGTTGACTTGTCTAAGGATGATCTGCTAGGTGACATTCTCCAAGATCTGAACACTGAGGTAAGTCATTCTCGGGGAGTTGTCAAATATGCGGGGGACATAGGCTGAAGAAACAATTCAGTAATTTTACAAAACAGACTGCTACTAGAATTTAAAACAAAATATTCAACGACAACACAACCCCCCCCCCCCAAAACACACACATGCGCGCGCGCGCGCACACACACACACACACACACAAACAACTCTCCAAATTGGTTTCTTACCACTTTAGGTGAGTAGTTTCCAGCTGTTACAAGCTATGCAGTTATGTCGATGGGGCTGCGTGGGCATGTGTTTGAGGTAGTAAGAACATACACGAGTCAGTTCTGGGAATGCACGCTGCTTGTGTTTAGTTGCTGCAGTGTATGTTCCCGAAATAGATTGAAACCTGTCAGTCTGCACAGTCAGGCATGAGATCCTCATCTTGAATTCAGAGAGGGAGTGAAGGAAGAGGCAGTGAGCTGTTCCTGAGACAACTCAGACAGGCTCGGCTGCTCTGGGAGTTTACACTGGGGCTGTTACACGTGGAGACTAAATTCATTTAGAGGTGTGTTTCTTTCTGAGTAACGCTTCGTTAAAACAACACCAACTTGTGTAGTTCTAGCTTGACAGTTTTTACATGCAATATCCTGGAGGGTAGGGGAAAAGTATGTTAAGTTGTAAAAAGAAAAAATTGGGTGAGAGGTGGATTTAATATCTGTTCTGGTTTTCTAGTGAGTCTGGTATTGTTGCTATAGTAACTGTAGTACATGAACATAGATCTGGGGGAGCAGGGAAGGAAGAATGCTTTGCTTATTAGGCTTCATTGGGGGGAAGAAATGTACTTTTTCTGTCTTCTGGTAAGCCAAGCATGGCAGTGAATGTCTGTCTTACTCCTCCTTTTAAAGACACCTCAAATAACTCTACCACCTGTAATGATACCAAAGAAGAAAAGATCCATTGGAGATTCACTGAATCCTTTCTCTGTGCACACCCCCAAGGTAAAGTGAGTGGAAAAACCTTCAATCTTGATTTGTATTATTGCTTAAAACTTACTTTGTTGCTTTTCTATGTGAGGGAAATGCTTTTGAATTTCTTCTTGATTTTTGTTTTAAATTAGGACTCCCTTTTGATTGTATAGTTTCATGTATTTCAAAAATAGCATGTGCCTGCTTCTTTCATAGTAAATTTTTAGTAACTAGTATGTGTTTATTATAGGTATTACAGCTGTGCTAAATGCAATAATTTTCTTCCTGGAAACAAGTATTTTTTTGTAAACCTAGGTAACAGTAAAATAATGGAAGCTGTTACATTAATGATACATAAAATTGTCGTATAAATGGGAACTGTCATTTTCTCCGGTCAGGGTAGGACAGTATAAAATACTATGCAGGTTTAACTGACCGAACATGTAAAAATATTTACAGGCAGTTCCTTCAAGAAAAACTGCTTCCCCTGTCTCAAGGAAGGAGCCTCCATTAACTTCTGTTCCCCTTAAACGTGCTGAATTTGCTGGTAAGTCTAATGTCAGAGCTGCAAGGGTGTTGAGCAGTTGCAAAATGCTGTCGGGAATGGAGGTCCCCTGAAGGAGGAAGTGGAGGCAATTTTGAAGGTATTGTGATAGCAGGTTTAAGGGTGAAAGATTTGAATCCATAGCAGCAAAAGTTAGAAAACATCCAATTTGGAGATTGAACAGGAATGCAGGCACAGTGTGGGAGGAAGGGTAGGCTGCTGTTGCCGTGTGGGGGAGGCCTTTGTGTTATATGGCAGCTCTACATGATGGGAATGTGTGATGACGCCTACAGGAGAGTCTGTGCCAGCTTTGTGTATAGACAACAAGAAGGACTCCGGGACAATGAATTTTGAAGACGGTGACTTTGATGAACCTATGGAAGCTGAGGAAGTAGATGTGGAGCCCATGGCTGTCAAGACTTGGGACCAAGAGAGTGAGCCAGCAGAGGGGGTGAAACATGAGGCAGATCCTGGGAAAGGCCCCTTGTCCTACTTGTAAGAGCATTTTATGACTTTTTTGGCAGGTAGCACTACAAATGACTCAGTTGGATTTTGAAAGTTTTTGATATGTGATTTCTGCAGAGGAAGTTTCCTCCCAGATGTTTCTTGTTGGGACATTGATCAGGAAGATGATAGCAGTTTCTCAGCCCAGGAAGTCCAAGTGGATTCCGGTCACCTCCCGCTGGTAAAAGGGGCAGATGAGGATCAAGTGTTTCAGTTTTATTGGCTGGATGCTTATGAAGATCAGTACACCCAACCAGGTAATCATACGTATGGTAACCGCCTTTAGTACAGAATGGTGCCTTTCCCTTAAGTGCTTTAGTTACTATAATTGGCAAAGGCTCTGCCCTCACATACATGTGTAGTAAAAGAGCACCATTCATTCATTGTGAAGTGTGTGAGCCACCCCGGTGGAGATGAGCTGTGGTATGAATAATCCTTAAAAATGTGTTTTCCGAAAACCAGTTATATGTGATTTTGGAATCTGTGCTTGTTGTTCACCTTTGATGTATCTGAAGTTGTAGTTATGCGCTTTCTTTTAAATGGAATCAGTCATTAATTTGTTTATTTAGCAAATTGAATACCTGCTGTATGCCAGGCAGTGAGATGCCGTGAACTAGCCAGACAAATTCCCAATCCCAGTGAAGCTTACATTCAACTGTGGTGGGAGTGGGTGGGGAAAAATGGGTGGTAAATAAGGTAAGTTGGTAAATGGTGTGAAGGCAGTTAGTTGGGGGATGGCCCGGGAAGGCCTGTTTTCGGAGACCACCATTGGGTGAGATCTGAGGCACATGCTGAGCTGAGGAAAGAGCATTTCATTGTGGTGAACTGGTGAGCACAGAGGCCTGGAGAGAGAAAGGAGACCGGTCTGATTGTAGCACAGCAATCCAGTGACAAGATTGGTAGAAAATGAAGTTGGAGACAAAGGCAAAGGCCAGGTGATGAAGGACCGTGAAAGCCACACTGAGGAATTTAGATCTCACTCTAAGAATGGAGAGGGCTGCAGTGGAGGATTTTAAGTGCTGGTGGCGTGGCGGTGGTAGTCATATAGTTGGGTTTACTGTTTAACAGGAGCCTTCCAGTTTGTGTGGAGAATAAATAGGTCTGTGCGGAGAATAGTGTGTGTGTGGGGAGGGGAAGACTGGAGCCTGGAGATCATTCAGTACAGGGCAGGCATGCTGGTTACTTGGCCTAGTGATGGCTGTGGAGGAGGAGAGGAATGAATGTATTTCACATGTATTTTGACATGAATTTGTCGCTGGATTGACATGGGGACTGACAGAAAGGAGGAATCGAGGATGGTTCCCAGGTCCTCCTCCGAATGAACTGAGAATGTGAATTCTGCCTCAGACAAAGCCAGGAGGCTCTCTAGTGTTTTTTTGTCCTCCTTGAGCCCTTCTTCACCCCAGGGTTGGGCATGCCAAGGTAGGTCAGATTAATATAAAATACCACATATATCCTTAAGCAGAGTTGCCTTCACTCGGATCCATTTCTGGGTGTGAGGGTAGATGCAACTGTGTATTTTTCAAAGTGGTTTCCCAGAGGCTGCATCCAGTGAAAATAGAGTATCCATGAAGCAAGTGAATGAGTAAGAGGAGTAAGCATTAACCATCAGTCTTGTAGGCCAGATTTATCTTAAAGATAACCAGGCATTGACATCCACTGGAAGGTTGTTAACAGTCTCTCCGAAGGGAGCAGAAGCATTAATAGGCCTCAGCATAGCAAATGCATAGGGACAGGTGCAGAGCCATTTGAGTAGTGAACTGCAGTGTGTTAGTTTCGTAGGTAAAGAATAAGCCCTGTTAAAAAATCTCAACCATCTTAGAAATGGTATCTACTTTAGCTGTGACAAGACAGTTCGGTTAGACCCTCTCACCTGTTTGGCTACTACCTCTTTGCTGCTCACCAGTGGAGGGTAGACTGGCAGGTGGGGTTGCAAGCTGCTGAGCAGGTATTTCCCATCCAGTGCCGAAACCCAGGCCTGCCCTATCATACGGCTTCAGGGGACACCATTTTCACGTGTGCTTCACGTGTCTCCCGCTCCCTGGAGTTCAACACTGGGGGGCTTGCTGGAGTTGCGCGATGTGGTGGGCCTGCCCTTCCCAGTGCTAGTCTCTCTGCTGGGTCCGCTCGGTGCTGGATTTGATACCCTGTCTTGGTTAATGGTCCCATCAAAACCAGAGACTCGGGAGCAAGCCTTGACTGCCCCTTTTCCTCACTTTCCTCACCATATCTTGTTAGTTTTTTCCTTCTCAAGGTGACACGCTGTCTTCTCTTTCTCCTTGCGTCTTCCACCTCTGATGCCCGCTTGCCTCCTGAAACCATTGTGATAGCTTCCTGAGGGATCCCTCAGCTGTCATCCCCACATTGCTGCCAGAGCGATTGCTCAGCAGGGGAGCTCTGACCACGACATTCCGTTGTTAAAAAACAAAAAAAAACCAACAACAAACCCAAAACACACCTCAGTGGCTACTGTCTGCAACATAAAGTCCAAGTTCCTCAGGAAGGCTTCTGACACCTGCCGTGTATGACTTCTGTGTTCTAGAGATAGTTCCCTGTATACACCTGCTCCTGTTGATACCATGTCCCTTTACTCATGGTGTTTGACTGGAATGCCTTCACTGTCTCAGCCCAGGTGTGTCATCTCCCGGAAGTTTTCCTAATCCTCTAGACCAGCTTCCAGCCTAATGCCAAGCATGTAGTAGGTATTGAATAAATGTCCATTGAAATACACTGCATGGCTGTGGACAGGCCTGTAGATGGACATGGAAGGTTTCAGGGAGCCAGAGATGCATTCACTGCTGTTGTTGAGATTGCCTCTTGTAGCTTGCTAGCAGCGTGGGGGAAGAACGGGTAATGCAGAGAGACACGGTGCCGGCCAAAGTTAATCCACGTATAAACCAGCAGGTTGCCCACTGTCAACTGCCAAGGATTAGAACCTGAAGCAACAACAGTCTTGTTTTCTGTGTGAAAATGAGTTTATTATTTCCACCTTTTGTTTACTTGTTGATACTCTGAGAAACCGACAGCACTGTTTTGCAGGACGAGGTTTAGAGCTGCACCATCCACTATGGTAGCCACTGTCCACATGTAGCTCTTTAAATTTAGATTTAAAGTAATGAGAATGAAATAAAAAAATTCAGCTTCTCAGCCAGTAGCCACATTTCAAATGCTTTAATAGCCACCTGTGGCTAGTAGCTACCAGATCCATGGATGGCATAGATAGAACAGTTCTGTCATCACAGAAATTTCTATTGGCTAGTGCTTGTCTATAGTCATAGTTGTTGGAGGTTAAGATCGAGGCATTGAAGCACGGCTTTATTTGGAAAGCCACAAATTTATGATACGTATCGTTACTGAATCTCTGGTGCTAACCATAGTCAAAGATAGGCCTTTTCAACCACTATCGGGAAATATTCTGCATTTGAAACAGATACTAGTCTCTTATTGGCTTATCTCCCAAATGCTGTGGTAAAAGGAAATTTCAAGTGCTGGAGAAGGCCTCAGGCAGTCTGGTCTAGTTATAGAGAAGGAAGTTAAGGCTTCAAAAAATAAAGTGGCCAGAGCTCTGGGCTTCTCACCCACAGTCCACTCTGCTGTTCTGTGGCACTTCTTAAGCTGCGTTCTCTGTGATTGATGCCAACGGGTTAAAAAGGACGGCTTAAAAAAAAAACGTCCTTTAATCTCAGGGGGTTGAACAGTTTCATCATGATAGCAGGTAATGATCACTGAGCCTTGGTGAAATCAATGCTGCTAATAAAAACGAAGTACTCCCAAAGACCCTGTTATTGTGTCTCACGTTTTTACAGATTCTAAGTAAGTCAGTTATTGCTGAATGCTCCATAATTATGAAAAGAGTCTTACTCTTTGCATATGGGAAGATATCCTGTCTTCATTATGACTTTTTCAAGGTTGAATAATCCTGACTGCACCTGGTTTCAGCTAGTAACTTTGGGGGGAATGTAATCTTTGTTTACCATGATCTTTTTGTGGCAAATGAGGCATAAACAGTGTCAAATGTGTTGCATGAAGTGTGATATTAGTTTGACTGTAAAATGAGCTATTTGAATCTGTGAATCCAATATTAGGGTCTTTATTTTTCTTTGCATGGAATTTTGTTTCTTCGTCTCTCACTGTTGTGAGGATGACTTTTAATTTTCTGAGCTCCTGTGATTTTTTTCTTTTTTAATCATTCCCCACAGTCCTCCCTTCCCTCTCCCCTTCTCCCCCCCACCCCAGCTGAAAATCACACAACTCTTTTAAGAATTTTAATCATGTGCAGAAATGAAATTTTTTAGATGGTCTTATTTCCACTAGAATGAGTGACAAAAGGAAGCACTGATGAGCTATCTTGTGAAACTGGAGTAATTGGCCTTGTGAACAGTAGCCTTTGCATGTGCCAGAATTTTCTTAGTGCTCAGACAAGTGGCTGTGTTGAGTGGCTATGCTGATAACTGCTGTCTAATTATGCACAGAGCTCGGGATTTTGCACAGTGGCCATCTTTTAGGTTGACAAACCTCTGGAGTCCTTTCTTGATATCCAGTTTTCATGAACAGTGACTTGATGTCTATGTAGAAAGGCTTGTTTTTACTTTGTGGTATACATTACATGGGAATCTCAAAAGGAGCATGTCTGCTGATTTGGTTGCTAGATCATTTTTTAAATAGGAATAGAAGAAAAACGAACATGATAAGCACCACCTATCCAGATATTTAAGTAGTGAGTGAGGTAGAAAGGGTAAAATAGGAGATAGTAGTTGAACTCTCTTATGACATCCTTATCATTATATAGAATAAGATATATGAGATCTATTATGTTTTTCCCCAAATGCGATTTTACATATAGAAAAATAGTGATGCACCATACATAGCTACTCTTATACATGAATGTTAATTTTTATTCCTAAGTACAAGTGCTAAAAAGCAAGTTAGTATTCTCACACTTCACAAGAAGTTTCTTTTTATTTTTTAATTTTTTAAATGTTTATTTTTGAGAGAGAGAGGGAGAGCACACATGCGCACAAGTGGGGGAGGAGGGGCAGAGACAGAGGGGGCAGAGGATCCCCAAGTGGGCTCTGCATTGACAGCAGTGAGCCTGATGTGGGGCTTGAACTCAGGAACCACAAGATCATGGCCTGAGCCAAGGTCGGATGCTCAGCCGACTTAGCCACCCAGGTGCCCCCCGACAGGAAGTTTCAATAGGAGATTTGTTGGAGAATAGTTTGCTTTTTTTTGTTGTTTGTTTTTGTTTTTGTTTTTGTTTCTCTGAATCTGGGTAGTCCCAGTTCTAGGGAAGTTTGTTTTTTCCTTACACTGACCTAGGGTATCTCTTTAATTTCTGAGGTTATGTATACATCGACCTGGGATGTCTCCCCACTTCCCCAGAGGTTTCTGCACTAACCTGGAGTGTCTCAGTAGTTCCCCAAGTGTGGATACTCAGACTTGGGATGTCTCCCCAGTAACTGAAGTTTATCTCTCTTTACCTGGGATATCCTGAATTCTGGGGAAAACGTTTACATCAGGTTGGAGAATCATTCTGCCCCCTGACATCTCAGCGGTCACGTTTTACTAGTGTGATGTTGGGTGGCATAAGTACTGAGTAAAGGAATTGGGCTTGGGGGGTGGGCAGCTGTTGCAAATTTACTATAAAAAATGGTGTGTCATGAAGGCATGAATGTGTGGACACGTTCAGTGAGCCTTCACGCTGCGCCTTTAATGTGAGTAATTGAAACACTTCTTTTCTCATGGTTTTCTCCTATTCTCTTAGGTGTGGTATTTCTGTTTGGCAAAGTTTGGATTGAATCTGCCAAAACCCACGTGAGCTGTTGTGTCATGGTGAAAAACATCGAGCGAACGCTCTACTTCCTTCCCCGCGAAACGGTAATCGCTAGTGGTTAGCCTCTAATTCCAAGTACGTTGTATGTTCTGCCACCAGCCATATTCTTCAACATTTTCTTGAATTTGAATAGAAAGATAACACACAGCAAAGTAATTGTTTCCAATACTTGCAGCATGTTTTGTGTTCTTTTCCTGAAATGGAAAGAATCTGTTCCGATCTTGTTTTTATTAGTTACTGGCAAGTCGTTATCCACAGCCTTGATACTTCCTTTTTGCTGACTGCCTGATGACCACTGATTGTCAGCAGCTCCATTAGAGGTTGGGAGAAATAGAGAAATGTAGTAAAACTGTTTTCGTTAAGAGTGTTAAAGTCTGCATTTTAGTATATAATGCTTTCTTCTCTCTTACCCCTCATTTCCATACTAATCGGGGTTGGGAGTGTGTGGCTCTAAAATGTCCCAGGGCATTTGGCCCAGTTTTCATGCTTTTGCTGTGCATGTAGCAGTACCGTGCCCACTATAGCCATTCAGCCAGGTCAGCTCCATTTGCTCCTCCTTTTGAAATTGGGACTTAATACCCACACTCCCCTCCCAACCCCAGCCCATCCCCTGAGATCTCAGCTGAACTGTGAAGCTTCTTGGTCAGGATTTACAACACTATTCTTCCATTTTGTAGAATCAGTCATTTTTATCCGAGGTGCTTTTATGATGCCACTGGGAGGAATCGGGCATTGGGTTTCGTACCTTTTTGGGGTCTCTTTGTATCTTTGAATTCATCTCTCTGTAAGAGTGTTCTTTTCAATGTTTAAATGGCTGAAGATGAGAATTGAATGAGACTTGGGTTTCTGGTTGTTGAAAAGATCTCATATACAGATACTTTTTTTCCTTTCCCTTCTCTCCCCATGGGAGAGCAGAAAATTGATCTGAATACAGGAAAAGAAACAGAAACTCTAGTTACAATGAAGGATGTTTATGATGAATTCGATGAGAAAATAGCAGCAAAATATAAAATTATGAAGTTCAAGTCCAAGGTTTGTATTTGGCGATAATTTTTTCCAGCTCTGTTTATTAGTTGTTTGTTCATTTCCTGACTTAACAGAATAGTTACTGTATGTCTTCTTTGTACAAAATGTGTTTTTTGTGACTGCAATTCATTGAATGGAGATTTCATAGATACCAACGTAAAGCTAGTATGTTAAGATTTGTAAAAGGAATTCTTTTTACTTAGAAAATAATTTTCTTGAATTTGAATAGAAAGATAACACATAGCAAAGTATCTGTTTCCAGTACTTGCAGCATGTTTTGTGTTCTTTTCCTGAAATGGGAAGAATCTGTTCCGATCTTGTTTTTATTAGTTACTGGCAAGTCGTTTTGGTCAGAAGGTTAAGGTGTTATAGTCAAACAGTGGGGACTATAGTGCTATTTCTGATAGGATAAAAATCTTTTATTTGTGTGTTACATATTGATTGGCCTTGATTTTAGTGATATCACTGACACCTTTAGCCATCATCGTAGGGGACTGTAACCCAGCATACTTTTTTAACAGTGGTTTCAGCAAAGGGAGGATTGAGTTGCTGACGCTAAGGTTAATGGTCTTAACTATTTGAGCTTTGAATTACGGCTGGTGGATCATTCCTCTAAAATTCTAAAAATATTGTGGTATAATGGTGAAGAGCATAGGTGCTGGGACCAGACTGCTTGTGCTTTAAGTCCTAGCCCTACCACTTTGTTGTGTGTGACCTTGGACAAAAGCTGAGTGAGTTCTCTGGGCCTGTTTGTTCACCTGAGAAATGGGGCCCTATTTCAAGAGTTGTGGCAAGAGTTAAGTCACTTAATTCATGTTAGGTGATTAGAACAGTCCTTGGTGCTTGATAAGCACTCAGTAAATAGGAGCTATAATTTTAATGCTAATTAGTAATTTTTCTAGCAAGATGGAATTGGTTAATATCAAAGAGTAGCAAATGATTTAATACATTAACATTATAAAAATTTTAAATCTTTTATTGCCCTTCTTGAATGCAAATATTTCTAAGTTCTCTAGTGTCTAAGAGATAACTTTTTAGCATTTTGTCACTGGGTGTTTTAGTCCTAGTTGAAAGGGGGAAAGGGTGCCCTTTTGGCTTCATTTACCTTTGTGTTCCATAATGATACTAGGTTCCTCACTGTTGAATACAGGGGCACGTGTTGTACATGGAATGCTTGTCATTTTCATTTGTGAAGTTTTTGTGTTAATGATTTTTTATTTTTATTATTTTTATATGTTTTTTCATATCCCTTCCCCCGCCCGTCTCCAGCAAGTGGAAAAGAACTATGCTTTTGAGATACCTGATGTTCCAGAAAAATCCGAGTACTTGGAAGTTAGATACGCGGTAAGTCAAAATTACTGGGTTTTGGTTGAGAATGACATTTCTCTATTTTTGAGACTTCAGCTGGCTTTCAATTAGGAGTATTGCCAGGGCTCCTCAAGTCCATAGTTCAGTGAGGTGGACTTACAGTCATGAATAATGAAAATGGTTCAAATTAATTTAAGTACATAGAACACTGGTTATGCTGCCTGTCTCAGGCTTTCAAGTATGCATCTTTAAATAAATAAGTTGAGACTGCACAACTGCTTGTCAAGTGGAGTGAAGGCCACATGATGGAGTTGCACATCATTAGTCTGTTGGAGTGTCCCTTCTGAACCGCGGAAAGGTGAGAGAGGATTGTCCGTAGCATCGCTGTAGTGCTGCTCTTGCTCCCGTGATAGGCAAGGTCATTGCTCTGGGATGTTAATTAACTGGGCCTTAACCTCTTTTTACCTTTGTTCTAGAGTTTTGATCTCACAATGTCGGAAAAGGGAAACTTTTAAGAAATGTTTCTGACAGTGGTGATGAAAAGTTCCCTAGGAGCATTTTGAATGAGTTCCACTCTCTTGCTTTCATTCTTCTAATGGAGTGGTACTTACTCAGCTGTTCTTTATCAGTAAGGCATGTATGGCTCTGGACAGAAATCCTCTTTTCCGGGAGCTTCTTGGCCTATTTTTCTTCTAATGGGTGCCATCAAGATGCATTATTTTGTCATTGTGAATTGTTTTTCTGTCCTACTGTGAATTGTTTGGGATTTCATTTGTTGCAAATTACATTTCATATATATCAAAGGGATTTCTTCTGGTGGTTCGTAGAGAGGCTTTTGTTTATTTCAAATACAGACTTCGGAAAATGTGAAGTAATGGTTTTAAACAAAAAAGGGTTGTTGTTTTTTTTCTTCTTTGCCTTTTTCAGGCTGAAATGCCACAGCTTCCTCAGGATTTGAAAGGAGAAACTTTTTCTCATGTATTTGGGACCAACACATCCAGCCTGGAAATATTCTTGATGAACAGAAAGATCAAAGGACCTTGTTGGCTTGAAGTAAAAAATCCACGTAAGGAAAAATTTACCTTCAGAAAGTTAAATTGCCAGTAGGGTGATTTTTAGAAGTTAAGGACCTGGTCTATTTATTTCAGTGTGTCCACGTCCTTTTTTGTGTTTCTTTCCTCAGAGTTTTCCTCGAGTGAGTGTAGGGAATATGCTTGGAGCCACTTCATCGCTGCAGTGCCTGGCAGTTCGGTGGGAGGGAGGCCTTAGTGAGTCTGGGTGGCCTTTGCCCGCACCCCTCCCTGCATCCCTCTCTGTGCCGCTCCTGGCGTGTACCTCCCACCCTGCTGATGGGCCCCCTGTTGTGCGGAGCGAGCTGCTCACCCCTGAAGGAGAGGCAGCATCCCTGTCCGACGGGGACAGTGCTCACTTGGTTTATTACCCGATGTTTTCCAGTGTTTGCATCTGTGATACTCTGTTTTGTCTTCACAAATCTCTTAAAAATGTTTGGTGATTCCTTCAGGGTAGTGTTTTTTGTTTTTTGTTTTTTTTTTAAACCTATTTTAGGTCCTGGATTCTTCAGAAAATCAGATGAAAGCTGTGGACCTTTTACCAAGAAGATGAGCATATGTGTACACACACCCTCACCTACCCACCCCCACATACGCGCGCGTGCACACACATACACACACACACACGGCTTTGCATACAATCCAGTAATTGAGCTTATTTTTAGTTAGATGATGTAATAAGACATTCTTATTAGAATATGGGATTGAAGACTATCTCAGTTAATCACAGATGTCTTAATTATAGTAGTTTTCCTTTTTCAGCAAATGGCTGTTGATCTCTTGTATCTGTTCTCTTTCAGAGCTCTTGAATCCGCCAGTGAGTTGGTGTAAAGTTGAGGCAGTGGCCTTGAAACCAGACCTGGTGAATGTGATTAAAGATGTTGGTCCTCCTCCAGTTGTGGTCATGTCTTTCAGCATGAAGACAATGCAGAATGCAAAGACACATCAGAATGAGGTAAAGAAATAGGGCATATTTTTGTACCCATGTCTTAGATGCAATACTTGCTTGAACTTGTACAGCTATTCTATAAGGGAAAATTGTTCTTTCTGGAGGAGAAAGTACTAATGCAGTACCAAACTCCATTTTGGAGAATGTATTGAATGTGTTGGGTGCTGGAGGTGTTCTTTAAAGATTTAAATTACTGGGCTTATTTTTATTTTTTGTTTATTGAATATTTTATTTTGGAGAACTTTAAGTGGACTTGGAATAATATAATGAACTCTCATATACCAGTTACTCATATTCAGTGGTTAGCAAGATTTTGTCACACTTGTTTCCTCCCACCTTTAATTCTTGTTGAAGTATTTTATTTTTTAATTCATTTTTAAATAAATTTTTAAACATTTTTTTAAGTTTATTTATTTTGAGAGAGTGTGTGTGCAAGTGAGCATGGGGTAGGGGCAGAGAGAGAGAGAGAGAGAGAGAGAGAGAATGCCAAGTAGGCTCTGGGCTGTCAGCACAGAACCTGATACGGGGCTTGAACTCATGAACCGTGAGATCGTGACCTGAGCTGGAGTTGGGTGCTTAACTGACTGAACCACCCAGTTGCCTGTCAATCTCTTTTAAATGGGAGCAGCTCCCTCCCATCCTCTTTATTCAGTGACATTGACTTTAAATAAGTCATTTTTCGTTGTCTCATACAATGTCGTATTTTCTATGTATGTTTGCTTCTTGGTGTCATTGGACAGTTTCTTTTATACCAGGGGTTGATCAAGTATGGCCTGCGAACACATCCAGCACACCACCTATTTTTGTGTAAAAAAAAAAAAAAAAAAAAAGTCATTGGAAGACATCATATCTATTCATTTATGTATTATCTACAGTTGCTGTTTGACTACAGTGGCAGAGTTAGTAGTCACGATAGAGGCCATGTGTCCTGAGAGTGTAAAATATTTGGTATCTGGCCCGTTACGGAACAAGTGTGCTGGCCCCTGCTAGCTAGTGCTAAAGCATGGATTCAATTCAGTTTTGACTTTTTGGGTCAGTATACTTTATAGGTGGTATGATGTATTTCATATTGCATTATATATCAGCAGACGTATTAGGTCTGGCTAAAACCGCTATTAGTGGGGTTATGATTGATTAGTGGGTTCCAGTTTTCATCTAAAGGCGGTTTTTTTGTTTTGTTTTGTTTTGTTTTTTTTTTTATACAGAGAGAGTATAAGTAGGGGGAGAGGGGCAGAGAGACAATCTTTTTTGAAAATTTTTTAAATGTTTATTTGGGGGAGAGTGCACCAGTATGAATGGGGGAGGGACACAGAGAGAAAGGGGGACAGAATCTGAAGCCTGCTCTGTGCTGACAGCAGAGAGCCCCTTGTGGGGCTCGAACTCATGAACTGCAAGATCATGACCTGAGCCGAAGTTGAATGCTCAACTGACTGAGCCACCCAGGCGTCCCTAGAGAGAGAATCCACTCAGTGTGGAGCCCACTGTGGGACTGGATCCCATGATCCGCGGATCATGACCTGAGCCAAAATCAAGAGTTGGATGCTGAACCAACTGAGCCACCCGGGTGCCCCCTAAAGGAGGGTTTTTTTTTTTTTTAACATTGGTGCTATTAATGTTTTGGTCTGACTAATTGATTGTTGTGACAGCTCTTCTGTGCATTGTGTGACGTTTAGCAGTATCCTTGGCCTATACCTGATGCCTCTACCTGACCCCTTCCCCCTAGTGGTGACCACCAAAAGGCCTCTGCACCTCTCCAAATATCTCCTGGGGGTGGGGAGAAAATTTGTTCCCCTTTGAGAACCACTGATTTAATGCCCCCCCTTTTATTTACCTGAATTAGTTGTTTAATTAGGAGTTGTAAAGCAGTTTTCTAATTTCTGTCATTTCCATGTTTGTTAGTTATATATGTTAAATATTAGAACGTTTATTAGTTGAATTTTTCTATAAAATTAACTTTTCCTCGTTAACCAGCACTATTTGGTTATGCTGCAGTAGTTTGTACAGGAAAGATGAGGGAAATGTGTACTTCTTTCTCTTTCATTGCCAGTTTTCTGAGTAGGAAGTTGGAGGCCTCCATTATATGTATTGTTGACTAGTGATTTGTTTATTTTTGTTGTAAATTATATTTTGCTTCCTCTTTTATGGAATATTATGAACTCATGAGTTTTATATTTACACATGGTGGTTCAGTGTCTTGCAGTCATTGTTATTTTTGATGCTTAAACTTGTCTTTGGTCAGTGGGAGTATCTTATGTCTGCTTCTAAATCCTTTTGACTTTGAGGGGGATTTTTTTTAACAGTAGCCTTTTGGCATTATTTTTGCTCTGAATTCTTTTAGTATGTGGTTTGATCTTTTAATAATAGTTAATATAGTAGATGGCCATAGTTAAGTGTGTGAGAAAGGTTTGATTTGTTCAAAAAAATAGTATCCATTCTCTAGCATCTGGAGTGAGATTTCTCAGTACCATTTCACAATAAGGGAAGTAGGGCTTCATAGAGAAATGGCTAATTCAGGAAAATGCTGGGAGTGTCTAGCTATACTAGAAAGCAAGGATGATATTTAAATCTACTGAAGCTGTGTCAGAAGCGTTCAGGAGTCAACCTGAAGAGTTTCCTACTGGCCACGGATGGGACGTTGTGAATATGGACAAGGATAGGTCCAGCACACTGAAACGTGTGAGTTCATAGTGCTACTGTAAGCACTTGCAACCCAGCACCGGTCACCTCTGAAGGCATCTAGGGAACCAAGTCACTAGTTCGAAAACTGGTCAATAACGGGATTGAATCTAGCATTTATCTTGACTTTTTTGAATTCATATTGTACCTCAGCTAACTAAGTAATTGGTGAAGTGGTTTCTCTTCATAGAAGGTTTCCAGCTAAGAAATGATAAAGGAAAAATGGAATATTTCCATTTTGCAATCCCTAATGAAATAATGAATCTAGGCAATGATCACTAAAAGGGAGATAACCAGACATGATGTGCCTTTGCCATCTGATAGAAGGCATCAGTAGCACCTCTAACATATTCATACCAAAACATTGAATGCAATTTTGACCAAGCCTTTAGATCTAAATGTGAATTCACCAGCAGTACAGAAACAGAGGAATGTGTTAAATGGCATTATTGTGATACAAGCCATAGAGTTGATACTGTAGAGCACTCTACAGGGTGAATGACCCAGCTTCTTCAACAAATGAATTGCTGGGAAATAAAAGGTAGGGAGGGATTGTACCTGTAGTTCTATATATTGACCAATTACAGAGTATGAGCTTACTTGGTAAATAAAATTGAGATTGTTGGGAAAACATGAACATTTGAATCTTGCATGAATATTTAGTGATTTTAAGGAATTGCTATTAATTGTATTAGTTGTAATTTTATTACGTTTTTAAAACCTTTTGGGGCACCTGGGTGGCTCATTCACTTGAGTTTCTAAATCTTGATTTTGGCTCAGATCATGATCTCACGTTTTGTGGGTTCAAACCCCACATTGGGCTCGGAGCTGGCAGCGTGGAGCCAGCTTGGCATTCTCTCTCTCCCCCTTTCTGTCTGCCACTCTCCCATATGTGCTGTGTATACACGCGTCGTCTCTCAAAAATAAACATTAAAAAAAACCTTATCTTTTATTTTTTTTAATGTTCATTCATTTTTGATAGAGTGTGAGCTTGGAGGGGGATAGAGAGAAGGACGCACAGAATCTGAAGCAGGCTCCAGGCCCGACACAGGGCTTGAACCCACAAACCATGAATCACAAGCTGAGCCAAAGTCGGACGCTTAACCGACTGAGCTGCCCAGGTGTCCCCAAACTTCTTATCTTTTAAAGTAGTGGTTCTTGGGGCACCTGGGTGGCTCATTTGGTTGAGCATCTGACTCTTGATTTTGGCTAGGTCATGATCCCAGGGTTGTGGGATTGAGCCCTGCCTTGAGCTCAGCGCTGACCATGGAGCCTGCTTAAGATTCTCTGTCTCTGTCTCTCTCTCTCTCTCTCTCTCTCTCTCAAATAAAAAAAAAATAAAGTAGGGGCTCTCAAAGGGGTGAGATTTTGCCCTTTAGGGGACATTTGGCCATGTCTGGAGATAGTTTTGGTTGTCACAACTCAGAGGTGGAAGGCGGTGCTGTTGGCAGTCAGGATACTGCTGAACATTCCACAGTGAACAGAACAGCCCCAGTAACAAAGAATTACTTGGCCAAAAATGTCCATAGCGCTGAGGGTGAGAAACCATGTTTTAGAGATACATGCTGCAGTATTTCTGGATAAAGTGATAAGTCTGACTTCAAAATAATCTGGGTTGAGGCAGGAAGTGGATAGGGATATTGATGAGTTGATAATTGAAGGTGGATGATGGGTATATGAAAGTTGATGTTGCTTTATTTTTTCTCATAGTAAATTTGAATGAATGAATGAATGGGAGAGATCTTCTGCAGCCCTGAGTAAAGTTGATGGCCTCCTGAGGGTTTAGATTAGATGGTTAATAAAGTTGTTCACTCAGCAAATGTTTCCAAACCATGAGCTGGTGTGATGGAATACTTGTGATTCTTCCAGATAGTGGAAGAGACAGATATTAGCTCGATAGCAGAAATAGATGTAAAATTTACAAAGGATAGATGTGCTCTGGCAAGCATATGATAAAGGAAGCTGCCCTAGCCTGAGAGGCCAGGAAGGTGTCATTGGTCAGAGAAGCTTCTTGGGATGCTCTGAGGATCAAGCCCTGTGGGAGAATGAAGGCAGCAAGACTGGGCAGTGGGAGAAATCTGAGTTGCACTTATGACAAAGGTCTCAGCCAGTCCCAGGGAGCTCTGGGGTGGGGATGACCCTCCAGAGTTGCTCTGAATTGTGGTAAGAGGTTTGGGCCTTCATTAGCATCCCTCCTCTCCGATGCATTAGGTAGTGGATGCAGGCTGCTTCCAAGAGACTCCTCTCTGAGTTGTCAGCCTCCAGCCCTCTCAGCAGTTGGGAGAATGAGGGCCCTTGTCCTAAAGAGGACTTCTGGGTGACACACCACAGCATCCACTCCAGAAGTCTTTTCTAAAGGAGTAGGGATGGTGGGTGAGTACTGGTGGGTGAGTAGGAGTTTACTAGGCACAGAGAATGGGTTTTTTCCCCCCCAGGGGCAGCATGCTTTCTCCAGCACGGTGCCATGGGAAGCCATTATTGGTGCCAGCACAGCAGCAGGGAGACCATTGAGGGAGGCTATTACATGAGTACGTTGATATAATACATTAAAATCTGGATATGAAAATGCAAAAAAAATAGAAAAGACAAGTCTTCTAATAACCGCAGCCCTCAGCGACAACCACTCGTAACATTTTTGTGTATTTCTTTTCTGCCTTCTTTCTCTGCATATTTTAGTAAAAAGCTAGGATTTTACTGTACATGTGATTTGATTTTCTGCTTTTTTCTAGAGTTTTTCCTATGTCTATACTGTTTCTAATCAGAATCGCAGTCCTTGCCATTTACGAAAAACTTAGTAAACGTTTTTTTAAATCTCTACGCCCATTATAGGGCTTGAACTCAGGACTCTGATATCAAGAGTTGCCTGCCAGAAAGTACAGATTTTAAAAAGAAAATGAAGAATACCCACAATGTCTCTTCTTAGTTTTGTCCATTGTCGACATCATCCAGATTATTTGTTACACATATCTATAGCTTGCTTTTTGAAAGAATGAGTCTTTAAACATCACTTACCTGTTTCCTTTGAGATCCCTGGCCTGGGGTTCCGGAGCCCTGAGCTCCAGTTCTAGGTCAGATGGTAATAGTTGTTAATCTCCCGCCTTACCCCTTCCCTCCTCTCCCTTCTGTTTTCTCTGTGTTTTATTTGTTTAAATACTTCTGTAATAAAAAATTAAAATATGGACTAAAATATGTATCTTTTAATATTCTTGGTGGTTTTGGTGAGAATGCAGAATGCATAGTAGGTGTCTGATAAGTGATCTTTTTCCCTCCTTTATTTACAGATTATTGCTGTGGCAGCTTTGGTCCATCACAGCTTTGAGTTAGACAAAGCACCCCCACAGCCTCCCTTTCAGTCACACTTCTGTGGTATGTATTTTTTTTAGCTGGTCTACTAATGGCTTGATTTTAATTTTTCTTATTTTTTCTCCAGCTGTTGGATCAGTAACTCTTTTTTTGATGTTTTCAAGAGTAGTTAGTGCATATTGTTAAACTTTTTTTTTTTTTGGTCAGCTGTGGACACTGAGTTTTATTGGCTTGGTGGCTCCTATTCAGCTAGTTTATCTTGTTTGAGGGGAAGTTGGGAGGCAGTTTGACATCTCTTTTCTCTTCCCGTGGTTATTCTGTTGGGGCATTCTAGTTTTTTTTATTGGGTCAAAATTGTGCTATCACTATTTCCTTTTCATGATGTCATTGTAAAAGCCCATCATAGAAGCCTGAGCAAAGTGTTCTGTGTGGTGAGGCAATATGCCGAGGCATAAATGAGTGTCTACCTATTTGGGAGGAGTTCTAGAAATATCACATTGGAATTGGGTTGTGCTGTGCATAAAATTCAGTTGGTGAAAATTTCACACAGAAATCTGCATGCCTTGAGTCAGCCTCCAAGGAGGATTCTGACCTATTCGATGTTGAAAGCTTGGCCAGGTAAATAACTATTTTTTTTTTTCACTAAACAAGAAAGGGGCATAACACTATTGATCTGTCATGCTTCCTGAAATCTTTTCTAGGCTAGAACCAGCAGTTAACTGGGACAGCATTGCCTGTCTGGTTTTGTGGGTATTAGGAAAGCGGGACTAGGAAAGCAAGCAGAGAAGGAAGTATCATGTGTTATTATTGTGAAGTTTCCCCTCTTTAAGTGGGGTGAAATACACAGAAAAACATGACAGTGAGGATATCGTGGAAAGTACATGGAAGAGAGCAGTCATTAGCTCATTTCAGCATGTATTTATTCACCTGCTGTGTATGCCATGGTGTGAACAGCTGTTTTGAGTGACAAAGAACTTATAGTGAGGGCAGCTTTGGTCATCTTTATTTTTCTAATTTTGAGAAGGTTGGAGTTCCTTCATTGTACACTGGTTAAGGCTTTGGTGGTGGTGGAACCCCCTTAGGGAAGTTAAACATCCTCCATTCTGCCTCAGATGGAGGGAAGGAAGATGTTTCATCAAAGTAGTTTTAACAGTTAATAGGAGCTTAGAGTTCTGTGCGTGGTTTTTCCTTTTTTTAGATGTAATCTTTTAAACTTTTTAAACATTGAGGTATAATTGACATGTAACATTTTAGTTTCAGGTGTTTAGCGTAACAATTCGATAATTGTATGTATCATGAAATGATCACAATAAGACTAGTCAACATCTGTCATCATAGCTTGAAAATGGTTTTTCCTGTGATGAGAACTTTTAAGATTTACTTTCTTAGCAACTTTGAAACATGCAGTACAGTATTAACTAAAGTCACCGTGCTGTACATTACATTTTGGTGGCTTACTTATAACTGAAATTTGCACCTTTTGACTGTCTTCACCCAATTCCTGTGGGTCCCCTGCCCCATCGCATCCTGCCCCACGACATCTGGCAGCCATAAGTCTCTTATCTGTATCTATGATCTCATTTTGCTTTTGTTTTTTTTAGATTGCACATATAAGTGAGATCATGCAGTATTTATTTTTCTGTCTGACTTACTTTGCTTAGCATAATATCCCTCATGGTCTTTCCGTGTTGTCACAAATGGCAAGGGTTCCTTATTTTTTTTAAATTTTATTTTAGAGAGAGAGCGAGCATGTGCAAGCATGAAAGAGGGGCAGAGGGGGAAAGAGAATCTTAAGCAGGCTCCACACTGATCTCCAACACGGGACTCAGTCCCATGACCCTGGGATCATGACCTGAGCTGAAATGAGTCAGATGCTCAACCCACTGAGCCACCCAGGTGCCCCATGATTTCCTTATTTTTTTTTAATGGCCGACTAATATTCCATTGTATAAATATGCCACTTCTGTTTGTTCATTCATTAATTGATGGGCACTTAGGTTGCTTCCATTTCCTGGCCCTTGTAAATCATGTTGCAGTGACCATGGGGGCACAGAGTTAGTGATTTCATGTTCTTCAGACAAATACCCAGAAGTAGAATACCTAGATCATATGGAAATTCTACTTTTAAGTTTTTGAGGAACCTCCTTTCTGTTTTCCATAGTGGCTGCACCAGTTTTACATTCCCACTAGCAGTATGTATACAAGGGTTCCCTTTACTCCACATCCTAGCCAACACTTGTTGTTTCTTGTCTTTTTTATTTTTAAGTAGGCTCCATGCTCAAGGTGGAGCTTGAACTCACGACCCTGAGATCAAAAGTCACATGCTCTACCAACTCATCCAGCCAGGCACCCTTCTTGTCTTTTTGATGATAGCAATTCTGACAGGTGTGAAGTGATATCCCAGTGTACTTTTGGTGTCCATTTTCTTGATGACTGTGATGTTGACCAGTTTTTGATGTACGTGTTGGCTATCCGTATGTCTTCTTTGGAAGAATGTCTGTTCACAGCCTTTGCCCATTTTTTTTGAAGTAGGCTCCATTCCCAATGTAGGGCTTGAACTCAAGAGTTCATGCCAGCCAGTCCCTAGCCTTTGCCCATTTTTATTTTTTCATTAAAAAAAATTTTTTTTAATGTTTATTTATATTTGAGAGAGAGAAAGAGAGAGTGGGGCAGAGAGCGAGGAAGACAGAACCTGAAGCAGGCTCCAGGCTCCAAGCTGTCAGCACAGAACCACCAACCAAAGTGGTGGGTTCGTCAACCCACGAACCACCAAAGTCAGATGCTTAAACGACTGAGCCACCCAGGCGCCCCTGCCCATTTTTAATTGGATTGTTTGGGGTTGCTCTTGGGTTCTATGAGTTCTTGTTGTATTTTGAATATTGATCTCTTATCAGATAAATTATTTGCAAATACTTTCTCCCATTTGTTAGGTTGCCTTTTCATTTTGTTGATGGTTTCCTTGGCTGTGCAAGAGCTTTTTATTTTGATGTAGTACCACTTGATTCTTTTTGCTTTTGATACCTTTGCTTTTGGTGTCAAATCCAAAAAATCATCGCCAAGACCAGTGTTAGAGAGCTTACTGCCTATGTCTTCTAAGAGTTTTATGGATTCAAGTCCTTACATTCAAGTCTTTAAGGCATTTTCAGTTGGCTTTTGTGTGTGGTGTTTTGTGGTCCAGTTTCATTTTTTTGCATGTGGCTGTCTGGTTTTCACATCACCACATAGTAAAGAGACTGTCCTTTTCCCATTGTATATTCTTAACTCCTTGTCATACTGACCATATATACATGCATTAATTCCTGAGCTCTCTGTTCTGTTCCTTTGATCTGGATGTCTGTTTTTATGCCAATACCATACTGTTGGCATGACTACATCTTTGTAGTGTAGTTTGAAATTACTAGCATGATGCCTCCTGCTTTGTTGTTCTTTCCCAAGATTGCTTTGGCTATTTGGGGTCTTTTGTGGTTCCATAATGAATTTTAGGATTGTTTAGGCTTTTCTTTTGAGGTCCAACAACATGACCATTGGAAATACTTGAATCTCTCAATTCTTTAGAGATTAGGGGGTATTTGTTTATATTTAAAACAGTTTCCATTTAGAAACCTGCAGCATATGTGTACTTGAAATTGGACTAAGATGGTGATGGAATCTTTTTTCCTTCTTACAGTTATATCTAAACCAAAGGACTGTATTTTTCCATATGCTTTCAAAGAAGACATTAAGAAAAAGGTAAAGAACTCATTATTTATTCCTTTTAAATTTGAAGCATCTATTTAGGAAAAGAAAAGGAGGATGGTCTAGATTAGCATAAATAGGCTTATTTTGTATGTTAATTTATTAGGTCTATTCTTGCTAGTTTGGACTGACATGAATCCATTCAAAATGTATTAGAAATATAAAATAGAAACATTATTGAATGTTTTACCACCTGAAAATAACGTGATTCTGTACGCTAGTAGTAGACACTTAGGCTCAAGTCCTCCTTCAGATGGCTTCAGGGGAGGCCTTTCTGAAATGCACGATCATGTGATTACTGTTTTGGGAAACTGTTGGGAAGAGTACTCACCCCACTCCCCAGTTTGAAGAAAGCCGAGTGTAGTTGGATATGAAAAGGGACATGTATTGGAAAGGTCGATACGTGCTGGTTGGAATTGGTAGGGATCTCTCAACTCCCAGATACTACATGAAGTTTTCATGGGTCCTTAATAAAATAGAAAGTGGGGAAAAAGGAGTATAATGTAGTGAGCTTGTCACAAGGGTAAATGTATTCATATAAAGAATTTGTTTTCTGGAGACTATGTGGAATGCTTGCATTCACACATGTGTGTGTTGGTTTTTTTTTTTTTTTTAATGTTTTCACTTGACAAAATTAAAAGTTAGCAACCTTGTCAGGTTCCACTTACTTTAAGTTGGCTTGAGAAGTCCAGTAGTCTGGAGGTGCTGTTGGATCAGGCTATTACTTATGAAGTGCCCTGAAGTACCTATCCAAGTAAAATGACTTAGGAAAATTCCTTTTGAGTCAAACTGATACTTTGTAGCCGAACTAGTTATAGCAAACACGTAGCTATCAACTTCCATTTTAGGAGAGTCTTAATAAGAGCGGATCTTTTGAATACCTGATTTATATTCAGTAATCCAAGTGGAAGCCTTTTGTGTGAAGATAGGTTTTATTTATACTTAACGACACTTATAATTCTTAAATGTATGCTAGTTTTCATTCTAGTTTCTTATTTATAGTTTCTTACTCCACTCTTGCAGATTAGTTTATACAATCCTTGGGATTTCTTTATGTGGTAAATACACAAACAGCAGTCTATCAGGGATTATATAGGAAAGTAAGTAATGTTTTTGTTGGGTACTCTGATTCATATGCTTGTGTGATATGTCGAGATACACAAGTGTGTCTCTGTGGAGGGACATATCTGCCCTTCATAGTGCTTAGCATTTAAAATTTTGCTTTATTTACTTCACACACTGTATGTTAGCCAATTTGACAATAGATTATATTAAAAATAAAATGAAAAGTTTAAACAGAAATTTTAAAAATCCCACATAAAATTTTCTCTATTTACTCATTTATTACTAGGATGAGCTTCTCAGAGACTTTGGGCAATTGTTACTGTGAAACCTAGAATAAGCAATATCATTGCTTCTGTTAGTTTTGAAATGGATAGTTTCTTTTAATTCTAAGAAATCTAATCCTGCTTGAACAGGGAGCCAAAGTATAGTACTTACAAGTAAAGAGTAAGTGACCGGTATGTTTTTATCTAACAGAATGTGAAGGTTGAGATCGCTGCAACGGAAAGAACGTTGCTAGGTTTTTTCCTCGCCAAAGTTCACAAAATTGATCCTGATGTCATTGTGGTGAGTAGGTGTCTCGTCATGCTGTTGGGGACTCTTCATTCCTTAGTTCTCAGTACTTGTTGAACAGCAGAGAATCTTTTTTTTTAATTGAGGTAAAAACTGGTATATAACATTATGTAAGTTTCAGGTTTGTAGTAGTATAACTCTACGTCTGTATATAGTACAAAATGATGACCGCCTAAAGCATAGTTACTATCCATCACTGCACAGTTGATTCCCTTCGCTCTTCGGCCCACCCCCCAAGCCCCTTGCCCTCTGATAATTAGAAGTCTGTTCTCTGCATCAGTGAGTTTTTGTATTGGTTGTGTGTTTGCTTTTTTAGATTTCACTTAGCATAATACCTTCAGGGTCCCTTCAGGTTGTTGGAAAAGGCACACTTTCATTCTTCTTTATGGCTCAGTATATTCCTCTGTGTGTGTGTGTATGTGTACCATATCCTCTTTATCCATTCATTCACTGATGGATGGTTTGTTTTGATATGTTGGCTGTTATAAATAATGCTGCACTGAACATAGGGCTGGATGTATCTTTCCGAATTAGTGTTTTTACATTGAAATAAATACCCAAAGTGGAATAGGTGGATCATATTGTAGATTTGTTCTTAATTTTTTGATTTCTGTAGTGGCTGCAACAATTTACATTCCCACCAACAGTGCAAGAGAGTTCCCTTTTCTCCATGTCCTCTCCAATGCTTGTTATTTCTTGTCCTTTTGATAATAGACATTCTAACAGGTGTTAAGGTAGTTTTAATTTGCATTTCCCTGATAATTAGTGACATTGAACATCTTTTCATGTGCCTGTTAGGTATCTGTGTCTTCTTTGGGAAAATGTCTGTTCAGGTTCTCTGCCCATTTTTAATGTTTTTTTTTTTAATTTTATTTTTTGAAAGTCAGAGAGAGGGCATGAGCAAGGGAGGGAGGGGGTGAGACACAGAATTCAAAGCAAGCTCCCTGAGAGCCCAATGTGGAGCTCGAACCCACGACCGTGAGATCATGACCTGAGCCGAAGTCAGACGCTCAACCAACTGAGCTACCCAAGCTCCCCTCTGCCTATTTTTAAATGGGGTTGTTGGTTTTTTTTGTTGTTGATTTGTATGAGTTCTTTATATATTTTTTTGAATCTTCAGAGTGAAATAACCCTATGGACTGGTGGGAATTGCTGTATTTTCCTCTAACAGAAAGGGGGAAAAAGAGCCAGCCCACTATGAAATAGTTCTTTTCCTCTAATAGAATAGCAACTCATGAGTTATTGTTGATGTTTAGGATATTCCATTTATTTCCAGCCTATATAAGTAAGTAAACTTACCTATAAGTAAGTAAACTTGTGTTGTTAACTGTTGGTTCCTGTACATTTTTGGATTAGTGGCCCAGCTGTATATTGGTCATAGGAGTTAATTCCCTCGATTTGGTGTCAGTCTGCAAAGTGTTTGTATTTCAATTTCATGAGCTCAGTGCATCTCTCTCTCTATTTTTTAAGATTTTATTTTTAAGTAATCTCTACACCCAACGTGGGACTTGAACTTACAACCCCAAGATCAAGAGTCACAAATTCTTCCAACTGAGCTGCCCGGTACCCCGAGCTCAGTGACTCTCTATGACCTATTCCTTTGAGAGCTCAGGGCTAGGAATTTTTTTTTTCCCCTTGGTAACTGAGTATGCTTCCACTAAATAGGAAGAGGTAATAGTTCATTGAGTTATGTTTGCCCCAGTTTTTAAGAGTCACAAAGCAACATTTTGCTTTATGTTTCCTCTGGCTTTAGTTTGTAGGCTCTTCGATGTGATTTCTTCTCCTGCCCACCACCCAGTTAACGGATCAAATTATGCTGTGATTTTGATGGTTTTGGAGAAAAGTAGGAATGTAAATGCATGTATTTTAAGTATGATAATGGTAATTTAGTTACATTGAAGCCTTGCAAAACAATGTGTGGTATATATTTGTCCACATTCATTTTTGCTCTTGGATATCTATCTTGACCGTGGTGTGGCCAAAGTACCTAGAGCCTGAAGTTTGTTATCAGGTATCTCTGCATACTTCCCTTACAGTATTCCCTTACATTACTCTAGGACCCATCTTGAAAACACCAGGAAGATTCTGTCCACAGTGCCCTATTGTGGCGTTCCGGCTCAGAACTAGATCCTCACCCAGTCTCCCCTGGCAGTCTCTCTTGGGCCCCAAGGAGATGTCGTGGTGCCTAGGGTGGCCTGGCTTAGCATGTTAGAGCCAAGCCAAGTCTGTGTGTGAGGAATCCAAACTGATGTAAGAGAGAATCCTGACACGGGTTTGAGTCCCTAATCCCAGGCATGATAATTTGGAAATGAGACTTCCTTGTGTCCTTGGGTCTCTTAATTTAATAGACAAAAGTGCCATAAATATATAGTGGTATACATCTTTAAGTAAAATTCATAACAAGTAAATCAGTTTATTGATCTGATTTATTTTAAACTTGTGTCTAGTTTTTTAATAAACATGGGCATTGAACCATATTATTCACACAATGGAAATTATCATTATAGACATGGAAAATTTGGTTGCATTTTTCAGGTAATTTCTACCTGGTATGGTTTGCTTCCTTGAACTGTTGAGTGTTATTATATATTTTGTCGCGTATTGATTAAGAGTCTAAATCAGTAGTGTTTGAACTCAGTTCTTCAAGAAGCAAGTAGCTGCAGTTCCTGAGTTTTCGAAGAGTCTGTGTGAACTATCACACAACACAGGCAGGCTCTCTGTTTTTAAGGAATTAAAATGGAATTATTTGAACACAGCTTTTACTGATCACAAAAAAGTGTGGGACATAAAAATTTGCATTTGCTTTTGAGACTGTGAGGCATGAGCTGCAAATTAAAAGACATCATATGAACCTTGCATCAATTAGGATGAAATAAAGTTTATTCCAGCAATCTGCTTAGCTTTGTTAATGTCAAGGCTAATGAATGCTGCTGATGAATAAATTCCTGAAGAAGAAAGGACCCCAATCGGAGGTAAGCTCATGATGCCTTCAATTAGAGACGAGAAAAAGAAAGGGCAAAGAAATTCTATGCGTATGAAGATAAATCTTCTCATTTGCGTTTGTTACAATGTTATTGGCTGCCTTCTTTTTCTGACTAGGGTCATAATATTTATGGATTTGAACTGGAAGTGCTCCTGCAGAGAATTAACGTGTGCAAAGTTCCTCACTGGTCCAAGATAGGTCGACTGAAGCGATCTAACATGCCAAAGCTAGGGGTAATAATAATTTTCAAAATCTTACTTCTTGACTTGGCTTCTTTACATGGAATAGCTACCTGGGAACACACTGGGCTTCTTTGAGTAAGAATTGGTTGTCTTGTGATAGGACATTTTAACTTAGGCACTGAACATCTTTTCCTTTGAATGTGGCATTTTATTGGTAGAAGCCACTGGTAGTTTTTAAAATCAGCTATTAGAATCTAGAGACAGCACATACATGTTACCTCCACTCCATCATTACCAAAGCTGTAGCCCTTAGAGCAGAGATCAGCCAGTGTTCTCATTCACTACAGAGAGGGCAGGGAAGAGTGGGAGGGAGCTGATGTTGAACGTATGAGAAGGCTGTGGGCTAAGTGCCTTCTGCGTTAGTTGCCTGTCACAGCAACTCCAGTTTGACTGTACTTCTCACAGGGGTAGCAGAACTTGTTCAAGATCATAGGGCTAGGGTGGGAAAGAACTGAGATTTTGAGCTAGGCCTGTCTTGACTCTTTTAAAGTCTATGTATTTTTCATTCTACCTACTTGTTTTGGTGGTTTTTGTATGAAGCCACCTTCGTTTCCCAAGCCTCATAGTGCTTAACATCTTGTTTCACTTAAAGCTCATAAGGAAAAATGGGCATGTTGCCTCATCAGAGAACTTAGGAATCTGTATGTTTTATAATGCTCTCCAGAGGATTCTGCTAACGCAGATTGGAGTTGGGGCCGGTGCTGTTGCTTCTGTTCCTATTCATATCTTTAAGGTGATACAGAGTTATTAACCTTCATCCCAGCCCTTGATTTACTATTTCCTTACCCCTTCATGGTTTTCTTTGTATGGCATCGTCTCTGTGAGGTCTCCCACGGCTACCCTATTTAAGATGCAGCCCCCCTAAATTGCCATATTCCTCACATGTTCTACTTTTTCTCTTTTCCATATGCTTATTACCTCCTAAAGCTATATAGCTTCTTGATTTTGATGTTTATTTGTTGTCATCTATTTCAGATGAGATTAGGAATCTTTCATTTTTTTTTTAAACGTTTATTTTTGAGACAGAGACAGAGCATGAACGGGGGAGGGTCAGAGAGAGGGAGACACAGAATCTGAAACAGGCTCCAGGCTCTGAGCTGTCAGCATAGAGCCCGACGCGGGGCTCGAACCCACGGACCGCGAGATCGTGACCTGAGCCGAAGTCGGCCGCTTAACCGACTGAGCCACCCAGGCGCCCCGGGAATCTTTCATTTTTTTAATGTTTTTATTTATTTTTGAGAGACACAGCCTGAGCGGGGTGGGCGCAGAGAGAGAGGGCGACAGAGGATCCAAAGTGGGCTCCGCACTGACAGCAGCGAGCCGGACGTCAACTGACTGAGCCACCCAGGCGTCCTAGGAATCTTTTCTCTTTGGCTCAGTGCTATCTCCCTGGTGCCCAGAACAGTGTCAGCTCTATAGTGAACGTTCAGAAATACTTGAGTGACAGCTGACGGAGTGGGCGAATAGGAGATTGAGAGTTTCCTCATTGTAATTGTGGACTAGCTTCGAAGTCGGTTGGAATAGAATGTTCCCAGTGTCTGCTTATCCATGGCATTTGCTTTTTGTCCTTCCCCTGTAGGGCAGGAGTGGACTTGGTGAAAGAAATGCTACCTGTGGCCGAATGATCTGTGATGTGGAAATTTCGGCAAAGGAATTAATTCGTTGTAAAAGCTACCATTTGTCTGAACTTGTTCAACAGATTCTGAAATCTGAAAGGGTTGTGATCCCAGTGGAAAATGTACGAAATATGTACAGGTATGCTCCTGGGTGCTTCGGAATTTGTCTGCCTTGAAATGAGCAATAGCAAGAGGCCAGCATCACCGTGAGGCTGGAGGGACAGGAGAGTGTGGTGTTCTGGAGGGGAACTGCCTCCGTGTCAGTACCAGCATCTCTGTGACTTTAATAATTTGAATTATTTTGCCTCTTGAATTATTCTCAGTTTATCAGTTTACCTCCATCTCCCTCACCCATCCTAATCTCATCTAGGTGTTTCCCAAGAGCGGTTTGGAAATTGATGTGATATTTAGGTTTCCACCCTTAATTCATTAATTCAGAAGTTAGTATAAATCTTTTAGAAATAGAAAAACTGAGACATCATGAAGTTACGTGGAGATGCTACTTGGTTATTTCTTTTTTCCATCTTTATTGAAGTAGAATTGACAAATAGAAATTGTGTATATTTAATGTGTTCAAATTAATGTTTTATAAATGTATACATTGGGAAATAATTACCATCGTCAAGCTGATTAACATATCTGTCACCTCACATGGTTACTGTTTATTTCTTTTCTTTTTTGTGTGGTTACAACACTGTAGATGTACCCTCTCAGCAAATTTCAAGTACACAATGCGGTATGGCTAACTGTAGTCACATTGCTGTACATTAGACCTTCTGAACTCATTCATTTTGTACAACTGAACCTTTGTGCTTCTTTCCTAAATAAGATTTCTTCTACTCCTCTTGCCACTTCTCATTGTTTTCTTCCCATGCCTCCCAAGTCCTTGGACTGCTTCTCTTTTCTGACTACACTCCCTCTAGGTGAGCTCGTGGAGTCTCAGCACTTCGCTAGTATGTGGGTGCTGATACCTCCTGGTTTGGTATCTTCACCTTCAGCCTCTCCCTTGATTTCCAGACTCCTGTATACACCTGACTGTTCTACCTGATGTCTAATATGAACCTCCACCCTAACTTGTTCAGAAGCTCAACTCCTGATATTTTCCCCTAGGCTCCTCTTGGAGTTTTTCCCTAAGAGTGACACCTCTTAATTTTCCAGTACTACTGGAAACCTCCAAAGTTATCTTCAGCCCAAAACCTTTGAGGCTTCCATGGGTCCTCTTTCTGATAGATATCCCATGTTTGAGCCATCACAAAGTCCTGTCAGCTCTGTCTTCAAAATAGATCTAGATCTGACCCCTTCTTTTCCCCTCCATTGAACCTATCCTGGTCCAAGCTACCCTCCCCTTTCCCTGAATTAATGAGTCTTATGTCAGCTTCTTCTTTGGTCTCTTTGATTTTGCCCTTGACCCTTTGCTGTCTGTTTTCAACCCAGGAACCAGGGGTATCTTGCTAAAGTTAAGTCAGATACTGCACTCTGCTCAAAATCTTCCGGTGACTTTCACTTTCATTTAGAGTAAAAACCAAAGTTCTTACTGTGACTTACAAGGTCCTTTACAGTGTGTGTCTCTGCCTTTTACTCTGTCCTTCTGACCTTTTGAATGTGCCGTTCTCCTCAGACATCCGTCCGCAAGGATTGCCCCCTTACCTCTTCAAACAGTTCTTTAGTCCAAGTCACCTCTTTCCTGGTCCCCTAACTAAATAAAATTACATTCTCTGCTCCTGACACTTAATATTTCCTTTGCTTCTTAATCTTTTCTCCTTAACATTGAACATTATATAACATACCTTTTATATGTATTTTAACTTATACTCTGTCTCCCCCCTTGAAGACCTAAGCCCCACGAGGATGGGTATTTTTGTCTTCTGGTTACAGCCAGAATCTATTTGCCTGGCACATAGTCGGCGTGTAATACCTACTTACTAGATGGATTGAATATATCGATTTGGGTAGTTTCCAGGTTGTAGTTAATGCATAACTTTACTTTGTATTTATGGGATTTTTTGTGTGTGTGTTTTGGAGAAGGGCATTGGGATCAGTGACATGAATGAATTCGTAGTTTCATACTAACCTTATTTTAAATTGTTTCCAAAGCCAAGGTGCCATTGCTCTGAAGTTAATCATAGCAAATTTTTTTGTAATATTTTATGAAGTCCTGATTATAGTCATTGTTTCCTTTAATTACTTGATTCTGTTTCATTCTTACTTTTCTGTACAGTGAATCTTCTCATCTGTTGTACCTGTTGGAACACACCTGGAAAGATGCCAGGTTCATTTTGCAGATCATGTGTGAGCTAAATGTTCTTCCATTAGCATTGCAGATCACTAACATCGCCGGGAACATTATGGTAAATTTAACTTAGAAAGGGGGAAAAAGCATTTCCTGTTGGATTCAGTGTTTGCTTGGGGTAGTTGTTATATGATAATGAGCCTAAATGCATGCTTATAAAATGAGTAACTTGTACTCTGAAAGCTGGGCTTCTTTTGTAAAATGAACTGGCTGTGAGAAGGGGAGGAAAACCAGGTGCAGACTATGTTGAAATTTGGGTGAACATAAGGATCATCTCTAACATCTGGATGTGTCTGATTTGCGGAACGGTCTATTTGGCAGTAAAGAAATAGCCCAAGTTGCCAGTATTTTAAGCTTTCTTTGTCTCTTTTTAACTATAGTGCTTAAAGAAAACGTTAGGATTAATTTTGTACCTTCTTATTTTTAAAGCAGCTCTTATTAGGAAGAATGATTGTGAAAGAGGTGCCATGATTAAATTTACCACCTCAAAGTTGGTTTTGTTTGTTATTTGTTAGGGTTTTGAGCTCAAATTTAAAACATTCTCTTTCATAGTCTAGGACTCTGATGGGCGGACGATCCGAACGTAATGAGTTCTTGTTGCTTCATGCATTTTATGAAAACAACTATATTGTGCCTGACAAGCAGATTTTCAGAAAGCCTCAGCAAAAACTGGTGGGTCCACAATTGCATAGGGTTTTGCTTTTTTTTTTTTTAAATCCTCTCCCCTTTTATTACTTAGGTGGCTTTTATCACGGTGATAACTTGTGCTTCCAAAATAATGAATCCTCTGTATACTCTCAAAACCATGTCAGATTTGTTCCTTTGTGTTTCGGTGGTGATTTCCTTCTTTACTTTTTTTCTGTGTAGATAAAAATTTTATGTGAAATATGAACTACTTTGAGGATAGCATTAAGCCTCTTTGATGGATGACCATACAAGGAAGGTATTGCGCCACCCTAGCTGTATCCAAAGTTAGATACCAGTTAAACCTTTTATTTCCTTAAATGCACGAGCCTTTATTTTTTGTTGCTTTGTTGCAGCTTTATGTGCTAGCAGGATCAGGTCACCACAGTTTTCTGAAGTGGCCTCCTTGACATTGAAACTAAAACTTAGCTACTGTTTTGTTAGCACTGATAGCAATTTGACTCAAAAGGGGAATTTAATGTTAAGATGGTTCACCTTCCTGGATTTGATTTGTGCACATCAAAATTGGTATAAAGAATATTAACTTACAGCAGTTTGACTTCTGCTGAGGTATTGAATATTGATTGGTTATTAATCTACCTGGAATGAATTTTCAGTCTACAGACACACTCATTTTAAGTGTCCAAATTAGAATAATGACTATATCTGTATGAAATAGTTTATATTTCTGCATCATGATTGTTAGAGTGATGAATTTAAGGAGACTCTTCTACCTTAGATTTTACGGAATATGAAGTGTTGTATTTTTAGTATCCATTGATTTAAAAATAAAAGGTTCTATGAATTCAGAAACATTTTCAAGTAAAATTTGCATATTTATTAATTCAGGGCTACAATGTTTTGGCAACTCCCACGCTTGGCCTTTGTTTGGGTTTGTGAGCATGTTACAGTAACTGTTGTTCCACAGAGGTGGGACCACTAGCTAAAAGTGAAGGTTGTTTGTTAGAACTGTGTACTGCGGTTGGAGAAGGGGGAATCCTAAAACTTCTTAATTAGCTAATTAGTTGCTGGCTGCTGAAGTTGTCATTCCATTTGACATTAGGGAGATGAAGATGAAGACCTCGATGGAGATGCCAATAAATACAAGAAAGGACGTAAGAAAGCAGCTTATGCTGGAGGCTTGGTACTGGACCCTAAAGCTGGTAAGGCTGTGCGGCAGGTTGCTTTGCCCCTGGTGTTAAGGAATTTTTAATGCAGACCTGGGTTTGAGAAGCTAGAAGACCTGAATTGTATTTTCTAGGTTAGCAAATAGATCTTGTAATGACCTTATTTTGTTTTAGGTTCTTTTGAAAATCTCGTTTGCCGGTCACCTGACCTGAATTAACATGAATATTTTTTATTTGCTGCGTTCCAAGAAAGCTTTGTTTATGGACACTGAAGTTTAAATTTTGTGTAATGTTTGCATATCATGAGATAGTCTGTTTAAAAAAAATTTTTTTGACCGTTTAAGGATGTAAACACTATTATTGGCTCGTGAGTGGTACACAAAGAAGGGGTAGGCTCAGTTGGGTCTGCACAGAGTTTGCTAGCCCCTAGTCCAGTATAGAGCCCTTTGCCTTCTGGTGGGAGCACCTGTGGCTTGTCCCATCTGCTCTGGAGGGCTGGCTCTGCCTCTTCCTGAGCTGCCAGGACCCATTAGGCTGGACGGCAAAGTTAAAGGGAGTACGGACAGTAACCACCACATTGAACTTTAACAGCAGAGTAACCAGTTCTTATTGTCATTAATGGCAAAGAAGATGTTTGGTGGTATGCAGAGCTAGACAGGATCTTTTTTTTTTTAACCTTCAACTATTTTTAAGTGTACAGTTAAGTAGCGTTAAGTGTATTTACATCGTTGTATGGGAATAATGTGAATTTTATCAAGTAACTTGAACTCTGAGTAGGAGACTTTTTTGACAAAAGTGATTTTATTATTGGGGCACCTGGGTGGCTGTGTCAGTTAAGCTTCCAAGTGTTGATTTCGGCTTGGGTCATGATCTCACGGTTTGTGGGTTCTAGCCCTGTGTCGGGCCCTGCGTTGTTAGGCTACTTGGGATTCTCTCTCATTCCCTCTCTGCCCTTCCCCTGCTTGTGTGTGCTTGCTCTCTCTCCCTCTCTCTCTCAAATAAGCTTTTTTAAAAAAGTGATTTTTATTAGTTTTATTGAAAAAGATCTGTAGTCCTTTGGTGTTAGATAGATCTAGACTTAAATTCTGTGTGATCTTGGGCTCCCTCTTGAACCTCTGTAAGCCTTGTTTTCCTCTTCTGTAAAATGGAGATAGGAGAAATATAGACCCTTGAAATTAATACAACACTGTATGTTAACTACACCAGAATTTTTTAAATGTTTGTTTATTTTTGAGAGAGAGAACGCAAGCAGGGAAGGGCAGAGAGAGGGACGGAAGATCTGAAGTGGACTCTGCGCTGTCAGCAGCGTTGAATGTGGGGCTGAAACTCACAAACTGTGAGGTCATGACCTGGGCTGAAGTCTGCTGCTCAACTGACTGAGCCAGGTGCTCCCAGAATTTTATTTTTGACTACATTAGAATTAAATTTTTTTTAATGTTTATTTTTTGAGAAAGAGCCAGAGCGTGAGTGGGGGAGGGGCAGAGAGAGAGGAGACAGAATGTGAAGCAGGCTCCAGGGTCTGAGCTGTCCGCATGGAGCCCGATGTGCGGCCTGAACCCACAAACTACGAGATCGTGACCTGAGCTGAAGTCAGACCCTTAACTGACTGAGCCACCCAGGCATCCCTTGACTACACTAGAATTCAAAAAAAAAAAAAAATCTCCCACACAGGGATTTAAGGAAAAAAATGATTATTTATTTTTTGCATATAATTTATTGTGAAGTTAGCTAACATACAGTGTATACAGTGTGCTCTTGGCTTCAGGAGTAGATTCCTGTGATTCATCACTTACATACAACACCCAGTGCTCATCCCAGTAAGTGCCCTCCTCGCTGTACGTCACCCATAAAATGATTGTTTGGTATAGTGCTTGACAGAGTATGCTATCAATATGTTTGCTGTTGGTTTTATTTTTTTAATACTGGACATTTATTTTGATTCAGTTTCTTCTTAAGGTGAAGATAACTCTTTGTAAATGTCCTAGAGAAATATAGTAGCTTTCTGTTCACCCTTTGCAAGTGAAAAGGGTGGATCGTTCCACTGCTGACATTTATATACGTCTCTTGTCTGATTTTAACACCATTTGTGTACAGGTGAGTGGGCTTCCCATTTTATTCTTATGATGGTAAAATATGTATGTATACACACACACACACCAGTGAGTAGTTATATATATATATGTGTATATGTATATATATATGTGTATACGCATATTACATATGTGTATTACATATATATGTATACACATATATATATGTGTATACACACACGTGTGTGTGTGTGTGTGTGTATATATATATATATACATGGATCACTAAATATTTTGGGGGCAGAGGTGGTAGGGTAGGTGGGAGGGAATGCTTACTTGAAGGAGAATTTTACAACATTTTTTTGAAATGGATATGACGCCTATCTAAAGTAACTGATATGAGAAGGTGTTTGCCCATCATAATGGTGTACTTTGGGGCTGCTGTGGAAAGGTTCATTGTAGCTGGTTTCAAGGTAAGACAGGATCTCTTTTTTCCTCTTTGGTGACCTGAATTTTCACTCTAATACAAGTTGTTTTTATGGAGTGATAGTTGAGTACTTTTTTCTATTGGTGTAACTCACAGCTTTCAATGTTATATTGTATTTAATATACATACTACATTCGGTAGTTCTTCTAATGTTATGTTTTGACACATCTGCTTTTTTGTAACCCCCCTTCCCCCACCTCCTTTTTTCTTAAAGGCTTTTTGTAACATGACTTTTTTATTGCAGGTTTATATGATAAGTTTATTTTGCTCCTGGACTTCAACAGTTTGTATCCTTCCATCATTCAGGAATTCAATATTTGTTTTACAACAGTGCAAAGAGTTGCTTCAGAGGCACATAAAGCTACAGAGGTTGGTATTCAATTTGGGGGCTCTTTAAATTGAGATTAAAAACACTGTTTAAAGAAGGAAGAGAACCAAAGGGGTTAGCATTCTAGTTTTTCCTCTTAAGGATACAATTTGTCTTTTCTTAGTGGTCAAAACAGGGGGAAGGTTGAGTAGATGGAAATTTTCACTTGTTCTGTATCATTTTTATTTAACAACTTTACTGAGATGTAATCCATATACCATGCATTTCATCCATTTCAAGTGTACAATTTAATGGCTTTTAGTGTAGTCACTGAGTTTGCAGCCTTTGCCACAGTCAATTTTAGGGCATTTTCGTTACTCCCCAAAGAACCCCCCTACCTTTTAGCTGTACCCTCCCTCACTCCCTCCTTTCCTTCCAGACCTTGACAACTAGTAATCTTTCTGCCTCCGTAGGTTTATGTACTTTGGACATTTCACATAGATGGAATCATATGTGACCTTTTATGTCGGGCTTATTTCACTTAGTATACTGTTGTCAAGATTCATCTGCACTATAGCATGTATTAGTACTTCATTCCTGTTTATTGCTGAATACTATTCCATTGTATGGATCTGTATCACATTTTTATGATATATATGATATGTAGGATATATTTGATATATATGACATATCTGTGATACATGGTACGTATATATTTATATATATATATATACACACACACACACATATATATAAGTCACACATTTATTTTAGAATCATCTTGTCAGTTTATGCAACAATGCCTGCTCTGCTTTTGATAGGGATTGTACTGGATCTTTAGATTGATTTGGGAAGTATTGCCATCTTAATGTTAAGCCTTCCAATCCATGAAAATTGGGTCTTTCCATTTAATTAGGTCTTTAATTCCTTTCAGTGATGTTTTCTAGTTTTCACTGTACAACTCTTCTTTTATTAAATTTATTCCTAAATATTTCATTCTTGATGCTATTGTAAGTGAAACTGTTTATTTTATTTTTGGATTGTGCATTGCTAGTGTATTGAAATATAACTGATTTTTGTGAACTGATCTTGTATCCTGCAACTTTGCTGAAGTCATTTATCGGCTCTAATAGTTTTGTGGATTTGTTAGGGTTGTCTACATATTGTATGTTATCTGCAAAAGTAGTGTTAATTCTTTCTTTATAATCTGGCTGCCTTATATTCCTTCTTCTTTTTTTGCTTAATGGCTCTGGCTAGAACCTCCAGTATAATACCGAATAGAATTGGCAAGAGCAGACGCCTTTTTCTTGTTCCTGGTCTTAGGGGGAAAGTATCCAGCCTTTATTTCACCATTAAGTATGATGTTAACTGGGGGTTTTCCATAGATGGCGTTTATCAGGTTGAGGAAATTCCCTTCTGTTCCTAGTTTGTTGCGTGTTTTTATCGTGAATGGGTATTGGATTTTGTCAACTACTTTTTCTTTATTGAGATGATCATGTGCTTTTTGTCCTTTATTCTCTTTATGTTTTGTTTTCCTTTTTTAGATGTTTATGCATTTTCAAGAGAAAGAGAGAGAGAGTGTGTGTGTGTGTGTGTGTGCGCGCGCGCGCGCGCGGGAAGGGCAGGAAGAGAGGGGGACAGAGGATCCCAAGCAGGCTCTGTGCTGACAGCATTGAGCCTAGTGCAGGGCTGAACTCCGGAACAGCGAGATCATGATCTGAGCTGAAGTTGGATGCTCAGCTGACTGAGCCACTCAGGCGCCCCTGTCCTTTATTCTTTTAATATGGCATATGACATTGTGATTTTCGTGTGTTGTTCTGTGTTCCTGGGATAAATTCATTTGGTCTTGGTGTATAATCCTTTTTATATATTTCTGCTTTCAGTTTGCTAGTATTTTGTTGAAAAAGTTTTTTGTTTGTATTCATAAGGGCTTTTGGTATATATTTGTCTTTTCTTGTTTTTTGTCTTGTTTTGGTATGGTATTAGGATAATAATAGCCTCATAGAATGAGTTGGGAGGTGTTTCCTCTTCTGTTTTGGTTTTTTTTTTTGGAGAATTTGTGAAGGATTCATGTTAATTCTGCTTTAAATATTTGGTAGAGTTCACCAGTTAAATTATCTAGTCTTAAGATTTCTTTCTTTCTCTCTCTTTTTTTTTTGATTTCCAATTCAATCTTCGTTTTATGTCTATTCAGACTTTCTATTCCTCCTTGAGTTCATTTTGGTCTTCCTAGGAACTTGTCTATTTCATGTAGGTTTATCTAATTTGTTGTCATAAAAGTGTTCATGGTATTCCCTTCTAATCGTTGTTTCTTTAAGGTCATTAGTAATATCCCTCTTTTATTCCTGATTTTAGTAATTTGAGTCATTTTTTTTGTCAATATAGCTAAAAGTATGTCAGTTTCGCTGATCTTTACAAAGAAAGAACTTTGGTTTTGGTAATTTTCTCTATCTCCTGTATTTCCATTATAATCTTTCTTCCTTTTTTGTGCTTTTGTTGGTTTAGTTTGCCCTTATTTTTCTAATTTCTTAAGGTGGAAGGTTAGGTTATGGATTTGAAATCTTTTCTGCTAATATAGATACTTACAGCTATGAATTTTCCGGCAAGTACTGCGTTAGTTTCATCCCATTAGTTTTGGTATATCATTCATGCCTTTGTTGTTAGGCCCCTTCACCATCAATTGACCATTGATCTGACTTCTGCTGTCACCATCACTTAGTTTTGCTTATTCTGGAACTTCATATAAGTGGAGCGGTACATTATGTACTCTTTGGTATCTGGCTTTTTTGCTCAACATAATGTTTTTGAGGTTCATGCATGTTGTTGCATTATCAGTAGTTCTTTCCTTTGTGTTACTGAGAAGTATTCCACACTTTATTTATCTAGTTTCCTGAAATAAGCATTTGGGTTTTCAGTGTGTAGCTATTATTAATAAGCCTGCTATGAACATTCACATCTTTTTCTGGACATGTGCTTTTGTTTTGGGGGGTAGATACCTAAGGAGGGAATTGGCTGGGGGAAGTGTGTGTTTAACCTGAAAAGAAACTGCCGAATTATTTTCCTAAGTAGTTATACCGTGTTACACATTCCCACTAGCCATGAATGTGAGTTGTTCCACATCATCTCCAACACTTGGTATTTTTATTCTTTTAAATTTTGGCCATGTAAGCCTTTCTTAATGATTCCTTGCACTACACAGTGAATCTTTTTGAAAGAATCTTTTGAATTATTTCACATTGATTTTAGTCTAGTGATTAGTCAACAGTTTTACGTAGGGCTTAATAACTTAATGTGTGGTTCTTCATATGTAAAGCTTATATAACTGACTCTCAGTAGGGAATTTGATTAGATGTGGTTCTCTAACAGTAAAAGATGTAAAGTAATAACGTAAAATATTATCTCTATATGTTGTTTTTCTCTGATTCTTTGTACCTGTGGCAGAAGATGTGTATTTACTCTCCCACTCCAGATTTCACATGTCTTTTAGTTCCAACCACATGCTTTGGAGCTGTTTTTTAGCCCCACTTCTGTCTTCCCAGAAGAGAGAATCTTAAAGGCTTGCTTAAGTGGGTGAGCATGCCTGGTACCATATGCTGTGACCATAGGAGTGAGTTCACAGAGTACAAACATGGCTGATAAGGATGGGCCTTTCTGTGGGACTAGAGGATAATCTTACAGAGAAGGAATTTGGGTAGACATCTCCAAAGGGTGGTGACTGCACTTGACTAATAATGTTCATTGGGCTCTGTCCTGCTATAGTATGTGAGCCTTGTGATAATTGTTGTGATCCGACCTCCTTCATTCCCCTCCACTGTTTTGTTTATTTGAGCTTTCCAGTTAGGGTTTCAGGTATATAATGGAATCATTTCAGAGTTGGAAGGGACCTTAAAGGTCATCTAAGAAATACTCTACACGTAGCAGTTTATAGGTTCTATATCATTGTTTTGTGCAGTATTTGATCCTCAAAATAGCTAGTGCCACACAGCTAGTGTTGGTTGAGCTGGGCCAGATCCTTTCAGTTAAGTTTTTATTTGACCTCTCTAGTTGCTGTAAATAAATGGGAATGTGTACCAAGATCTCTTTAATAGGTTTGCTATCATCGTCTGCTGTTTTCAAAAACAATAGGTCCCTGTTTATTATAAGATTGTTCATTTGAAAATATTGATCTTTATAAAATCAGATACCTAGTAAAGGCTGGGTTTATCAAATGGCATTGACTTGCCATACTTGAAGCCAAGAGGTTTATTTTTAATTGTGAACCTTTGAAAGGGCAAGTGTGCCTGGCTTTTCTTTTCAGCCTGTTAATAGAATTAATGGAGGCTTCAGAAAAATGGTCTAATGCTTTTCCTGCTTTTTGCTGCTGTAAATTTTCATATAAGAAAACTGCTGGTTACTATTCTAAAATGTTGCTATTCTTTTACCAATTGCAGAGCAATTTACAGGTAAAAGGTCCTACATAAATGCTAAGGAACATGTATATATTAATTTTTAGAAATTTCACGGCCTATTTAAATATGTGCTCCAAATTCCTGAAGGAAATTTGCTGATTTAGTATTTGGGGTTCTAGTTTTTAGTGGAAAATATTCACAGTAATTGCCACAATTCTCTGTAGTTGTAAAAGTGTTAATGGCATTTTGTTTGGGAGTATGTATGACTTAAAACAGGAGTTGTGCTGCAGTTTTTTTTTTTTTTCAGTAAATCCTAGAGGTCTCAGTGTTTCTTTTCAAAACAGTTTCCCCAAACATGTTGCTCCCAATCTTTTTGAAGAGAGGAGAGGAATATATATAGAAATTGATCCCTTTAAATGATATCTGCGTTTGTCAATAATGAGAGAGGGGAGATACTGGGAACGAGGCTGTTAGAAGTGGGAGAAGAGGGCGGTGTGGACTTGTTCTCAGCTTTTTCTTTGCCACCCATATGCTGTTGACCTATAGTTAGGCAAGAAAGTAGCTTTTCAAGATGTGATCATTGCATAAAGTGCCCACAAAATATTATTTTTGAAAATTGTTTTATGAAAGCGTGATTTGTCTGAAATTTCTGTTGTATGTTCATCAGGATGGAGAACAAGAACAGATCCCTGAGCTGCCAGACCCAAACTTAGAAATGGGCATTTTGCCCAGAGAGATCCGGAAGCTGGTAGAGAGGAGAAAGCAAGTCAAACAACTAATGAAACAGCAAGATTTAAATCCAGACCTGGTTCTTCAGGTATATCTTTTCACTGAGAGACATCTGAGTGACAGTCTCCGCTTTTAGAATTTGATTATCTAGTAGTGTTTTACAGATGATGCTGTGGGCAACTCATGGGCTTATTTTAAGTTTGTGGGCAGGAAACACATTCACAAACACTAGAATGCCTCAGAATGGAAGACACCTTTATCTGCAAAGCCCTATCTGGACCAAACCCTTCTCACTTCTGGGAGCTTTGGAGTCTGTGTTTGCTTGCTTCCAGAAGGTCAGGGAATCATGCATCTGGGAGGATGGGCTGAGTGTGTTAAGAGTTCTTTTTTTTCCTGGACATGGAGGGTTACTCCTTGTCATTGGTGGTCTAGAAAGAGATCTAATGTAATTATTAAGCATCTGCAAATATTGTTGTTTGTCTTTTGTCCTTGTGTGCCTACAGTATGACATTCGACAGAAGGCTTTGAAGCTCACAGCGAATAGTATGTATGGCTGCCTGGGATTTTCCTACAGCAGATTTTACGCCAAACCACTGGCTGCTTTGGTGACCTACAAAGGAAGGGAGGTAAATGGTGTCACATTCATAGCTCTAAAGATGAGAGTGTTTTTAACTATACGTGTTACAGCATGGGAGAGCCAAGTTTGTTACCTAGTTACACAGCTTCAAATGCCCCTTTCTTGGGACAAATTCAAGACAGATAGGTTTGTAAGTATGGATCTGTTCATTCATCCATTGACAGAGTATTTATTGAGCGTCTACTCTGTACCAGACATTGTGAAGGGGGTAGAGTGTTGAGCAAGACATAAACGGTTCCCCTGCATCATGCAGGTCACATTCTATCTAGAGCAGAGGTATAAAGTGGCATGCGGTGGGGCCTTGGGATGGGGAGAGGGTAGTTTGGGAAAATAGACTTGTAAATACATGAATAAACAAACATAAAAAATAAGAGGATATGGTAGAACTAAATGTTGTGCTGGTAATTAAAACAGGGTGATGGGCTAGTTTGATGTTAAGATGGCTAGTTTAAATTGGTCAGGGAAGGCTTCTTTAGGAGGTAACAGGAATGAGAGCAAAGTGACATCAGGAAGCAAGTTTGCCTGTGTATTAGGTTGGAGTACAGGGGAAAGGAAGAGATGAAGGAGAATGCCTCCATGTCAGCCCTATAGCTGGTTCGCTTATGGAGCCATTTACTAGGATGGAGAAATCTGCACGAGGGAAACAAACCCCAAGAAAGTCTTAACAGTAGAGAACAGGGAGGGTGGGAAATGGGCTAGATGGGTGTGATGAGCCCTGGATGTTGTAGGTAAGTGATGAATCACTGAATTCTTTTTTTTTAATGTTTATTTCTGAGACAGAGAGAGACAGAGCATGAGTGGGGTAGGGCAGAGAGAGAGAGGGAGACACAGAATCCGAAGCAGGCTCCAGGCTCTGAGCTGTCAGCACAGAGCCCAACGCGGGGCCTGAACCCACAAGCCGTGGGTTCATGACCTAAGCTGAAGTCGGTCGCCCAACTGACTGAGTCACCCAGGTGCCCCTGATGAATCACTGAATTCTACTCTGCAAACCAATATTGCACTGTATGTTAACTAACTAAAATTTAAATAAGTATGTATATATGTGCATATATACGTATGTACGTATAAAAGAGAAATCTGGGAGAGAGGGATTAAGGGTACTCTTTTGGTTTTGAGATTTGTAATAGATCTCTAGGCATGTGAAGTAGGCAGTTGGATATAGAAGTCCACAATTCCAGGAATAGATGAGGAGTGGAGTTAAGGACTGAGAGTTATTGGCTTTAGAAAGATGAACCAGATATGAAACTGATTTGAGATACTGTCACTTTGTGACAATATAAGCTTCACTTGCTTTAGCCCCACCTGTGTGGGTTTTTCTTAATTTGTAAAGGAATAGTTATGTTAAATATTAAATTCCCTTTCACTCCCGTAAGCTATTTATTCCTGCCAGTGGATTTGAGACTACTCCATCTTAAGGAGGTAGTTCGTGGTTATGAGTGGAATGCTCAGGGATGGCAAAACTATGGCCCATGGGCTAAATTGAGCCTGCCATCTATTTTTGTAAGTAAAGTTTTATTGGAACACAGCCATGGTTATTTGTTTATGTTTTGTTTGTGGCTGTTTTTTGCATTACAGTAGCAGAATTGAGTAGTCACGGTAGAGACTTGCATGGTCTGCAAAACTTAAAATATTTGCCATCTGGCCCTTTTCAGAAACCAGATTTCCTGATCCCTGCTTTAGAGTCTAGACCAGCACTGTCCGGTAAATCTTGAGATGATGAAAATTTTCTTCATCTGCAGTTTATAATACAATAGGCCACTAGCCCACGTGGCTAGTGAGCATTTGATATCAGGCTAGCGTCGACTTGCTGAGGAGCTGGATTTTGAGTTTTATTTAATTATAGTTAAAATAAATTTAATTATCCACATGTGAGTAGTGGCTCCTGTATTAGTCAGCGGAGGTCTTGCTGGCATGAAACAAACAGGATGTTCAGAGGTGCTCCGGTGTTGACACGCATATCTCATAGACTTGGCTCAGGGCACAGTGAGGAAGGGCAAAACATGTATTAAACACCAGCAATATATGAGAAGCTTCCAGATGAATTATTTCTCTAAAACCCCACAAGAATCCATTGGTATGGCTAATAACATTCCCATTTTGCAGATGAGGAAGCTAAGACTCAGAGGCGAAGCGTAACAAGTGATTCTTTTGAATTGGGATCCATATTTTCCTGATTATAAGGCTTTTACTACAGTAGTATTATCTACCCCATCTCATGGTGTCTTTCATGACTGTGCTTCTGTTTATATTCTCTTACTCCTCAAAGGACATCTTTTTTGCTACTCATCTCAAGACACAGGCCCTTTTTACACGGGAAGATACAGGCATTTCAGGAGCTAGTTGAAGTGAGGGAAGGATGTTTTCAGTTTCTTAGGCTAAGTTTACTTTAATATTATTTAAATTTTATTTCTGTGTATATATCCAGTGGCTTCTGATAGAATACCATCTTATTTTTGTATTAGGAAATGCACTCACTTTGCCCCAACTGGGTGATAATACATGGGTTGACTATTGAGATTGGATCAAGGTTACTCTTAAGTTTCTCACGAGAGGCAATAGTTGACAATTTACTCCCTTGGAGAGTGCCTCTTGCTGTTGGGAAATCCCTGTTGTTACATTTTCTGCATTGGCTCAGAAATCCACAAGCTTAAAAGGGCACTGTTGATAATGATAAGCCCCAAATTTGTCCAGTGATCTCCCCCACTCCCCTAATCCATTGTACTTTAAGGGCAATATTTTTGTTTAGCTTGATCTTTAATAGGGTATTTAAACTCATTTTTAATTTTGCTGTTGTATAAAATATAGCAGTAACAAATCTTTATAAACTATTAAAAAAACCTCTGCTCTCTCCACTAAGAAACAAAACGTTTCAGACACATCTAGAAATAATTGTATGTGATTTAAATACTTGGTTTCTACTTTCCCCTTGTCTCTTTCCCCTTTGCTCCTTCCCACAAATAAAAAAATATAACAACTACGGAAAGTCGGCCTTGAAAGTAATGGGAGGTTAATGAGAAATAATAATTACACGGTTGCTCCCTGGAAATCTTATTCTAGAAGAAGATTCAAAGCCACCTACAGAAATTATTTACTAAAATAAAACTGATTGTTAAAGTATTGGTGATAATTATTAGCACTGGTGGATGGAAATATTCTCTGTGGTAATCATTCTTGGGTTTACTAGCATTTTGCATATATACTATTAGGCCTTTGTGATTTCAAACGTTTCTTGATTTTTTTTTAATGTTTTATTTATTTTTGAGACAGAGAAAGAGCATGAACGGGGGAGGGTCAGAGAGAGAGGGAGACACAGAATCTGAAGTAGGCTCCAGTCTCTGAGCTGTCAGCCCAGAGCCCGACACGGGGCTCGAACTCACGGACCGTGAGATCATGACCTGAGCCGAAGTCGGATGCTTAACCGACTGAGCCACCCAGGTGCCCCAAACGTTTCTTGATTATTAAAGAGGTGTAGGAGAGGTAAAGTGTACAATGAGAGTCAGTTGGCTGAAATTTTGGAATACCTTTATGACTTATCACACTTGTCTTTTTTGTAAGGAGATGGAGTGGACAAAACAGTACAATAACTTCAAGATCTTAGAAGTTGTTTGCTTTTCAAGTCCTTGTAGGATAAATTAGATTAAGGTTCAGGTGGAAATGAATAAGGAAACCTGGTAGCATGTCATCTAAAAGATTAGGAAATTTTGCATTTGAATATGGATTAATATACAGTCTGGGGAGACTGTAAGCCCCTCTCCCTTCTTGGTTTTAGGTCTATTTTGTGTGTGCTTAGTTTTGTTGGAATCATGCAGGTTTGGCTCTGGTGACCTAATAATTTCTGTAATCAAATGTGTTACGGCTGCTAGAGTACTCAGGGTAATTACTAATTGTACTTTTATAAACAAGTTTATAATAAAAATGCTAATAGTTATGTCAAATGGACATCAATATTGTCTTTTCCCAGGTGTGATCTTTCACACTTAAACTCTTTAATTGCTCAGTGGTAGAGGAATTAGTTAATGGTTAAAAAAATTGTATGAGGGACCTCATAGCGTGCAAGTTATTTAAAAATAATGAAGTCAGTGTTTTCAGAGAAGTAATGTGGAAACTTAGTTTATAGACACTCAAAAGTAAATCAGTATAAATATCACCTACATTTGTATTTCTTCTCAATGTGTGTGTAGAGACACATAAAAAAAAGATACTGGGCAAGTTGATAGCACTGAGTGGACATAGATTTTAAACCAGCCAAGACAACGGTTGTCAAGAGACTGGTGTGGTAATTGAAGTGACTGTTCACTAGATGGCGATAGACACCCTGAGATCATTAATCAATTAAGAGTTTTTATTCTGTGAACAATAGTGAAGGCCATTTAGTGACACAAATCTGTCCACATTTCAACTTTGATTAATTTTGAAACTGTTAAAGGCTAACGATGGACCAAAGGATTGTAAGAGTCTAACCTATTTTAAAATAATGATGTCTAACCTATTTTAAAATAATGATGTTTTTTTGAATTCCAAGTTTTTATTGATAAGAACAACCATCGAATGTATCATAGCGAGCAAATTCTTATATCACATAGCTAAATTCATACATCTGGCCATGAGGCTACACTACATGACTCAGTCACAGTATCCGGCTAATCCAAAGAGAGTTGAAATGATTTTGATACATAATTTTGCTTCCTTGGGTTTTTGGGTTTTTTTTTTTAAAAGGGATTTTAAACTTACTCTATACTTATAAGCACATTCATTGTGTAATCCTTAGTGTACTGGTAATATTTGTCTTTATGGAATAATTAGTACTTGCTGATGTTGGTATTGTTTTATTTCTGCACTCTGTTATTTCTGTGCTCTTGATAAAACGATTTGTGGTCTGGATTTCTGGTTGCATTTTAAAGTGAACATATGCTCTCATGTTTGGGCATAGATCCTGTGTGTTTTCACTTTCTTACCCGGTAGGCTGACATGAGTCCTTGCCACCCGGTTGTAGTTGCCTAGCTTTCACTGGCGTTTGGACCTGAAATTTGTGCATTTAGAACATGTAGCCAGGTCATTGCACGACAACGCGCTCCAGGCAAGCCTTCCTGAGAGTCTTTTGGTGATGTGGTAGTGCCTGTCAGCAGCCCTTCGGAATGGCCTTCGGGCCTTCGGGCTGTCGCCTCTATTGGTGTCCATGGAGAAGGAGAATGAATGGAGAATCTCATAATTAAGTGCTAAGGGACACTCATCTTTATCTAGAAAGAAGCAAAAATTTCACTTTTCCAATCTTTTTTCTTAAAGAGTGTAGTTTTCTAAAAAATTAAAAGCAGTAAAATATTATAGAAACATTTGAAGACTGGTTCTTTCCTGCCCTTTCTCATTCTTTTCTCTTCTTCAGAGGTAACTGCTTTCTAAGGGTTTTTATCCTTTTTGCCCATGGTTTTTTGCCTTTACAACCAACGTTTATACCAGTGGTGCATTAAAAGTTTTCACCATTTATGTGTCATGCTATACATCATTGTTTTGCAGTTTACCCCCCAAAGCAAGTAGAGGGAAAAAAGTGGGGGAAAACCCCTAGTCTATTTTCCACTTTTTAAGTATATCCATATTGATGCATTTTTAGATTTGATTTATTCTTGTTACCTCTTGTATAATATTTCACTAAATAAATACAGCCCAGTGTATTTTTTGTTCTCCCACTGTCCGTGTTTTCAGGTTTCCAAGTTGTCCCTTTAGTTTTTTTTCCTTTATAAACGGTGCTGTGGTACAGTGCCCCATAGGCATGAGTGTCTCTACTGTATTACCAAGAGTGAAATCTGCACAGCCACAAGCACTATGTGACCTGTGACCTTTGATTAAATGACAACAGTCATATAATTTATCACAGCAAGCTAATTCTTTCACATAGCTAAATTCATATCTGTGTCCAGAGGATCATAAAACCTGACCCACTCAGTCACAGTATCTGAGGTTAATTTAAAGAAAACTGGAAATGATTTTGAAATACAGTTTTGTCTCTTTGAATTTGTTGTTTCTTTTTCTATCGAGGGATTTTCAACTCACTACACACTTAAAATCTTTAGTGTTCCACATCCTTGTCAGCACTTGTTATTTTCTAAATTTTTAATTTTTGCCAGATGAGTGTGAAATGGCATCTCATTGTGATTTTAATTTGCATTTCCCCAAGTATTAAAGTTGAGCGTCTTTCCATTTGTTTTAACTCTTCACTTTTCTCCTCCGAACTGCCCATGTGTGTATATGCCCTCTTTCTTTGGGTCGTTGGTCTCATGCTGTTTCTTGTTAGGAATTCAAAGGCTAGTCCTTGTTTGGTCGTATGTGTTGCAAATATCTTTTCAACTGTGACTTGTCCTTTACCTTTATTCGTGGTCTTTGAATGTGTACAAGTTTGTATTTTTTATTTTAATGCCAAATAATTTGATTCATTCCCCCCTGTATACTGTGTTTATTTTTCCCTGAGAAATCTTTTCCCTCCTGCAATGACATAGACATTCTCCCTTAATTTCTTTTCTTACTTAGATCTTATATCCTTCTGGAAATTATTTTTAGGGATGCTGTAAGTTAGAGATCTAATTGTATTTGTTTGCTTCCTTATGGAGTTGTTTCTGTTCCTCTGTTCCAGGGATCAACAAACCATGACCCATGGGCTGACTTTGATCCATTGCCTGTTTTTTGTAAATAAAATTTTATTGGGCCTCCATTTGTGTTAGGTTACAGCAGCAGAGTTGATAGTTAGCACAGAAACTAAATGACCCACAGGGCTTAAAATACATACTTTCTGGTCCTTTACAGGAAAAACCTTGTGATTTCTGGTCTCACGGAGAGTCACGAATAATAGGAAAGTCACTCTCCTATGTAACACCCTCTGTCATAGTAGGTGAAGAGAGAGGCAGTTATACTGTAAAGGAGGTTATACTTTTAAAGGAAGGAAGGAAGGAAAATGATCTTTTGGACACATGAAAATTTAGAGTTTGAAGTTCTCCTTTGCTTAGATGGTCATATGAGAACTTCAGTCAACCAAAGGAGAACTCAGGGTAGGTCTGTGAGTCCTCTGAGATTGTGTGCAACATTTTGTGTGTCTGTGCACATGTGTACATTTTGGTGGGGGGGCAAGAGTACATTGCATTGAAGAGTTCTCGGAGGGGAACTTGATGCCCAAAGGACGAAGAACTGTTGGTTCTCAGAATTTCCTTTCTGCCTTCTCCTTCTGTAGGTTAAAGGGAAACTTTTGCCTTAAAAATGTATGCTTTTGTCACCTAAGACATGGCAGTGTGAAGAATTGTCTTGCCAGACCAGACCCATGGCAACTGTGTGGGTGGTAGGAGGGGAGAGTTCTACTTCTGTCTCCACAATTTTAATAGCCACCGTTTAATAATACTACTTTTAACTTTAGCTGACCTCCTGACATTTTGATTTTTTTTTTAATAGGAGAGAATTTCTTTGAAGTCTGAGCTGAAGGTCTAATATGTTTTGGCAGAATATTTTGGATGTTAAAAGGAAGCAGTATCCTTTTTCATTGATCACAGATTCCTTATCACTTTTGAAGTTGTTTACATAAGATTTTAAGTCAGAAACTTTTTATTCCCTTTTTATTGTATTTCAGAGGTGCTTGGGTTCTACATCCTTGGCATTTCTTCAAAACTGATAACACTATTCAGCGTTATTAATTCACGCCTACTAATTCAGAATCTGTGGCGATTCACATGAAATGAATTGAGATTCTTTTTTTTTTTAATTTTTTTTTTTTAACGTTTATTTATTTTTGAGACAGAGACAGAGCATGAACGGGGGAGGGTCAGAGAGAGGGAGACACAGAATCCGAAACAGGCTCCAGGCTCTGAGCCATCAGCCCAGAGCCCGACGCGGGGCTCTAACTCACGGACCGTGAGATCGTGACCTGGCTGAAGTCGGACGCTTAACCGACTGCGCCACCCAGGCGCCCCTGAAATTCTTCATAGTACAAGTTAATAGTTATTTTGGAGCCTAGGTTCTTTTCATATTCCTTTAAATTCTGTAGAAACACCTCTTTCTAGTAAAGTAAGTGGCATCTTAACTGCAGATCATTTATAATGATGAACTTTTACGAGTTAACATCAACACTTGCTTGTTCATTTCTGTATATCCTTTCTGAAAGTCGATGACAGTAGTGATGGTAAATGTAAGAATAAGAAGCACTAGGGGGTGCTTGCATGGCTCAGTTAGTTAAGTTGTCTGACTCTTGATTTCACGTCAGGTCGTCATCTCAGGGTCATGAGATTGAGCACTGTGTCAGTCTCCGTGCTGAGTGTGGAGCCTGCTTAAGAGTCTCTCTCTCCCCCTCCCTCTGCCCCCTCCCCAGCTCACATGCTCTCTCTGTTTAAATAAATAAAAAAACAATAGGAAGTGCTAATTTGGAAATACCCATGGAAGACTGGTCTAAATTATTGATAACTTAGGCATTCGGTAATTTGAGAGAAATGCAATGACAGAAGATTTGAAGTATATGGAATGATTCATGCTTTATTAACACGGTGTTGTATTTATACAGATAAATAAGTGGGTTACATTTAGGCCTGGTTTGAATTTATATACCTGAAAACACTGTCATAGTATTTCTTTCAAAATAGCCAAAACTTGAGATTTTTTTAAAAATTCCTTTTTTTAACATTTATTTATTTTGGAGAGTGAGAGCGAGCACAGGTGGAGGAGGAGCAGAGAGAGCAAGACAGTGGATCAGAAGCAGGCTCTGCGCTGTGCACACAGAGCTAGATGTGGGGCCAATCTCACAAGCCGTGAGATCATGACCTGAGCCGAAATCACGAGTTGGCCGCTTCATCAACTGAGCCACCCAAGGCTCCCCTAGACTTTTTTTTTTTAATCTGAATATAGTTGACACACAATGTTGCATTAGTTTCTGGTGTACAACATAGTGATTCAACAAGTTAATGTGTTAGGCTCTGCTCACCACAGTTGGAGCTACTTGCCATCTGTCACCATACAGTAAGTGACGGGAATAACAGGTACAGCATAGGGAATGCAGTCAATGGTATTGTAATAGTGTTGTATGGTGACCGATGGTAGCAAAACCTTAGATTTTTTTTTTTTTTTGCAAGACTTTAGACTTTTAAAAATAAGTTGAGACTGCCCATATCCTTCTTTCTGTTGGAAACTAGCACCTCCAAGAGGCCTGGACACCCACTTGTATGTGCTCTTATGGTTTTGAACATTCAAAATTATGTGTATCTTTAGGAGGACACAAAGTGGTTGGTGTTAGAGGTAGCTGGGCAGAGGGAGCTGCATGATGTCAAGACCTGCCTGTGAAATGGGCTCCTCAACAAGGAGATAGCAATGGACTTTCTTCTTTATCCCATTTATATTTCCTGAGGTTTTGGGATGGTTGCCTCATCTTTGTCCTTTTTAATGTTTTTATTTTATTTTATTTTATTTTATTTTATTTTATTTTATTTTATTTTATTTTATTATTTTATTTCATTTCATTTCATTTTATTTTGATTTGATTTTGATAGATAGATGGGGAGGGGGGGCAGAGAGCAAGAGTGATAGAGGATCCAAAGTGGGCTCTATGCAGCCAGCAGAGAGCCCGATATGGGGCTCAAACTCAAGGAACTGTGAGGTCATGACCTGAGCTAAAGTTGGATGCTCTACCGACTGAGCCACCCAGGTGCCCCCTGCCTCACGTTTGTCTTGTACAAGCTGTGGAGAATACAAGAAACAGCCTTTTTGTGCTGATTACACAAGTCTTTGTCAAGAAGGAGCACCCTGCACCCTCCTACACACATTACACCACTAGGTGCCAGTAGTAGTAACAGGTGGTCCTGGGGCTGTGTGGACTGGCCTTTCCTGAGGTCTTTCAAAATCTCAGTACTAACCTTAAAAGTGCCGGGATTTATTTTTTTAAGGAAGGTTGAATTTCTTTAGTCTCAATATAAGTTGATGGCCATTTTAAAACCCACACACTGGATGTTTTACTATTAGATTTCAAAATGGGTCTACATGAATTAGTAAGAACACTTATAGATTTTATTAACAAACAAAACAAAAGCCTATAGTCTCATGTTGTTTCTATATTCTCCAGTCTCCACTTCCCTTCATGTTGTGAGGGATCACTCTCTGTATGTTTTGATGTTCCGTTTAGTACCTAACCCTGTGCCTGCAAAGTGAGTGCTAGTTGGCTTTAACTCTGGGATCACACTGGCCTTGTAGTTTCTGCACTTACAGATGAGTGCATGTGGAGGAGATGCATTTTTAAAAATAGGATCTTGATATTTAAGCCTATTTTGAGTTTATACGAATGGGTTGGATACTCAGAACAGGAAAAAGGATACTTGGTACATTTTACTAGGCATTCTTATTTGAGAAGACAGGGATGGTATTTTCATCTATTAAATTTTACCTGTTTAATTACTAAGCCCCTGGGGATGTGGCTAAGGATGAGCAGATAAATGGTATGAGACTGACATCGTGTCAGCTTTGCTGAGCTCTGCTGAGACAGAGTCATTACTCTAACTTGACTCACATAAACGAGTCCTGGAAATCTCCTTTCTTCCCTAACCCTCACCAGAAATAGTGACTTACTCTTAACCCAAACTCAGTCCTGTTTCTACATATGTGAACATTTTATATAAACCTGCTTTGGTATATGTTTCTTTTTCACAAGTCATGTGTTATTTGACAGGTGTTCTCAAGCTCCTTGCTTTGGCACTGAACCAAGATGACAGAGCAGTAATGATTTTGAAAGTGCCATTCCTTCCTTGTTAAGAGACGAAAAGTGTGAAGTTATTAACTACTATTCACCAGTGGCCCAGAAATTGGCGTAAGATTTAATTGTCTGGTTCTTCAGTCAGTCTGTATCGGTAATTTCCTGGATAATACTACTCTTTTTTTTTCAACGTTTATTTTATTTTTGAGAGAGAGTGCACGCCCTAATAGGGTAGTGGCAGAGAGAGAGGGAGACCCGAGAATCCAAAGCAGGTTCTGTGCTGGCGGCAGAGAGCCTGATGCAGGACTTGAACTCACGAGCTGCAAGATCATGACCTAAGCCGAAGTCAGACGCTCGACCAACTGAGCCACCCAGGCGTCCCTGGGTAATACTGCTCTTCAGGAAAGGGGGAAATATCATATAACTCTATTCTTTCTCCCACACCCTTTTTACCCCTCTTTTCGCACATTGCATATATAGCAGGATTGAAGAGAAAGGATCACTGCTAACCAAAATACTGATCTTTTCTCTGGCTCACCCTTTCCTCATCTGGCCAGGTAATAGATTTATGGGTGATGAGGTCACACCTGGCAGTCTTGCAGGTTTCCCATCCCGCAGATGGATCAGCTGCCCCAGTGTTTGAACCTGATGGTGTACAAGATGTCACCGCACTGTCGCCTTGCCGCCTTGCCTGAGCCGTGCCGGGTACATTTATTGCTAATTGGAAGAATCTACTTTGAGCAGCCCTCACCGTCTGGTGGCTAAAGCGTACTTTTCACAGCAGTACAGTCAGATCCTTTACAGACACCTCCCTCTCAAATTTAAAAACAAAACAAGCTGGTTGGGTTTATTATGGCTCAGGCTTGGTAAACTGGGGAAGGCTAATCGAATTAGTGCCTTCTGTTTGTCTTTCATCACTTAAGTAGGCAGCGTGAGCCTGCGTCAATTTGCCATATTGGAAGCACTGTGTCAAATTATGGGGAGCTGGGTTTGGTAAGTTGTGGGAGTTTTGGAAGGCAGGGAGAAGAATGGCTTCATGTATGTGTTTGTGTGGAGAAGCTGTCTGTTTTAAGCCAGGGATTCCAAGCCCTGTGGGTCACCGTTTTAGGGATCTTGTACCTACTTTGAAATTTTGTGCCGGTGTCAGGTTGTACGCCTGTCCTTGCTTCCTTTTTGTTATTAATTTTTTGGTTAAAGAGTGGAATGAAATAGAAAGTGACCGAAGTAAGTCTCCACTTGCATTGTGAAAGGAGCAACAAAACATAAAAGATATCTACAGATGGGTTATGTGTGGTGTTTGGCATTACTGATTCCTTTTTACACATTTGGGTTTAGCTTTCTATGACCTATTTTTATTGGCTTTATTGTTTCACGTTGAACCAAAATTTGTGGCTGAATTTTGAGACTGGGGATGAGATTTTTTTGCCTTAGGGCTAGGAGTTGAGTGGCATGGGAACGGAGCAGGGGTAAGGTTTTGGTCATAATCTGGAGTGTCAGACATTTGGCTGTATTTATTTCAGGGGCTTTTCGCCCCTGCTGACTTAACCACAGACTGTGTTTTCAGCCCTATGCAGGAGGGTGGTGTGTCTTCTGCCGGCAGGGAGGAGGAGGGTTGAGGAGGGAGCGCTGGGGGGAAAGGAATAAGCTCATGGGCTATTAATAATGTGCATTGTTCTTAAGGCCACATGTAATATTTCTGTGCACCGGCCAGCAGGTTAGGGTGTGTGTTCTATTTAAGTTGAACTGCATGGCATGGTGCGATAGACAGCTGATCATTTTGTTACAGGGAAAATTCGTGTGTTTCTTTCTTAATGGTGTCCTGAGGGGGCAGGAAAAATAACTTGCTTGTGGCTGATTGGCTTAGAGTGGGTGAATATATTTAATTCAATTACTGATTCTTGCCTCATAGCCAGAAATTCTTCAAGTAATATTTGCTGAGTGTGTACAATGGAAGAAATGGAGACAAATGACATTGCTTTTGACCTGCAGGCTTGAGACGAAAGCCTTAGGTAACAATTCCAGTAAAATTAGAGCTAGAGCTTTGAAGGCCAAACTCGTGATTCCTTACTAGTAAACAAGAGAAAAGGTCTTCTGTGGTAGCAGAAGCCGTGCAGAGAAGCTAGAGTATGTGCTGGAGACACCCTGGACTGGAAACCAGGGGTGCGACGTCCACCCCCCTGCTTGTTGGCTTTGTGTGGCTTTGAGCAAGTCAGTTATTCTGAGCTTCTGTTTTTTCACTTGTCAGAGGGTGCCAGATGATGATGGTTCCTGCCACATGCTACAGTTACTAAGCACCTTAACAATACACCGTTTTTTCTCATAACAGCCCAGAGGAAGGCGCCAAGCCCCTACAGGTGTTGGGCCTGGTGCCAGTGTGGTGGGGGACACAGTGGTCGATTTAAGTATTCAAGGACCTTGTCTTCATGGAGTTTTCAGTCTGGTGGGCGAGAGCCATTAAGCAAACAGTCACATGAATAGTCCTGCCATTCTAGAAGAAAGTAAGTGCTAACAAAAGGAATGCAAATTTCTGAGTGCTGGTAATAAAGGTTCTCTGCAGAGTCCAAGCGCCTGGACTGAAGAAGAAGAATCCGGGGTTTCCTGAGCCTATGGTACTGGAACTGAGACCTGAAAAGTGTGTGGTGGTGTTAACCAGCTAAAAGGATTGTAGGGATAAGCATTCTAGGGTGCAGAACTGAGGGAAAGCTGCTGTAGCCAGAGTGTAGAAAGGGAGGGGAGAGTGATGGGAGGGGAGGTTGGAGATGTGGCAGGAGTCCTACCTTGCAGGCCATGTTGAGCAAGGGGGAGGCATTAGCAGGTCCTGTGTGCAGATGGAGGGATTGGCTCCCATTTGCATTTTGAGAAGATCCCTGGTGCTGAATGAGTTGGAGTGTTTGGAATAGATGAGAGAAACGAGTTAGTGAGCTCTTATTGAAGTATTCCAAGCAAGTGATGGTGGTTGCTTGGTTGGTGTGATGGCTGACAAGGGAGGGGGAAAGATCCAGACATGACAGAGATGTGAAAGAAAAAAAAATGAGCAAAGCCTGGTGGTAGATTGCATGTAGGGCTTCGGATGGGGGAAGCGTCAAGGACAGCTCCGGGACAGCTCCTACTCCTGCCCGGCTGACTTGAGCAGGCACATGGATGGGTTGTCTCTCCCTGAGGTGACGAGCACTGGAAAAGGATTGGCTTTGGGGTGGGGAGAGGGAAAGATGAGCGCTTTGGATTTGGACATGTTACTTTTGAGGTAGCAGGTTATAAATGTGGGAGCCATTGGTGTGTTAAGGTAAATTCAGCCATGGCATGGATGAGATTACTTTGGAAGAGGAGAGAAAGAGAAGTGGGCATAGGGCTCAGTGTTCTGGGATTCCCACCGTGGAGTGGCTTGGAGGAGGTGGATGGACTTAAACAGCTGACCATAGAAGAGCCACCAGAGAAGGAGAAAAGGAGGAATGTGTGATGTCCTGGAAGCCAGTAAAGAGCTTTTCAGGGAGGTGGTGGATGACTGTTGCAAAGAGACTGACAGTAGTTTTGAAAATTTTCCATTGCACTTTGGGACATGGAGGTGATTATGGACTCAGCCGGTGCCTTTTGAATGCAGTGATGGTGGTGAGCAGAATTGCTGCAGGTAGAGATTGTAATTCTCCCCAGTTTATGGATGAGGGATTTAAGGCACAGAGAAGTAACTTGTGAAACAGCTTAACAACGTTGCAGCTCTGGGATCCAGGCCCAGGCTTGGGGGCCTCGTGCTCCCTCCTCTTACCCTTCGCCCTGCCACCTGCAGCCCACTAGGGTTCCAGGTAAGTCCCAGGCGAGTACAACCCAGATCTGCTTCTCCCCGAACTAGGGACCCACTGACTGCTTATTTAACCTCCCCAAGCCCCCACTTCCTCATTTTTAGCAATAGTAACTAACCAGTGAAGGAGGATTAAGTGAGATAATTTTTGTCAGTGACTTGATAATAGTGTTTGATATGTAAGAAGCATTAAGTAAATGTTGGCTAAAAACTAAGCACCTTAAGCTGGCCTGCCCTCTCTTCACAGCCTCTCTTACCCCCCTTCTACATTTTTCTCTTGCTTGAATGCTCAACAGTCTAGTCTACTAAGGCCAATTTGTATGCTGTTGGCCAAATTCTCTTCTAATTTGTGTTTCAGCTTTTTCATATCTTCTGTTTTTTGGGCCTTTGTCCACCTGCGTCACTAATTTCTGTGCTGTCTTCCTCAAAACTCACTCTCCCTGAACTATTTAACCTGACCTTCCTCACTCTTTAACTTAGTGTTGTTAGTTTATATTTATTTATTCTTAACGAGTTTGATGTTCATGAGTTTGATAAGTTTGTTCACTCAGTTGTATGAAATGGGTTCGGGGCCCAGAGTGTTTACTTCATGTCCTCAAACAATATCTAGTAGTGGCACAAAGTGACAAGCACCAGGTATTTTTATAATATTTCTGAAATAGTTGTCTTCTTGTCCCAGTCCTGAGACCCAGTTATTAGTAATTCCTGCCAGCCTCACCTCCAAAATACTCAGCTCAGACCACTGTCCTCTCTGGCCAGGATCCCTGCAGCAGCCTCCCTTTGGTGGCTCCCTTGTCCTCTTGCCCCCTCGGATCCGTTCTCCACATAGCAGCTTCTCTCTATTTTTAAAGTGTGATTGCAGCGTGTTGCTTCCAGTGGCTTCCCCTCTTGGTTCACCTTGGCCTCCACGGTCCTGTGTGGTTCGCCGCACTTCTCCAGTTGTCTTTTGTGCTGTCGACTTGCTGCCTTCCCCTTCCCCACTTTTGCTCACTCCCATGGGCCACCACTTTCAGTTCCGCACTCACATTCAGTTCTGTCCGTCCACAGGGCCCTTGTGCATCTGGGCCCTCTGCCTGGAATGTTCCTCTTCAGGCTTGGCGCAGGGTTGCATGTTTGTCTCACTTCAGGCCTCAGCTTCTATTCCACCTCATTGGTGAGGCCTTCCTGACTCCTCTACCTAAATAGGTACGTCCACCCCACTTCCAGCTTTCATTTTTAAATTAAATTTTTTCCCATTATTTTTTTTTTAATTTTTTTTTAACGTTTATTTATTTTTGAGACAGAGAGAGACAGAGCATGAACGGGGGAGGGGCAGAGAGAGAGGGAGACACAGAATCAGAAGCAGGCTCCAGGCTCTGAGCCATCAGCCCAGAGCCCGACGCGGGGCTCGAACTCACGGACCGCGAGATCGTGACCTGAGCTGAAGTCGGACGCTTAACCGACTGAGCCACCCAGGCGCCCCCCCATTATTTTTTATAGAGTAAGATAACATATTTGTGTGGCCATCTCCCAGAACATGTTAAGATTTTTTTTTAAATAAAAGAAAGCCTTACAGGTAGTGTCCTCTGTGTTCCCTTCCCCAGTCTCCTTCCCTCTCCAGAGGCAGCTACTATTGTGAAGTTGATGTCTGTTTCCTTTTTGTATGCTTTTGTTACTCTTGAATGTGCCCATTTAATTTATGTAAATGATGCATCATATTTGAGTTGGCACCTTGAGTTTTTTTTCTCTCACCATTATATTTTTGAACTCTATCTGTGTTGATACATATAGATCGGAAAATACATTTGAACTGCTCTATAGTATTGCATCATATGAATATTTGGCAGTTTACTTTCCCATTTTTCTAGTAGATGGTCCTTTAGGTTGTTGTCGGTATTTCACTATTATGAAAAGTAGACATTCCCATACCTGTCTCTTTGTATATGTGCGAATGTCCTCTGTCATGTTCTTTTCTTGCTCAGCACCATTTTGTTCCATTTTGGCACTCATCATTTTGCATTTATTAACATGTTTTTGTGTTTTTATTCATCGTCTTTACTAGACCATGAACTCTGTTAGGGCGGGGAGTTTGTTTTACTCAGCTATATACACACAGCAGCTAGCTCGGACGTTGGCACCTAGTAGGTACTTGGTTGATACTTGTTGCATTTACTCAGCTACCTGCTTTCTGTATGTCTTGTTTACTGGGTCCCTTTGGTGTTTGAACTTTAGCTTCCAGATGACTGAAGAAAGGTGAACACTGATGAAACGAGCTGCTAGATCCTGTGGGCAGTGAGTGCAGGTGATGAGGTAAATCTGGAAGGAGAGAACCTGAAGAGAAGCAGAGTTCGAAAGCAAGTTTACAGGTTACAGCCAGTTTGGATTAAATGCTTTTTTAAGTTTGCAATTTGGAGATGAAAGATGGTGTGGAGCTACACGGGCCAGTTTTGGTTAAAGGAGCTGGATTGATCCCTTAGGGTCTCCTTCCACATCTGTAGCCTTATTTATTATTACAGAATTGTGGAGGGCCAAGGGGATTTTGGTATTTGTTTTCTAAAATCATTTTTACTTCAAAATTAGAAAATGAACTGTCCATCTGTTATTTATTTTTTGGAGTGGGACTTGTGGTAGGCACAGGAAAACGTGGCCATGCGTAAAGAGACACAAGAGGAAATCTATTGATCTTTGAGGCACAATTATTTAAATCAGTTTTTAAAAATACTCTTCTTGGGGCACCTGGCTGGCTCACTCGGAAGACGTGTGACTCTTGATCTAGTGGTTGTGGGTTCAAGCCCCACGTTGGCTATAGAGATTACTAAAAAAAAACAATACAATACAATACAATACAATACAATACAATACAATACAATACAATAAAATTGAACTTAGAAAAAAAACAACCTCATTTTTATTAGGTTCTACTAAATCAGCCTATGTATTCTGTGCTTTGTTAGTTTTTTTTAAACTCTTAAATGTTTCCTTATCATCACAGACTTCAGATTGAAGTATTTGATGCTTGCATACTGGATTCACCTGTAGGGCAGGAAGACCAGCTCATGGGAACGAACAGATTTCCCTGTACCCCTGTGCGGTTCTTGAAATGGAGATTGCCTGCTGTGGTCATGTCTGGGTCCTAGTTTCCAGTACAGGGCATGTCGTTCTGTCCTCCAGGAGCTGGTGCAGACCATAAATTGAATCACTGTAAAGGATTTTTGGAGATATTTAGCAGAGGGGAAAATACAGCTGTAGTTAAGTCTCGTGTGGATGCCTCCTGATTTATTCTTCAGTTTAGAGTATGTTGGTTCCCCTCCCCCACTCAGTACATTGTGACACATGTTCCTGGCCCTTAGGTGGGTAACAGTTACTGTGAATTTCCAGAGAGAATGAGGATCTGCTCTCTTTCCCCTCTGTATGTAAATAGTACATAATTAGACACATATCTGTATCGGTAATAATAACAGTTAAGGTGCATTAAACATTTAATAATAATAACAGTTAAGGTGCATTAAACATTTAATGCTCGCCAGACACCATTCTAAGCACTTTATCCTAACAGCAAAACCCTACTATAAGATATAAGCCAAACAAACAAACAAAAAGCCTTTTTCCACTTGTGTAAAATGTAACAGTCATATTACTGTGAGGTTTATGAAAAAATGTTTTTCAATTTGTTTTCTAGTTGCTACGTGTGTGTGGCAGGTGGCATGGAGGAGAAAATGTGTTCATTGATGAGATGTATAGAAATGTACTGAACTGAGAAAATCTAAATGGTCATGAGCTAGTTATTTCCTAACATCCCGTCTGCTCCTTATCCACCCCCTCAATAAAAGCTTCAGCCCGTTCCTATAAATAGGGGCTGGGTCGGGGGTGGGGCCAGTCCTCAGTCTTGAGTTTGATCTGAATTTGCCTGACTGTGAGGCAAGTTAGCTCGGGCTTTTATGCTCTGGTCTTCGTTTTATAGATGAGAGGACTGATGCGGGGAGATGTCAGTAGCTTGCCCAAGGTCACGGGGCTGGTGGATCACAGAGCCGTAATTCAGATCCAGGCAGCCTGAGCCCCCGGTACACTGCCCCCGGTGTACATTGCCTGCGTGTGGTTTTGTTTTTGGTTTTGGTTTTTGCGAGTTTGTTTATGCAACAGGCATCATGAGGTGGGAGAAAATAGTGTTCTGTCTTCACAGTGCTTGGAGCCATTTTTGTTTGAAAGGTTGTATGCCGAGGAACAGGTTATCAGTCTGAATAGGTTAGTATTTGCTGCCACTGTAGATTTTCCATCCACGTGGACAACTCCTTTTACTTCCACAGTCTGGTGACACCAACCGTGAGGGAAATTGGTCCTAATTAACGTGGCCCTAGGAATGAAATTTTTAACGAAGAGGGCCGGATGAGGAAGGCAGAATGGAAAGACAGGGATGAGGGAGGGGGAATACTTGGTTCTGGTGGGTTTTGTGGCAGAAATGGTGTTGGTGCCGTCCACCACAGCTGAAACTGAGATGGTTCTGGAGTACCTCTTGGTGCAGCTTATCTGTGGCGCTTACTGCCTGTGACAGTGGCGAAGGTCATAGAGTGTTTGCTGTAAGCGGATTCGACAGATTGATCCAGAAAAATGTATTCAGTAATCTTTGCTTGACGAGCAGAACCTAGCAGTTGTTGAAAACAAATGAAGGGGATAAAAACTCCCCTAACTTTTATTTACCAATCAGATCGCATAGGAAAAAAATAGCCTATTTTTAGACCGAGGCTCCAATTATGCTAAGCCTTGAGGATAATGAAACAGTCTGACACAAAAGAGTGTGGTGACGCAAGTTTGTGTGGTGAAATTCCAAGACATTCACTGACTTTTTAGCATTCTGCACAGCGAATATGAAGCTCCTGAAGTGTTTGTTGCCCAGAAACAGTGCTTTATTTATTTATTTTTTTACATGCAGTGTAATGAAGTGAACCTGTGTTGTAATTTGTTTCTTGCATGGAAAAGGGGGAGTGAGCACACATCAGCTATCCCTGGTCCTGTCTCTGACCTCTTGTGTGTCCCTCGTATTTACTGAAGCCACCCAATCATGCTATTGCTAATGCTGCATATCGCCTCCTGTTTGAGTCACTCTAATTTCGCCACATGTTCTATAACCATGAGGGTTTCCAGGTTTTCAGTTAATTTTATATTTCAGATTTAGCAGAATTGGGAGGCTTTTTCCTTCTGCTCTTTCTTCATTCCATGACCGAATTACTGTTAGCTTTTTGCTCCTGTTCTTTCTTAATCACGTCAGGTGACATCTTGCCTTGGAACAAATTAGTTGGGAGATTTAAGTGAGCTGCGTGCTGGCACAGGGCTTCCTTCATTGGCTGCATGGATGGAAGTTAGCGGTTGGTGCTTTCGTCTCATGGTGCCTTCCTACTTACACGTTTGGTAATGGGCTTCCAGATTTTCCTTCTGCTGCTTGTAATTGCCTTCTGGTAAATGAAGCCGGGGTGCTCAGTGCTCAGTGCTTCCTTCCAAGGCACCTTGTTTTCTTATTCCCTGAATCCTGTTATGGCTTGGGTCCTAAGGAATCTCCTGGAGTCAGGAGCTCTGCCATCTTCCACTTAGTCTCAGAGTTTTCGTTTTGAAAGCAGTCGCTGGAAGAACTGAGGGAAGGCAGCAGGAAAGACCTGTCAAACCCAAGAAGCCTAAGTTTCGAAGTTGGTGGTTTATGAAAGGCTTTGATGAAGTGGAGGGGGAATGAGTTGTGGAGTAGATTAGAGAGCTTCTCATGAGATTCAGCCTGAAGTGCCGCATTGGTGTGGCTGGGTGCAGTACCAGAAAGCATAAGATAGCAGTCCCATGATTGATAAGGATGGCCTGGTCAGACGAGCTGGGAAGTGGGAGCTGGGAAATGTCTGGCTGGATGTCTGCTATCCATACACAGTACTTACTCTATTTCATTTAATCTCCCGCAACCCTGCGGGTAGGGGATATTCTCTCTTTTTACAAATGAGGAAAAAGTCTCAAAGGGATTGAGAAAATTGCCAGGGTCTCCTTACTTACAAGTGGCTCAAATGAATGTGGCCACTTATAGGTGTCCTACTCTTCTGAAATACAGGAAACACAGACACCAACAGTATTTATCTTCCTATACTTGGTAAGTAAAACATAGCTTTTTTTGTTACTAAACCTCACTAGAGAGCTCTTTCTTTAAACTGTAGATGGGTTCAATTCAGTTCGGTTGTCTGGCCTGCTGTGTGCCAGATGCAGTGTTGTGTCCTGAGGATACAAAATTGGTTAAGACCATGGTTTCTGATCATAATTTGAGTTGAGAGTGGGGTAGAGGAAAAGGAAAGCCCTTGACCCACAAACAAATTTGATACCATATGATTAAGATATATTTAAAGAAAGGAGGAAATTACCTGGAGGTTAGAGAATGATGTCCATGTCCATGGAATGATCCCTGCTCTCAGTTCCTTGGATTCTTTGGTCATTGATTGCCAGGTTTTGCACAGAGAGGTTTAGGATGCTGTCTCTGTAGGGGTGAAGCCAAAGAGGAACCGTATATTATTGTCATAACTTTGAGGATCTTTCTTTTTTAGCCAGAAATCTAAATTAATGAGGGTGACAATTTTTTTTGGGGGGGGGGGACTTGGTAAATGAAGAATCTTGCATTTTTATAGCCATTAAGTTTTTTCTTTTCTTTTTAAAAATTCATTTATTCATTCATGCAAGTAATTTCTACCCCCAGCATAAAATCCATGACCCAGAGATGAAAATTCACGTGTTCCTCCAACTGAGCCAGCCAGGCACCCCAGGTCTTTCTCTTCCTAATTTTGAGCTCTCCTCAGCTGCACATCTCCTTGCCGCCTTCTCTGACTGGAGGGCAGAGGAGTTTTTGATTCCAGCTTAGCATGTGACCATTATTCAATAAAAATGTTTTGCCATGGGACAAGAGAACTTGAACTTTTCCTGTGATTGATTCATATCGAGTTTTGGGGGGAGGGAGATAGAAGAGGATTCATTTTTGTTGGATAAACAGCAGCCTCCTCACCTCAACAGCAATAACAAAAATTATAGATAAATCATTATGTGTAAATCACAGCCCAAGATGAGTGAAAAAAATTGTAAAAGTTAACCTTGTTTTTTAAATTCCATCTTCTAGCCAGATGCATTCCATCTCAGCCCAGAATGCTGGCGGTACTTGTAATTCTTACACTGTGTCTCACCTTTGATACATGCTCCATGAAGAATAATGCAATTATGAAATAACTGTTGATAATCTCTGAGGAATCCTGGATAATAGGTGTTCCAGGATCTGCCAGACTTGAAGACCACCTCCCCTTCCTGGACCAAACTAATCTTCAGGTCTTTTCCATCACAGTAAGATGGGAATTGTGGGGAGGCTGTCAAGAACCAAAGATGAGTCAGAATGTTTTACGCTGTCTCATTCTGTAATGAACAGAGTATAAAGCACCACTCGAACATGGCCCTTGGCCTGATGGTGGGACTCTGTAGCACCTCATACAATTAAAGATGGTGAATCTTTCAGTACTTTTTTTCAGGGCAGAAATCGCAAAGTCATTGAAGTGTAACTCTTGTATTTGGGATGCAAATTATATATAACCATGTCAGGATTTTCTTGAGGGTTTCAGTCTAGAAGACCAAATACAGCGAGTCTTGATTCTAAAGTTTCTAAAAGGTGAACTCAAGAAGATCATGGACTAGTAAGCTACATAATACAATTCTAGAAAAATTCAGCAGGTGTTTTCCAGCATTTTGTAGTGAGGGCTAAGGATTAGTATTGGTTCACCAAGAACAGGTAGCGTTGTTAGTTTTGTTTTTCCTTTTAGATTTAATACCGGTGGAACCACATGAGAGTGCTAATTTTGAAAATCACAAGTAGTTGAGTGTCAACAGTTTCATATGCTTTATTCTAAGAGTTGTTACTACATTTTTTCCTGATAATAAAATTATTGTATGTCCATTGGAGCATATTTAGAAACTATAGGAAAATAAAATTTACTCATAATTCAACAATGTATGTTTAGGCATGTTTTTCTATCTGCCTATCTGATGTTCACAAGAATATTATTTTTAAAAAATATAATTTAGATTATAGCTCATTTTTGTGGAGTATCTGGCTGTTTATGTTGAACCTGTCATAAGCATATCCCTGTAATTAAATATTTATAGAAACTGAATTTTTACTGTTAGGATTTCAGCAAGTATATGTCACATAATTTATTTATCCATAGCCCTATTTTAAGACATTCGTGTTATTTTTAGCATTTTACTATTATAAATAGTGCTGTAATAAACATCTACATGAATCTTGGTCCACATCTTTGATAATTTCCTTAGGATAAATTGTCACAAGTGGAATTTCTGGGTTAAAGAGTATGCACTCTTAAAACTCATTTCCAAGTTGCTTACAATAAAGTATGTACTCTTTTATGCTTCCAGAGCAGTGGCCCTGAGAGCCTATCTTACTATAACACCACCACATTGGCTTTTACTTCTAAAACCAACAGAAGAAACAGGGTAGGCCGATTTTGGTTTTCCATCTTTCATAGGTTTTACTAAATAAGATCACATTATTTGATTTTATCAAAGGACCTGAAAATGTTTCTCATAATGTTATTATGGTCCAGTCAAACCAGTGTGAACTGAATGTATATAGAATTGGGAGAATCTTTAGTTTCCCAACAGCTATACTCTAGAGAGGTTTTATTAGTGGATTGTTTTTAACTGGCAGGGGCATTTCTGTTATTTTGTGGTGAGGCTCCATGACTCTGTCCTGACACACATTATTTGTAGAGACTTAGATGAAAATAGAACATGCCCTTAGTAGATTTGGAGGTATGTCACAAAGTTGAGGTGGTTGGCCATTAGTTCTTTTCTGCCAGACCGTGGGCTCTTTTAAGCATAAGAGCCAGAGTACTGAGAGCATTTCTTCTGCAGTCAGCTGTGTGGCTTTGGGTAGTTACCTAACAACCTCTTTGTGCTTCAGTTTCTTCATCTAGAAACCAGAAATCAACAGAATACTTACCTCACATGTGTGTTTGGAAGATTGAATGAATTATTAAGTGTAAAGCACTGAGAATAGTTCCTGTCCTTTAGTATGTGATCAGTAAGGTTAGCTGCTTATTGTTGTTGTTAATCTTTTTCTTTCTTAAATGGTAGAGAGCACATACTTCTTCAATACATAATAAGTGATAGGATAAACATCTGAGAGACTTGGTGGGCAGGTAGAATAAGCCCCAACTGCAAATGAAATGTAATGGATAAGTCTTACATTTATGTTTTATAATATTAGACTGTTGGGGTGCCTGGGTGGCTCACTTAGTTAAGCATCCGACTCTTGTTCTCAGCTCAGTTCTTGATCTCAGGGTCATGAGTTCAAGCCCTGCATTGGGCTCCACACTGGGTTTGAAGCCTACTTAAAATACACACACACACACACACACACACACACACATTTAACACACATACATTTATATGTAATGTTAGACTGTTGTGTAAAGAAAGGGTTGAAATTTATCCTGTGTAGCTCCAGAAAGTAGAGACATAGTTAATTGCCAGAAATTAGCAATAACGGACTTTCTACTAATTAGCTCTATTAAGCAGTGGAGTTGCCCTTTCAGGTACTGGAAGAATTCAAACAGAAACTTCCAGACCATTACAAGTGTATAAAAGAAGAGAGAAGCCTTCTTTTGAATCAGTGGTTAGGCTCGATGACCTCTAAAGTTTCTTCCAACTGTAGGCCGGTTCTGTGATTCTGAGTGGAATATGTAGGATTATCACAAAACATGCAGTAAGGCCCCATGAGTGCATCGTTGGAAGGGTTGATGCTGCTAATCTGGGCCCAGCTTGGCCCTCCCTGCTTCACTTTCTTTCACCTGTTGTGTGTCAGCCTGGCAGTGGCCCATTCCCTCACTTGATGCTGTCTTACAGCCTAGTCTGGTGTCCCAGGCTGCCCCCTCCTCCATAGCAGTGCCAAAGGGATGAATATTTGGAACAAGTGCATTTTTTTTTTTTTTAAACAAAATCGGAAGAAAATTATTGCTTGCAAAGTGTGTCTCAGAAGTGTTTAAAAAAACAAGCAGAAGATTTTGTGCGTGTTGAATGTGCTTTCATTGGAGCTTTCAAAGGAGTGGATGGTACATTTCACCTTTTGCTCAAGAGTTCTGGGCTCTGGGCTTCTGTACTTGGCTGGTGTCTCCCCTAAGTGTAGCATCAATATTTAATCCCCTGGGAGGCTGTCACTGAACCCCTACTGTCGTACATTCTATTTGGGCTTATATACCTTGGGTTGATATTTTTCTGTCATTATGAACTCTGATCCCTTGCCCTTAAGCTCTTTAAAGGTGGCTTCCGAATCAAGTTCGGAAGCTGACTTGGGAGCCCAAGCAGTTGCTTGCTTTCTTAGGACTCTTTGCCGAATGAGTTCTGACATGTCATTGTTTTCTGCTGCTCTCCCCATTTATAATATTTGGAGCATTGGCTTTTTGCCACACTTGTCAGGGATTTATGGGAGTTAATGACATGTAGTGTATAAAGTGCCTTGGGATTCTTTCATGCAACTTGGTATTATCTTGAAAGCAAGAGGTTTAACTGTTCATTTGTTAGATAACTAGTGGGATTTTACAAAGATGTAATCACCCCATGTCTATTATTTAATGTATTAGGTGATATGCACCAACTTTCACTGCTCACATTTTAAACGAAGTGGCATTCTTTCTTTTCTTTTCTTTTTTCTTTTTTTTTCTGTTTGAGAAACCTGTTATTAGGAAATGCCTTGGGAAAAATTGGGAGTCAGGGGCCTGGAAAACATCTCCACTTGATGTTCTTCAGTGTTCTCGTTTGTCCTTAGTTTTGCTGCCTGGCAGTTGAGAGTTGCAGTGAGGAACTGTGGCATCTCTGTTGCTCCCAGTGAGTGTGTGCAGCTTGTGTCATAGAGGTGTTAACTGAGGTCCGTGCTGTGCAGTGCGTGGCCCAAAGGCTTGCTGCCTTGTGTGCCAGGTGGGTTAATATGTTTTAGAGAAAGTATCTGTGGAATTTTACAGTGGATCTTCTTTTGTAGCCATATTAATTTTACCCCTTTTGAGTAGTATCACTTTACCAGCCAGAATCTAGAGCATGCAAATGCATTATCAGAGTGATTTGAAACAGTCATGACACATAGGGAGTGAACTTTATGGGGATGATTCTGATGCTTTCAAGGCCTAGGGTCTCATTGCATATATTTTGAGTTCGAGTGGTAAGCCTGGTGCCTTAAGAGGGCTTTGCTTCTCTTTTTAATCTTTAGAATTTATAAAACCAGCAGCTTTGTGGCCTTCAGTAGAAGCATTATACATGGAGCCTGAAGGCCCTTGGAACATCGAAGCCAGAGAGAAGGCTAGGTCTGTGTTGACTCTTGTCATTGTGTTGAGCGAATGTGTACAGTGTAGAACTCCTCAGGGTAAAAGTGAGGATAATAGAGTTGGCACACATGGAAGATTTTTTAAAAGATTACTAAGTTTTAGATTTCTGGACTCCTCTCATTTGGACTAAAAGGAACCTTAGTCCAGTCCCCTTATTTCATAAATGAAAAAGTGGAAGTCCGTAGGGTCCAACTGGACCAGAATCAGGACTGATCTAAAACCCAGGGGTCTTCTTTCCCACGCCAGAGCTGATTAGATCTTACCATTCTGATCAGTGCCGTAGAGCACCAGTGCAGTACTTAGAAAATACTGAATCATCATGTAAGAAAATGACTCTACCAGTAAAATAATGCAGTCATTGAGTCTGTAGTCCAAGCAGGTTTTATCATTTGTAGTGAGTAATTTTAGCTGTTCCACAGTCTTTGGAAAAATCTGAGCTGACTATTAATTTTGTCCACCTTTTACCCTGTTAACAGAATGCTTACTCTCTTATTGCCACTTAAAAGTCATCTGGAAGACTCATGCTGACAATGTAATGCACGGTGAAGGAAGGGGGTAAAGTAGGAAAACATAATTATTGCATGCACGGTCTTTTGAAAGGCTGTTTTCTCTTCCCTCCTCTATCTTTTCCCCAGCCTAGTTGGGTGGATCTGATTTATATACCTTTGTTTTCCCCCTTTCTTTTCCTAAATTGGGTAAGAGCTGAAAAAGTATTCAGGAGAAGCTGTAAACTGTAGCAAAGCCTGTGAAAAAGACAGTAGTTTGTGCCTTTCTCAGCCTTGTTATAGATCTGCGGATAGTCTGCAGCTTACAAAACTGTACTTAAATATTTTCTATAATATAGGTTGAGGACAGATTTCTATTTGCTGTTGATGACTGTCAAAACAACTTCCCTAGAGCGATTGTCACAGAGTGCGAGGCCTCATTTTCTGATGGAGAAACTGCTTTGGTTTATCCTCACTGTGTTTTTACATGATTATTTCTTATTTTCTCAAGTGCTTATGACATTTAATAAATTTGCAGTTGAGAATTGTGGCAGCCCGTAATGCGAGATAGGGAAATTGGGCACCTGGAAACTATTTAAATACAAACAAATGACAACACAACTTAACCAGCAAGAATATGATTTTGAAATTGTGAATGAAAGTGATCTAGGCCCGAGACAAGCTGAAACTGTATTTCTCCTTTCATTCCTTTCTTATCCAAGCTTGCTTTTCCTTTAAATGCAGGCAAGCCTTTTGTGTAATCCTTGGGAATTGATACTTCTCAGAGCTCTTTATTTCACTTATCGATGGATAGATAGTATTCTCAAGGTTCAGTGCTCAAGATGTGGCATTTTTTCAGCAATGTTTTGCTGAATCCCAGGCGTCTTCAAGGCATGTTGTAAAACCAGCACTAGTAATGGGCAGATGTTTCTACAGTACAATTGTTGTCTGCTTTGTTTTTTCACATTTGGTTTCCGCCCAGGTGGGATACCGCTCTGAAGGATGAAATACAATCCAAAAAGATTTGGCCAAAATAACTTTCTAGGCCTCCTCACTGTGTGAATAGTTAGGAAGTATTCTGCTCACAGGGAATATGTCTTGTTAAGTTTTAGTTACACCGAAAACTTTTTGAGCATCTAGCCTCAGTATGTAGGGCTAAACTTACTTGAATGCTGAGATTGTATTGTTTTGGAAAGAACTGTAATAGTCAGCCTTCTGTTTGTGTCATATGTGTGTTTGTTAAGGCAATGTGAAAGAAGTACTTGGTGAATATAGTTTTTCAAGGCATATACTCTGTTAGTCTCTAATTTTTTTATTCTTAAAACCTTGTTCGTGTTATGTTTTATTGTGGTAAAAATCACATGAAATTTGCCACACTATTTTTAAGCATGCAGCTCAGTAGTGTTAAGTATATTCATGTTGTTGTGAGATAGATCTCCAGAAATTTTCCATTTTGCATGACTGAAACTCTATACCCGCTGAGTAACAACTCTCCTTTCTCCCCTCTTCCTGGCTCCTGCTAACCACTATTCTCCTTTCCGTTTCTGTGAATTTGACTCCTTTAGATATCCTTTACCATGTAAGTGGAATCATCCAGCATTTGTCTTTTTGTGACTGGTTTATTTCTCTTGGCATAATGGCGTCAAGGTTCATCTGTGTTAGAGCACATGACAGGATTTCTTCCTTTTAAAGGCTGAACAACATTCCATCTTATATATGTATGTACCACATTTTGTTTATTCATCCTTTGATGGACATTTGGGTTTCTTCCACCACTGTTGACTGTTGTGATTAATCTTTAATTTTATGTTTCTTGGATAATCCATTTTTGCAGGTTAAAGTCAAACACAAATATTGGTAGATCGGTATGTATAATTGAGTGTAACATTGGACAGAGGTATATAAGATACCTGTGGCTTTAAAAATTAAAGTGTATGTATCTCTTAAAATTCTGTAGTATTGATACTGATTTATTTATTTATTTATTTATTTTTTTTAAATTTTTTTTTCAACGTTTATATATTTTTGGGACAGAGAGAGACAGAGCATGAACAGGGGAGGGGCAGAGAGAGAGAGGGAGACACAGAATCGGAAACAGGCTCCAGGCTCTGAGCCATCAGCCCAGAGCCCGACGCGGGGCTCGAACTCCCGGACCGCGAGATCGTGACCTGGCTGAAGTCGGACGCTTAACCGACTGCGCCACCCAGGCGCCCCAATTTAAATATACCTAAGTATTTTATAAGTATTCTATTTTGTTTTTTTTATGTATGCTTACGATATTTTTTAAGTTGATCATCAACCAGTTGATCCTGGAAACTACGGGTTAAGTCATTGAGGCCGTGTGCGATATTATTGGAGGAGTTTATCTTAAGCATGTACAGCCTTAAATTTTCCTGAAACAGAGATGTCTGAGTTCTTCTGTAATGCTCATGTACGATTTTATGTGTGAGACTTCCCATCAGATATAAAGCCACCTGTTTGAAGTTTGGTGAAGTGTTGCATAAGCAGCCAGGTGATAACAGGTTCAGTATATGGTTCACCACCATTTGGAGTACGGGTAGGAAGTGGAGAGTTGCCTTTTAGAGTCTTGGGAAGAGTGCTGTTTCCTTTGACTAACCCTCATGGAGTCATTAAATATGGAGAGAATATTGAGCTTGCTTCTCTATAAGACATTTACTTAAGCTTCTTGTTACCATTAATTGCTTCTTTGCGCCAAGGGAAGTGAAAGCATGGGCAGGGAGTCAGTTGGCTACTGATGTAAAAAGGAAGTGAAACATAGGACTGGCTTAAGAGTTCAAGGTTGAAAGTACACACAATTAACAGTAGTTTCATATGGTCTTGTAAATAGTTGTCCATATACCCGATGTGAATAAGAATTAGTAATGCCAGGTGATAAGGAAAACATTATTTTTAATGTTTGTATATGTCTTGGAGGTGGAAGATAGGATTATTTAAAGAAAAACAAAACAAAACAAAACAAAAAAGAAAGATGTTCCAGGCCTGGTAAATAAGTTTATTTGATTTGATTTGT